>NC_050203.1:50285740-50628219 GCF_013141755.1 Anopheles stephensi
TCCGTAGTCTAGTTTAGGATAAGCATTTTATGAAGCTGCTTTATCAAGTATCATTTTCCACCTAAAAAACAGTGTACCGCAAAAACCAAACAGCACAATCCTACAAATCATGATTGGTCAAATAAATCTCCCAGTGACCCATTTGCCGTGTGATACACAGATTAATCAAATGATTATTTATCAACCATCCCTCCTCCTGTACGGTTGCCAATTCGATTGATATCTGCGATTAGTTTAAATTAGTGATTTTGAAACTCTTGTTTCAGTTCGTTCCGACAGTAATGTGCATTCACGTTCACGCTGGTTGATTTGCAGTGCGTGCATTGAACTACCGATTTACATCACACTCGTCCCCACCACCACATCCATCCGGGCAGACGCTGGTGGGCCGATGTACTGGCCACAAATGACATTTGCAAATTAACACCACCAAACCGCCGCGAGCAGCGAACGCATCGGCCTCAGGCACTACGATGTTACGATTTGCATTTGCAAATCCAAACACGTCCTCCCATCCCGTAACCCTGTCCCCGTTAAGCTTGCGGTCGTACCACGCCAATTACGCGACAGTCAAAACCTAATCAGGAGCTGGAACCCCCCCTGGAATCGATCGAGACCTTCCTCCGGTGGTCTCGTGGGGAGCACTTCACGCAACGGTGTGCACGGTGTGAATTTACCAAATTGCTGTTTTTCATTAGAGGCTCATTGTGGCAAAAGTGGGCACGTGCCACTGTGGAACGAAGCGACCGAGGCTCACGTCGGGCAGCGTGTGTCCGTATGTCGCATGAATATGCACTATATTAACACTTCTGCACAACCCACAACAACAAAAAACACCTCCTCCCCTCTTTTAGCTGCACATTTCATGCACAAACACGGTTTCTAAAGAACTGCCAAATGCATCCCATGGCACATGGTGAAGTTTGATCGCACGGCACCAGTACCGAAACGTATCATCTCTTGCACAATAATCTTTGACCGTGGTCTGCTGCAAGTAGCAGCCTGGCGCGTATACACTGGCTGGCACAGAAACACCGTTCGAAGGTTGCACGATTGAAGCGTCACGGTAATCGGACAGGTCTTGGACAGTCTTTATCGCAGGCCGGTGTGGCGCAGGCCGGAGTAAGGTGAGCTTCAATCGCACGGGAAATTAATCACACGGTAATGGAGACGGCGTTTAGCATGATGTGCAAATTTAAACGATGTTGCTGTTTGGTCGTGATGTATGGACCATTAGTGCGATTGCTGCTTACCCGGCAAGGTTCAAGTGTGTGTATGTATGATTGCGGATGATCAATTGTGCTATGATAGAATGTAAAGGGTCTGTATGTTTAAGTAGTTTGAAGATTAACTCAACATCCTCCGGAAATTGGGGCAAGTGTGCCACTTCAAGGAATTTATTCTGTAACATTTCTAAATCTATTTAAAAGAAGTAGGATTTGCATTCAATGCCATTTTACACTTATTTTTTGCACTATTTGTGGGGCCCAGGAATAATAAAATTCACAATAATCATCTTCCGATTCGCCAGAGACAACGGTCTTATCCTTTGGTTCCGGATCCCCATTATCCTTCCGATCCATATCCGCCATTCCTTTTGTTGTGTTGTCGTTGTCGTAAGTGTTAAGTTTTTTTTTGTAATGCCACGGGTGATCCATTGACGAAGCAACAGTATCCGGGGCCAAAGTCGACACTGTCGTAAGAAGAGAGGCAGACTTTTCTGCAACAGTGTTCTCCATCTCTTCCTAGCCTTGATGGAGCGAGTTTGGTCTTGCTGGCGTTGGGTTCGGAGGTTGTCGGCGGGTTCAACCCCGTGTTTAGCAGAGATCCTGCTATTACGGGATAGAACTCACCGATAGCTTTCGAGTTCTGTGCTGGCTTGGTCGAGCTGGACTATCACTGTTGGGCAGTTTGAAGATGGCTGTACGCTGGCAAATGTTTGTAATATTTAGATTACTGTTTTCTTCTTGTATTGTAAGAGTCTAGATCCGCTTCACGGAAAGACGTTCCGTTTCACACACCACACTTCCACCAACATAGCAACAGAAAGCAATAGACCCGGACCAAACCATCGATACAACCTCCACAATAGACCCGAACAACCACACTGCAATCTCCACACACCGACAACCGAGTATGCCCGGGATAAGGCAGAGTAACAGGGAGGAAATGTCTTGGTATTTCTTTTTGAATTTTTTGTGTTTTTTGGATATTTGTACATCGTCAGCACATGCGGTGCTGACAATACGGCTTCAATTCGTCATAATTGAAAAAAAATTAGGGCGGTATGATGGTCGAGTCGATAACGGCGCCGGTCTTCACACGACCGGACCGATGTTCAAAACCCATCCAGACCGCCTCAAAGGACGCCGGGATGACTACATTGCTGCGGGTAAAATCAAGTCACAGGAAGCCAGAAAGGGCAGGCTACGATCTCTCAAGGTTGTAAAGCCAAGGAAGAAGATTAAGCTCTCTACGGAAGCCCTAAACATCTTTCAAATAATATGTATACTGGGGGGATTGATTGTCATATATATTGCTGTCCTGGAAACATTCTTCTTTTTCTTCTTCTTCTTCTTCTTCTTCTTCTTCTTCTTCTTTTTCTTCTTCTTTATTTATCTTCATATTTGACTTTATTAAACCCTCTTAGCTGAATAGCCAGTTCCGACGCTGGTAAGACAGTCCAGCCTGCATACAATACCTAGAAACCTTAGTTCAGTAGAATTGTAAACATAGACCAATTTACAATTCCGTCCAAGAAATGTTTCGTTTTCTCAAAGTTACAGCTTGATCCTAACGAGGATATCTGGAAGCATTCCTTAAGGGGTAAGTTTATGCTGGTCAAGCAGTCATTCCTTGACCACTTAGGTTGCACGCACACGCAGAGAAATTTCAGCCAATTTAACTAAACATTTATAAGAAGACATCTGGAGTAAGAAATTATGCTGATGCCATCTTAAGGAATTTCAAAAGTTTCAATATTTCAATAGAATAAATTAAAAATATGACGAGTGTGAAAAATAGTACTTTGGTTACTTCTAGATGGTACATCATTTCTTATAAAACGCATTTAACGTTGTAGTAGTGACATGCTGCAGATAATGAATGTTTTGCCTCCAACGCTTCGAATGACAGACATTCCGTCAAGATTTCAACGAAATTATCATTTCCACGTCATAATTCCTACGATATACAAAGCGGACGCCAAGCAGTGGGCTTTCGAACCAAAACTAGTAATAAGTTTGAGCACAGAATAACTCAAACTTGGATGCTTTTTTCTAATCCTCTTCAAAAGTATTATTTCATTTTTTTGACTTGACATGTTAGCACAAAAAATCATCAGAGTCCAAAGAGATTCAATTATGTGTCCTTGAACAGTTTTGTGGATCAATCTCCTTCGTTATGATTTTGACTCCGTTGGCTTTGTGCCACATTACCGTGTTCTTCGCGTAATGCATCAAAATATCAATGCACCAAATGCACCAATATATCAAATGTGGCCAAAACAGTACTGGATTATGATGCGTTCGTATGACAGTATAACGTGACAGGCACAGTTTTCTTGGAGGTTCCTAGCATTTTGACCACATTCCTTAGAGAAGTGTTTATTACTTGCCCAATTTTTTTATCCAGATTTTGCTTCATAAGTCTGGATTTATGTCCAGGATTTCCCATGTCAGGAAAGGCATCCTCCTTATTATAATGAGTGTATATACACATAGATTGAGAGGTTGAAATGTCAACAAAACACCAGGTAGTAGTAGGAGCAACTCACTAACATAATTCACAGAGCAACTCATCAGTATATATAACGAGCCTTACGCGACACTGATCACCTATCGAAGTAATAGAACAAGTTGCACTAATTCTAACACTTTTCATATCACACGTCACAAACTCATCTTCAGGGATTGTATTCCATAGTTCCACCTACCTGTACATCGCCCCTCTCGCTTTCTATCACAGCTTGGCTTAGATGGTTGTTCTTCGGCGTGACCGGCAGATCCGTAGCTACCTCCGGCCGGTTGCGCGTCGTGAAGGGTAACGCGCCCGTTTGCCGCCCAGCGGTAGGTGTGGTCCCACTTCCGGCGGCCGGCACCACCCGACCCGAGCCACCGATCGGCGGTGTGCCGCCGGTGGTCGAGAAGCTGGGATTCGTGGCCACACTGTTGAAGCTGTCGAGCGAGGCGGTTTGCGGCATGTAGCTCTGATAGATCGTGTTGCTCCCGAACGGAGTCGTACTAATGCTGACCGGTCCATTGGTGAGCTGTGGTGCCCGGTGCGTCGTGTTGTACAGTGGTCGTTGCACTCGATTGAAGTGGTAAATGCTTCGGCCGTGACGCGCCCATGGTGGAAAGAAAGAACAGAAAGAGACCACGATAGAATGTGCACGATCCGAGGGTTGTTGGGTGGTGGTGGTGGTGGTGTTGGTGGCGGTGCTGGTGGTTGTACATAAAAGGAGCCCGGCCAGCCGCCAGGTGCGTGAGATAGCGCAATCGAGACACCTTGGCACGCCGATCGAGATGCGAAGGTTGGACAGATGGACAGCTGATCTGGCCCGCTTACCTTGGTGAGTCAAACTCATTCCGATTGCTCTGATGACGTGACGATATCGATGACATTGCCCGGTCACCTCGGGCCGCTGCCATCATGTAGGTCCACATAGCGGCTCATTTCATCGGGTTTCGGGTCGGTATGCAAGCGAACGCGCCCTATCGCCTCATGCACCTGTGCGTCGGTAACGGAAACAACCCAGACTGGTGTGACGCTCGATTCCGGGGGTTGATTGTGGAAAACACGGACCGGTGTGCTACACGAAGCACACCCTATGCCTTCGACGGTAGGCTGATTGAAACTGACAACGGTAACTGATGGGTTCGGAAACAGCAACTGCTTCGAAATCGGACCCGTATCGTTCACTTTCCACCGGTTCACAGGCTGGCGTTTGGAAAATGGTACAGTTCGACCAGCATTTACTGGAGATGCGTATTTTGCGGCACTTTGGAAAACTGTCGGGTCAAGGTTGAACAGAGCAGATGCTCCGATGCTGTCGTCGTGCGAAATGCGGGTTCCAATTTATCAGGTTTCTAGGTGAATCGTACGAGTTCAGCAACCGTGTCAATTTGTAGCCGTTATCATCATCGGAATGTGTCCAAATGCCTAAGGTGACCTCGTTACGATTTTCTGTGAAAGAAAAAATGGAATGGAAAAGAGAGCTTCAGAAAAGTTAAACGCACACAGTTCATTGAGAAAATAAGAATTGAAATCTATCTGCGAGACACGAATATTGGAAGGAAGCAGCCCGAAAACCGCGCCAACCTCGCGTCTCGGCAATCGCATTAGATACACATAAATGATGGTGCGTGTAATGATGAGCACGACTTTGCGTTTCCATCGCTGGTAAGAATGATTACAGTGAGAAAAAATTGGGCAGACCTGCTTCCGCAAAAAGTTCTGGTGAAGTGAAATTGTAAATAAATCTTCGCTGCCCCAGCTTGATCGTCTCATCCTGGGGAATGTTTTTCTTTTGCTCAACGATACTGTTGTATATTTTTGCTCGGTGTGAGGGCGTTCACACCATTCGTAACGGAGTGAGTGCGAGTGTTTACGGAGCGTGCGAACTGATGGTTCGATAATTGCCGAAAGAAGCACCTGCGATAACGAGGTTCACGTGCCCGGAACGTGTCCGCAGTACGTAGCCGGGCTATTTTGGACTGCTTTATTAAGTACTGTTTCGTTACGCGTTGTTTCGCTTTCATTGGTTTCGGCGGCGATGGGAGGATTGCTCACGATCACGTTATTAAATGTCGGCGAGATTAAGATCCTTGTCGTGTTTAACGTGTTGAATCATGTTAAAATGCGCTTCGATCGCTACGTTACGGGGAAGGAAGGCGATGAATTACAACACTCGACACTTAAGCACTTATTCGCTGTGAGTGGACGTGGATCGAGAAGGAACATTAATGCGTTCTATAGTTGAAAGTTGGAAAAGGATATGTTAGGAATAGATAAAAATATATCTTGAGCGTGATTTAGTTCCTAAAGGTTATCATAAAAGTGTGTATCTTCTTGTATTTCTTGTACACGACCACTAGCAAGAAGACCCTTAAAGAGTACTCAAGTTACCTTGCAGTTTTAAAATAATCCACATTCTGATGATTTTTTCATTTACTTTCATACAGCAATTTTTGTTTTCTTCGATGTTTTTTCATCATCCTCTCCAAAAAATTCATCGCACACATTTACCATTTTTACGAATTTGTGACCCTCATAAAAAAAGGAAGATAGCCTCTCGCCTATCCTTTTCATTAGAAAGGGTTCCAAGCGCGAAAGAATTGGGTGAAGAGTATGTGATTCTTTCGCAAAATTTCTCGGGGAAAACCATTTTTATATGGTGTTTTTCTATATACCCCATAAAAACAACGCTCGAACGTTCTAGGAGGGGCGTTTTGTTTTCGGTGTTGTCTGACCATCACCGTTAAAGGGTTGTTTTCGTTTCTTGTTTCGTTTACGGTTGCTAGAAAGAATGCAGCGAGTTCTTTGTGTGTGTGTGTTTTTCACCAGAAATCTCAGCACCAGACATTCCGTCTGCTTCCGTTGCTAAGGAAACCCTGATGATGGTGCTTGGACTGGACAGACCGTATCATACGATATTTTCGAACACTGCAGCTCATGTTTCTGATGAATTCTACACGTATGCAGACGGAAAGTTTATGATTATTTAGAAAAAATAAGGATTATTTAGATTTTTTAAACAAAAATAACTTTATACAATAAGTATAACACTTAATTTGATATAAGAAATTTGAAAATTTTTATATGAAAAATATTTTAAAAAATGAAAGAAGCGAACATAAGTTAAATTTAAATTGAAATCATATTGATCGTGTACGCTTCACACCACCATCCCTGAAAGCAACCATTAGCGAGCAAGTAAGTGCAAAGTTTTATCTCGCAAACTATCACGAACCCATTTTATGGCCTTTCCCATTAACGGTTCCGTTTTTCGAGCGAATCTTCCGAGCGGGGTAACGCTGCAGAAAACGGATTTATTTCACGAAAGTGTGCAGTCAAGTTAATCGAGAGTAGCGTGCATCCTACAAATCATCCCAGGCTGCATAATCTCGACGCCGTTGCAGGCGTGACGTAAAACTTTCCAACAACTCCTTCCATCAACGGGCGGTAAAGCTATTCTTCAACCTGTCAGCAACAGCGGCAGCACTCGACAGAAGCGTAACGCAACTCAACCCTTCCAGCATAATCGATGATCCATTCATTGGAAAGTTTTTATCACCGGTTCATCCCTCTCGGTTACCCGGGGACCACTTGTCCCGCTCTTTGTATCAGTTTACACCGCTGTTGTAACACTGTCTCCATTGCATTGTATGAAAAATGGCTACTCTGCCAACTCCCGCAGGTTGACCTGTTTCTAGTTGTACGTTCCGATTCCGAACCGATTCACACAGGACAAATGGGGGAAAAGTGGCTTTTCCCCGGTTTGTCAAACACTCAAACGATCATGGCGGATGGACCATTGAGCGGGCGTTAAATAATGAAACCAATTCACCGTTTTTTTCACGCCTCTATTACCCTCATTAACCCATTTATTGTAAAACTCAATTAAATCAGATGAGAAAGTTGCAGCTACCGTTTGCGAGCGGTCGGGAAAAACAACCTGTTGCTTTTGGTGGGGAAAACGGATGAAACACTCGAGGGTCCAATAGGCAAACAATTAGGTGGAAATAATGGATCTTTTATTGTTGTGGCTATTTCAAGTTGGGATTGCTATTCATTTTGTTGAAGTATGGGTTTACATGGATGTATGTATTATGCAGTAACTTTAAGGAATAATGAAATATCTAACTAACAACGAGAAAAGTAGACCACGTTATGGGACTTTCGAAATGTAGATGTCATTTTCATCATGTCATCATGAAAGGAACTTAATTTTGAACTAATGCTACTGTAGATTAGAATGGCATTGTCGCTGTATAGAATAGTATGAAGAAAAACAGTCACCGTGTAGGATAATTTTTCGAAATAGAATATGTTGACGGATTACCATGAAGAATATGTACGATCAAACTACGACAGGTAGAAGCTATACATTCACCAGCACTGTAATATTCGCTATACTCTGTTAATGCATTACAACCTTTACATTTTAAAGTTTTATTCATAAAGGTTTGGCCGTATTGATTACAAATCGAATGCATATAACAGAGGTCTGGAACCCTTTCCTTCTCCAAACCGTGAAAAGGCTTATCCCGGGACTTTTTGGATTTAAAAGAATAACATTAAACGTTTTGGAGCCGTTCGTAGAACCACGGGCCTCGAGCAAAACATGCTTCTCGAGCGAGCAGCCGACAGTCTGACTGTGGCTGACTGATCAGTCGACGCGTTGCTGACTGACTGATCTTTGTCGACTAACCGATCTCTACCGACTGACTAACTTAGGTCAGATGTTTTATATTTTAAAGAATATTTAGGACACAGATCGTGAGAGTATTTTGAAAGGAAATTCTAATTTAACCCACGTTCCTGAACATTCTATATCTGATCTGTACTTTGAGGTTGAAGTCTGAACAAAAATCCCTAAACTCACTGACATACACTTTTCGCAGCCGAGATACCCACAATTTAGTTGCAATGTATCTCTATTGTGGCTTAATGCACATGTTTACTTCATTTTGATTAGTTAGTGCCGGTTGTCTATGTTTGGTCACCAACTTACTGACTAGACAATTCTCTAGCCCTAATGGACCGCTGTTTTGACCATATCAACCGTACCACACAAGTACATCTCGATAACCCTGGTTTTAGGTAGGAAAGTTGTTGCTAGGTTTAACATTTCTTTTCTTCTTGCTGCAGTTTCTTCCGTGAATCATATTTTTTCAATTCCACTAAAAAATAATTGCAAGCTTAAAACGTTTAAACGCATACGATCGATTTCTATTCAGGCGACTGTAACCAATTAACCTAGTTTGAATGTAGGGGATGAAGAAAATCTAGGTTTTTGTTTTCTGTAAAAGCGCTCACAAACACTTCCCATGTCATAAAGTTTGTGCGCGTTTTGTTCTTTCGCGCCGGTTTTCCTTCCCAGAGAGACTTCCTGTCAAAACTAAACCATCCATCATGCGTTGCTTAACGAC
This sequence comes from Anopheles stephensi, assembly GCF_013141755.1. NCBI lineage: Eukaryota > Metazoa > Arthropoda > Insecta > Diptera > Culicidae > Anopheles > Anopheles stephensi. The sequence continues at coordinate 50,294,893 of NC_050203.1, forward strand.
CTACAGCAATTCAATTGTGAAATATGTCGCACTCGCAACCGACGTATAACTCGCATCCAATTCCGGACCATTTGCTCCATGCAGGATGCTGCGCATCGTGCCCGAGCATAAAACTTTCGCTCACGCGTTTTTATGCTCTTTATCAAACATAATTAATCGCCATTGTCGCCGTTATCTGGCGGATATCCTTGCCGCCGAATGGAATGTTGCCAACCGAAACGCGAGAGGGCACATAAAAACGAATTCCGTCGGAGAGCAGATTAAAAAAATATTATACCCAAAAGTGGGTTACAACCGTGGCAGGCATCGAAAGGAGCAGAAAAAAAAATCCCCAGTTCGCTCACTCACGGAACAGCGACGCTCAAGGGAAATTGTTTTTCGCTTTTAGTTTTGTGTTTTTTTGTTTGTTTCGCTTTTGTTTTTAGTATTCTCTAACCGTGACTCGACGTTCCGTGAATGTGGTGGTGTTTTTTGCGTTGTGTATTTCATTTACCATCACACTACTATAGTGAAGGATATTTTCTCATCATGCTCTTATAAACCGATTTTACCCAACTGACAGCAACAGTGACAATGGTACAAAAACAAAGCACGGAACATAAAAGTACGAAGGTCCATCGGAAAGGAATTGATTTCTTTCGATTCGTTTTTTTGTGTGTAGGAATGCGTCCGCCGTTCCGGGGCTTCACTTACTGGTCGCAATCGCTACTAAAGGATCATTGAGGACCTTCGGGAGTCAGGTGCTCGATTGAACAATGAGGGAGAAATAATAAAGAATGAATATTATACCACAATTCCTTTTCTCACATTCGGTTCGGTCAGTTCGGCCAGTTGACCCTCGGTCTTTATCGTTCGGCTAGCGCGTTGGCAAACAGAATGGTTGGCAGAGTTTGCAATGTTTATTGTAGTTGTTGGAGCAAAAAGTATCGCTCATCCCTCTCGACCCGGGAAAGCGCTATGCAAACCGACCAACAAAAGCCAACAAAGACCTCGCTTCTTCAAACACCGATTGTGGCTTCGGTGGGTGGTGAAAGGCGAAAGGCCGAAGCATGGAAAGTGGTCAAAAAATAATAAGATATGTCAACAGAGAGGTCCAACAATTTTAGCATGTTTCCATACCAGCCGAGCTCGAGCTCGCTTAGACTTCATTGAAGCAAACCGGGTAGTGGTGCGAGTTGCGGTTGGGTCGAGAATTTTCTTTTTGTTAAGCTTTTGTTTTATCTAAAGCAGAATGTAAAAGAAAATCGCTCAAACAATAAACACATTAACGCAGGCTTTTGTTTGCTTTGGTTTGGTTGATTATTTTTCCTGTCCGGGAATGTTGTTTGATCATATGAATTCGTGAAAATAAAATTCGTTTGTAATTTCCTTAAATTAAAGTGCATTTTTAAGATTGTATTTATGGTAAGGAAACATTTTATTTTGTTTCTATAATACGGGGTGTTAGTTGAGAAGGCAAAATTATCTCGTGCGCTGGACTGATTAGACAGAAGAATTAGAAAAAAAAATCGGATAAAAGTATAGCCAAAGAAGACTGAAGACTGAAAGACTGAAGAAGACCCAGAAATCGCAAGCCAAGATCATTAGAGTATGTGCTGTGCAGTGCTTACTGCCTATCTACAGGCATAGATGATTCAATTCTCTCCAAGAGATTTTACAATATAAGGTGGTCTTATTCTGTTATCTATTATTGTATGTATTGAAGTGAAACCAGCAACAAGATTGTATTCTTTTACATTTCAGAGTTCTGCAAATTATAGGGACATACAGCCATTGTAGTGTCAAAATGTGATGTGGTTGTGATTCTGTGTGAAGAGTTCAACCGTTCAGTGTCTGCAATCAAAGAATCTTCAATTATGAGGAATGTTTGAAAAAAGTAGCAATGAAGTTAAACACTCGAGTTTAAAATGACAAAATAGAGCTGAAATAAATGGACTTCAAAGCTCGTTTAAGACTGTGCGGCAAATGACGCAATTTCTGAAACAAGCGCAACTCGCGATAGCAGTACGCAAGTTAAAACTTTTCTTTCTGAATAGATAGAAAGAGTCTTTTACAGTTCGGTGTCTTGAAATTAACTATTTTATTGAATTCAGCCGATTCCGTTATCGGCCCATAAACGGCCCAGCAGCGATCGCCGCATCAGCATAACTCGTCGCGTTGGATACAACACGACACTCCCAATGCTGATTTAGCGATTACCGACGCTCGTTGCTAACTCGCCCCCCCTCAGATGTGAACGTCCACGATTCACTGTGTTTGTTTAGGAAATGTGACGTAGTCGGGTGTCTGATTTGGTGACGAATTATGTACTGTGACTACCGTTTGCGTGTTTTTGCACCTCTTTGTAAACCAGTAAAGCAATGCTACTCCCAGTATAATGAGAGGAAAGATGATACCTCCGAAAATGTTTATCGTTGGCCAGGTTATTTGAAAAGAGTTGTTTTGTAAGCGAATGTGCTCCAATTCTTTACGTGTCTCGATGTGCAGATTATGTAAATCTTCCAGACTTATGTTCGAAATTTCCAGCTGTCTTTTAATAAACACTCCGTCGAGTGGATATAAGTTCAACGTTCCAACTAGATCGGTGAGTTTGGATGAGTATCTCACGTCGTTTATGTAAATATCGCATGTGTTGAAGCTTATTACGAACGATCCCTGAAGTGTTCTGTTGCTTATACCACAGTTGGAGACGAGTGTAAATTTCTCTACAGAGTTAATCAATATGGCGTGATTATTAATCTGTAATATTTCAGTTTTGGCTGGACTCTTCGTAAAGTTACATTCTGCTTCTCGACCTTCCATTAATCTTGGAATGCAATCTGATTCATCCAACTCTATTTCATTGATTTTATAGATTTTCGGGGTTAGAGTGCTAACACGGTATCTGATTGCTTCGTGAGTTATGAATCTGTCATACTGGAGGTGAATCTTGCCGTCGTGGTACAGGATTGGATAAATTTTTATCTTACGGAACGTTCTTGGGTCGAGTTTGGGTGTTTTTATGAGCAGCATTATTTCTTGGCGGTTGGTGGCGATAGAGGCGTCGGCGTAGGAAAGCGCTTCTAGAGTTGTGTCGAACGGAATGTTTTCTGCTGCCAGGTTTTTTTCCAAACAATTGATTTCATATTTTGACAATATTTTTTCGTTTAAAATATTCGCTTTCGTCATAACTATACTATCAACTATTTCCTGCAGTGTGTCTATCATCTTTTTTAGGTGGAGATAAATATTGATGGAATGAATTTCTAATGATTCTGATCTGAATTGAGTTATTACGTTACGAGTTTTTTCTGTTATTTCTTTAATCTGGTTGTTAATATTCCTATTGATTGTAACTTGTGCATTATTGTCATCGATGAGATTATTAATTGTTTTGTTAATAACACGAAGATCGTTTGCATCTGGTGTTCCTGCAATAAACTTCCAAATTGTTCCTATGGAATCCCAACGTTTGAATCTTTTAGTGGGAAGCATTCTTTTCAATATGGTATTCAGTTCTTCGAATTGGTTTTGGATAATACTGGAAAATTGATTATTGCTCATTTTTTCGAAATCGTCCTTAATTGCTTGAATATAACCCTTATACGCAGTTAAATTGTAATGGTGTATGTAAATATGGCTATCTATCCTTATTCTTGCCCAACCTTCGTCCATTGCAACTATAGGTTGGTTGTCTACCTTCAGAATAGAGATCCTCGGCTCAGCTAGGGTACATACTACAAATAGAAAACTGTAAGAAGAGAACAATGATGTTAGAATGACGGTATTGTTAGCTATCTTATTTTTATATCGTTTTTATGAATTTTTCGTGAATCATTTGTGTTTATAGTGCTTTTGTTTACTTTGTTAATCTTGATTTTCTTGTATCTCGGCTTGTGTTTTAATCTGGCTCTGGTTTTTTCATAAACTGTCATATCCTCTTTTATATTTATTTCCTTTTTTCTCTTATTGTAATATGAAATATCTTTCTCCTGTTTCTTTGTTAAATTTTTGTAAACATTTTCACAAATATCTGATGAACGGACAGACGGTAAAATTATCTCATAAGGAGTATATTTAGTAGTCGAATGAATGGATGAATTATATTTGTGAAGTGAAAGCTCGATTAGATCAGAAATAGTTAAATTGTTGTTCTCAAATTTCGTTATTCGATAAATTTCTAATATGGTAGAATGGAACCTTTCTATTACTCCATTCATTTCACTTCGACCTGTAGCTGTTAAATATATTTGGATTTGGTGGGTTTTATAAAAATCTATTAGATCTTGTGTACCAAAAGATTTTTCGCCGTCCATTACTAATATTTTAGGAGGATGGTATTTTGTAATTATTTCTTTAACTGCCGGAACAATATCTAAGGCGGCTCGCGATTGAATTTCTTTAATTTGAGCGAATTTTGAAAATTTATCGATGTAAGTTAAAAAATAATGTTTTTCGAGAAACATTATATCAATGTGTGCAATTTGGAAAGGGTGTACGGGGATTGGAGTTTGTTGTTGAGGATACCGGATAGGGTTTCGGTCATATTTGTTTTCATTGCAGATACAGCAATTGGAAACAATTTTTTTTATCTTGGCTAGCAGCTTTGGAAAATAGTATTTACGTAAAATTTGCGACTTATTTTCCTGGGCTCCACGATGTGCCCTATTGTGCTCTGCCGTGATTATTTCTCGTTGTTGATCTTCGTCTGTAATGTCTTCCAGAAGATTTTGAGTAAATCGAATCTTAAGGAGCTTCTGACTTCCAAAATACTTCCTATAAACCTCTTGAAATTTTCCCATTATGTCTTCACTCGTGAAAAGTCCGTTTACTTTTGATATTGTGAAATGATCCTTTAGAATCTGTAAAAGAGATGATTCGGTTATTATTTCGGAGTAAATTGTTGTACGTTTAAAATTTTGGAATGGATATTCAATTACTGTGTTTGGTTTCCCTTTTTTCAACACGATCTGGTTGTGAAAAGCATTAAGTGGTGCTTCTGTAGAGATAATGTAAAAATCGTCACTAGTTTGTGATGAATGTTGCGTACCAGTCATAGAGAAAACTATTCTGCTGAGGGCATCTGCTACAACATTGCCTTTGCCTGGTTTATACAAAATCTCGTGGTCATGCTCCTCTAAATATGCTTTCCAACGTTTTAATTTTGCGTTAGTATTTTTTTGGGAGAGGGCAAAAGTAAGTGGTTGATGATCAGTTAATATTTTGAGTTTAGCTCCATACAAATAATTGCGGAAAGTTTGTAGTGACCAGAAAATTGCAAGCATTTCTTTCTCAGGGGTGGAATATTTCTCTTCAGTTTTAGATAGTGTTCTTGATGCGAAGTGAATTGGTTTATCTTTGCCTAATTCACCTTGAGAAAGAACGGATCCAATTGCATAATCTGAAGCATCGGTTGTCAAAATAAATGGTTTGTTAAAATCTGGATAGATGAGAATATCGCTCGATGATAGTATTTGCTTCATTTTATTGAAACATTCGATTTCTTGTTGATTTAATGTAATTTTCTTTTTGGATGTGTCAGATCCCTTTCCCCTTAAAATGTTTGTCAAAGGTTTAGCAATTTTGGCAAAGTCTTTGACAAATCGTCGATAGTAGCCCATTAATCCTAGGAAGGCACGCAAATCTTTAATGGTTTTGGGCACAGGGTATTTATTTATAACTTCTATTTTTTTATGGTTGGGTTTTATTCCCTCTGTGCAAATAATGAAACCAAGAAATTCAACTTCTTGGCGAAGGAATTCTGATTTGTCTAATTGAATTTTTAGTCCTGCATTATTTAATGTTGTCAAAATTGTGTCCAAATTTTTCAAATGATTTTCTAAATCATCGCCAAAAACTATTACGTCGTCTATATAAACGTAACATATTTTTCCAATAAAATTTCGAAGTACATCATCGATAGCCCTTTGAAATATAGCCGGTGCGTTTTTTAAACCAAACGGCATCCTAGTAAATTCGTATTTACCGTTATTAATAGCAAAAGCCGTTTTTTCAATATCTGATGCTTTCATCTTAATTTGATGGAATCCCGAAGCTAAATCTAAAGTCGAGAAATATTTTTTTCCTTTTAATTGGTCTATCACATAATTTATCTCGGGCATTGGATATTTTTCGGAGATGGTTTTAGCATTTAACATTCGATAATCGATAACCATTCTAAATTTCTTTTGTCCTGATGCATCCGGTTTTTTTGGCACAATCCATACCGGTGAAGTCCAAGCTGAGCGAGACGGTCTGATTATTCCATCCGCTAATAGCTTGTCAACTTGCTTATTTACTTCGTCAGCATATGCTGCAGGATATGGATACACTCTTTGATGGATAGGTGTATCGTCTGAAGTGTGTATTGCACATTCCACTTTGGTTGTACATGTTAGTTTACTGTCTGGTTTGTAAAATGCATCTCTGTTTTTATCTAAAACCTGGTTTAGTTTTTCTAGCTCTAATTTGGATAGATGAGATGTTCGGATCAAATTGTGGGATGACCGATTATGTGGAGAATAGTATGAGATTGGGATGACGAATCTTTTAGAGTTTCTACTCAATGTGATTTGGTCATTTTCTAGATCAATTTTAGCTTTCAATGTTTTCAACATGCTATTTCCAATGATTCCATAAAAAAAATTGTGAAATTTGTGTAACAAAAAGCGATCTTCAAAATCAATTTTGGGATGGAAAAAATTTATATTAATTGCACTAGTAGGAGCAAATGTACTATTTGCACAACTTATTTGACCTACTGAAAATTCGTACGGTTTACTGATTTCATATGCACGTGCCAATTGTGGATGTATTAAATTAATATTAGCACCTGTGTCTATTAAAAACGGAAAGTTTCCAATGGTAGTTTTAAGATAAATAAAAGGAAGGCTGGGAACTACCAACTCATCTTCCACTCTAAAAAATGGTTCTGACCATCGCGACTTGATCCCTCCAACGGATCATGCTCGTGTTGCAAATTTATGTTTTGTAATTTGTCAACAAGATTGTTTTGCTCTGTGAGCTCAAATTCATTTATTGTTTGTCCGTGACAATACCTTGCGTCGTTGGCATTTTTATTCATTTGATGAGCATATAATGGGTGAGCTTGCCTCTTTACCCACGCTTCTTGACTTGATGGTGGTCTTGGTCTTTTTTCGCCATATGTGGGTCTGTTACCATAGTCAATATGACGTGAATTTATACTTCTATCTACCTCCATTGGCTCGGGCTGTTGCCTCTGTGGGGTATATTGCTGATTAGGCAGGTAATGGGAATTGTATCGTGGAGCTGGACGAGGCGCTGCTCTAGGAGGGGGTACTGGTTGATAAACAATTTTTCTGGGTGCTACCCTAGGGGGTTGAGGCTCGAAGCCTAAATCTCTTGGCTTGGGAATATTAAGAGAATTTTGATTTCCATATTGATTTTTAAAAGGTGCTGATCGAACGTCCATATTAAAGTAATCAATGCAAAATTGATATGCTTTGCTAAGGGTCTTCGGGTCAGCAGTTTTTAATAAAGTGGATAATGGTTTTTCTAAACCTCTAATAAACGAATCCAAAGCTTTCTCTCTGAAATAGTTTATGTGGACATTTGCATGCAGAGAGTACTTACTGTCAGTTTGAACTTGTGCTATTATAGCGGCTAACAATTGGTTAACCCTGCTATAATATCCGGCGAGGCTTTCCGAATTACCCTTACGAATACACGTCAATTCATAATCCAGGGTCTTCACGTCACGCTTATCTTTATAGTAAAGCATTAGGATAGATTTTATCTGATGCCAACTACATGTTGCATTATTTGCATTTAACACATCGGAAGCTTCTCCACGGACTTTCCTTCTGATTGTTCGTTCGATCAGATGGAACTGCACAGAGTCGTCAGGAAGATCTCTATACATGATAAAAACATCTTCCACATCCGAAATCCAATTCATCAACTCATTTGGGTTTCCATCAAAAATAGGAACATCCCTCAAAAAGTCAGGGGTTTTTCCCATCTCCACGAAAGATCGTAGAACCATTTCAGTGTTGGGATTGGTCATTTTTGTGTTTTAAATGCTCACTTCACTTAACACTTGTCACGATCACGATTCACCACTAACAAATTACAGCAGAAGCTATTTAATTAAACACCAAAATTTCACTGATTTCGGATTTTTTAGGTTTTTACTTACAGTATGGTTGAGTTAATTTCCATGGGCATCTGACTTCTTTTTCTTCGGGGGAAAATTGGGCAGCTACAGCAAGATGTTCCTTTTTATCCTTCTGATGACTGGGGGCTCGCTGGCAGCAATCGGGAATTAACCACGGTGTCCCAAAGTTCGCTTCGTTATTATGATGGCTCCTTCAACCACGAGATTAGCCACAATTTTTAAATGGCTAACTTTATAGGATTTTTTTTTAACTTATACACTTCCCGCTGATTTTTTTGTCAGGTCCCTATTCGGGCGCCAGTTAAAACTTTTCTTTCTGAATAGATAGAAAGAGTCTTTTACAGTTCGGTGTCTTGAAATTAACTATTTTATTGAATTCAGCCGATTCCGTTATCGGCCCATAAACGGCCCAGCAGCGATCGCCGCATCAGCATAACTCGTCGCGTTGGATACAACACGACACTCCCAATGCTGATTTAGCGATTACCGACGCTCGTTGCTAACTCGCACTTAAATACTTGCCTCGCTTCCGGTACGTAACGGAAATGTGATGAATGTTTCTGTGTACTCGTGTCGATTAAATCCCTTGTTGACCGTTTGCGAGTAGTTTGCACTGCCATTTCGCCGTACGAACGAACCATTTGACGCACCTTCGTGCCCGTTACCGTCGTACGCTCGCTCGGAAACATCTGTCTACCGATCACACGTATCGCAGGATTTGCGAAGTGTTTCCCCTATCTAAACACATGTGTGCCAACGCAGACGGAGGATCAATTCATTTCCGGTCGGATGTTTGCCGGATGGTGCTGATGCAGCGCCGGAAATCGGGTAACGAATCACACAATACCGGAGACGCGATTGCAGGCTGGGTCAAATTAAAAGGAAGCTAAAGGTGGAACACCAGGTTCTCCGTAGCGTGGCAGGTAGGACATACAAGGCAAGGATTGGATTGATTGTACACAGATACATATCGATACGTGGAATTGATTTAACTACGGTTTGGACACGTGCTGATATTGTAGATACTCCTACGCAGAAAGCGTAAAGCACATCTAGAGGAATATCTTCAGCCAGCGAATGAATGGTTCGAAGCCACTGAGCTTTGCAATAAGAAAACCGTCAACATTAAAATCCAATCATAAAATCATTCTCATAACACTCTACTTCAGAAAAAGTCGACTTGGCTTCAAAAGGGAAATCAAAGTAAAATACATTACAAATTAATTAAAATGTCCCTGAACCGGCGACAAGCTGTTCCACCCAGAGCGGTCCACAGTTTTGCTGGTTCAATAGCATCGTTTTCTTCCATTCGGTACAAGCAATTATCCTTATCGGCCCCCATCCCATCGGCTCCGATCGGCCATGAATATAGGCGTACATTAATATCCAATATGCGTGCACATCTTGGGAGAAAATCGTTTGCAAATTTGCATTCACACTTCCATCACGCTGAGCAGGCCGCAGTCTCGAGTGCCACAGTCGCCCCCGCTGTGACTTTGTTGTGTGTTGTACATCCGACGATAATCTGCTCACGTTCTGCCTCTCGGTTTCTGTTATGCATATAATCCGGCCAGATTTGAGATTACTAGAACGGTATCGTACGATAAGCGTGGCCGAACGTTATAGCATCATTAAGCGATGTAAAGCATCCAGTCACCTACAGACCGCTTAAACTCAGCGGGACGCTATCCGTCGGCCTTTGGTTCGAACGCCTTCGGGCGAGCAGACACAAACAGTGTAGGGACCGAAAGGGACCGTACCTGCCACGGTCGGAGAAGTGATTGAGGAATAATTTTGTCATAACTTTAACGGATGAGTGATTTATGTTAAGCAACATGCACCAGTTTCAGGGTTGACTGAAGCTACCCGATGCTACCCAAAACGACAAGAGGTGAGCTGTTATGTTCCGCATTTCCGCAACGGTGTGTGAGTTTATTGCTTTTAGCACCCACCGACTCGGTGACCCGCAAAGGAAGCAAAACCTCGGATCGGAAGCTGCCAGGCGGAAAAGCACCTTCTTCATCACCGAATCACGCACCGTGGTATGACTTTTAAACCACACTCTTTATACACCGTTGGTTCGGCTAAGGCTGTAGCCTTTGGCCGTGCCTTATTTCGGTACGAATGTTAACCGAGACATCGGATCGGTAGGGTCGGCAAAGTGCAAACAAGGAAAAGGTGCACGAGTACGTTACGGATGATTTGAAGGTAATCAAAAATGTTTATTGAATTTTTCATAGCCACTTTATCAGGTGTATCATAGAAGCCGAAACATCTTACTAATGTGAGGCGTACAGGGTAGGGGGGGGGGGGGGGGGGGGGAATCAAAAACATGCTGTAGAAGGTACATGATGAGATGGAGAGTAAGAAGTACTGGGCGCCTCCATTTCCATTTCACTGAACCACCAGGCGTCTCCATCGAGATGTGGATAAAAAAGCGTTTTCTTTACTGGGAAGTTTAGACCTTTGCATTGAAAATTTAATGTACCACTTGGTTGCAGTCGCTTCATTCCGTTCAGCATGGTTGAGTTTTGCTTCATGATTGAAAATAAAAGACGGTCTCGGCAATAAATCGTAGCTCCGGGCAACCGAGCCAATCAAAGAGTATCGATTTGAATTTGCGTTTTTGTATCAAAACAGACATAGCAAAAAGGCGCACACATACAGTCATACAGACAGAGACGCACCGGTAGGATCTGTACTCCGTTTTCAAGGATACTTTTGATTGCAATGCTTCCCACCACCATCACCGCTACGACCAGGGTATGGTTAATTTTCCATCGCTTCCATTCGATTCATTGCCCTGTCGGTGGTGTGTTTACACCAGCGCGTCGAACGCAGTGGCCTGATCGATTTTATCCTTCGGATAATATTAGAAACCGTGCAGCGTATGCACAAATGAACTCCCGCAACGCACACAACGGAACGATCCCGTGGGATCGATGGGAAGGTTTGTGATTCGTCGTACGGTGTATTATCGCACGAGAGGAAAACACGACGAGAAACCCTTTATTCGTTCAACCGCACCGGCCATTGGTGTTGGTTTTATGGGAAAATTATTCAAATAGCAGCTGAACGGTGTGGATCCAAGAAGCAAAGGTTAGCAGATGATGGCCAGATAGCTGATACCATACACGCAACACCGCAGAACGGTGAGCAGCTGGGAGAACAATCGGAATCGTATCCGGCCATCGTGGAAGTTACAGCTGAAAAAGTAGGTGTGTAATAATTGAGATAAAAATACTATAGCACAATCATCCAACTGTTTTTCTATCCGTATGTTTTAAATATTAAGAAAAGTTGAGTTCAAAGCAATGGTATTGAATAGCTACGTTCAATATTGCCGTTTTAAATGACATTTCGATGGCGTAGAAACGATCTTCAGTCCCAATATTTGGAAAGCTAATTTTGTAACTTTCACAGATGGGTAGCCATCACAAAATACGACCCTACGCATAGCAATTGTCTCGGAAAATCGTTACCCGTAAAAAATGTTCTTATACATCCCATGAAATTTCCGAAATCTGCTTCAGTGTATAATTAGACTAGTATAATATTCATTTCGGTTAAACGAAAAGCGATCAGCACACACGTGGTACGAGGCATGGATTGGATTCGCCATCAGTATCGAACAGGATGATAGCTCTCGCGATCGATATTTGATACAATAAGTCCAGTTTTATTAATGCTCTCGCCACAGGTGCCTGCCACACCAGCTGACCATCTACTTTAACCACACCTCCCGATGGGTTCAACACACGCGTGGGGAAGTTAATTCATTTGTATGCAAATAAGGTCGCAGAATAACGGGACGGTCAGACGATAGAAAATGGCTTTTGTGCCAAAGGATGGTGTAGCGCCAAATAAGGGTATGGTTCATGTGTGTTAGTGTGGAAAATTTTAAATCAATCCTGTCGTTTTGAGATAAAGGATGGTCCAAATTTTAATATTTTTATTATGTGTCTTAGGTTTCTGGGTTTTAACTCCACAGTTTGGCAATTACGAAAAAATATGGCAATTACGAAAAATATAAAAAATATGTCGTGTGAGAAAAAGCATACAAAATACTTCGAACGACATAATTTGCCGGCTTTAAATAACGAGGCTAGTTTTTCTTCAGTTCCCTAACTTACATTAGCTGCATACGCAACCAACAGCTGTAGATGGCATCACCATCAACACACAGTGTAGATGGTGCAATTTGGTGACGTTTGTGTACCATCATCACCAAACCCGACTTGACTGAGCTTGAGTGTTTAAGTGCACTTGAAATGGTGCGTTGCAGGAGCAAACAAAAAAACTTGCTGCACTGAACGGCGAACACTGCAACGGACATTGTGCAACATGTCCCTGCACTGGATTAGCTTCAACCGAATGGCGGTAAATCTGAAATGATCGTTTCGCCGCGTGTTATTCGGGTGCGTGGGCTTCCGAACGACAATGCGTATGTCTCGTTGGTGGGTGAGATTGGGGTAGGACGAGACAAACCGCTAGAGCAATGGCATTCGAAGTGGAAGGTGTCAACCACAGCCGGGGACGGGAAACGGATGGAGGAAGCGAGCAGTGCATTCGAAAGCACTGGAATGTCAACGTTGGCTTCCCACGTTGGCATTGCAGTAAAATGCCACGGAAACGGTGAGCATTTTTTCACTTGCATGGTAGCAGAAGTGGGCGTGCGTGAATCGATCCGTAATTCGAGGAAAACATCTTCCCATTTGAGAGTAATAAAACACAAGATGCACGCAAGACTTATATGCAGTTGAAAATGATAGTCTTGGCAGTATATTGGTTAATGCTGGAATTGAACATGATATTGATTTTTAATTGCAAATATTCATTGTTAAAGTAGAACACAATTTCATTTAGTTTGGTTGCAACTGCCGACAGTTTTCTACTCCCAAGCTCACAACGGCTGTGGGTATTTGGCAAGAAAGAGATCAGAAAAACCAACTCTGGAAAAATCGCACCAACTACCACCACCACCAGCACCATGCGCCACGCGTGCTGACCGACGACCGAAACGAATGGCAACAACAAATCAAAAAGCCATAGTAAAAGCGCAAACATATTCATGCAAATGGATCGTCCGCACTTGTATCATATTCCTTACTGTCCTCCATCTGCGAAAAGCGCATCGTTTAATGAATTAAACATCAGTATGCAAAGCACCCGCTCCGCTAAAAACCCCGACTGAATGCTACACAGTCGGCGCAGGGCGCGAGCAGATATTTGCGGAACCGAGCCAAAGCCAAAGCCGTTGCTGAACAAAGGAAACCTCTTTTCCCGACGGACGGACGGATGGACGCGCATGGGGAAGGATGGCTGATGGGCAGCCGATAGTAGGAGGCTTATAAGAACCTGGCACCAAAGAAGACGGTGGCACGTGTTTGTGACGTTGGCGCGCGCACAAACACGGATCGAATGTCGTACAATTTGTTACCACGCGCGGCAAAGGACGCGCAAATGCTGTTTCTCGGTCGCACCGCATTTGGTGCATTTTCTGATCGGAGCTGCTTGTCATGGGACGGATGACATACACACATCGGCCGCGTACGATGGAGACCGGTGCATCGCGTGCTGTTACTTGGAGCAATGCGGGGAGGAGAAGGATGAGTGTTGGATGTTTTCTTCTTCCGATCGCGCTGGATTGGTGTTGTGGCAAATGATGTGGCGTCAGTTCGCCGAAAGGAAGTAGTAAAAGCAGATAAACAAATTGAGTAGATAAGGAAAATGTTAGGAACCCGAGAGTAAAAATAGACGCAAAGCAACACTATAAAGTTATATGGGTTCTTCTTTGAATTATAGTTACATAGTTACGTCAGGGGGGTTTCCAGCAAATAAGTCAAGATTGTCAAATATGACAACGGCGGTAAATAAGCTCAAGAAACAAGTCAAATGTTCTGGAAGAAATACGGATGAATATTATATTGTTTCATTGAAATTGCTTGTTCAATGCTTGGTCGACTCAAAAACTTTGTCTTAACAATTGAAAAATATTGAAAATAATTACCGTGTTTGGAGTTGGGTGCATTATATTCCACATTACATATGACAATAATGAGGAGGATATTGATATACAAACTCTGAGAGTCCTTTGCTACCATCAAGGGCCTGTGCCATGGAGATAGGCTTGCCTATCTTCTCTTCCATTTGGAGCTTGAGAGAGTCAGCCTTGACTTGGTGGTGGAAGCATCAGCGATCATCTTCCATAGGTCAATCTAGATACTGGCATATGCTGATAACATCGACATTAAATTAGAGATACTGTGAGGCTGTCCTTTGTAGTATAAGCTTCTCAAACCATCGAGCGAGTGGCAATAATTCTCGGGTTGGAGGTAGACGAAGCGAGCCCCCGAATGATGGTGACACTGCAAACCAACACTGACTGACGGTAGAGTGATGTGCAGATAGACCATCACACCTTAGAAGTCGTACATAGCTTCATATATCAAGGGTCAAAAGTCAAAACTGGGTGCTGGCACCAAATAGGTCTTGCTATACAGCTTCAGGAAACTTTTAAACTCAAAATATGTGTCGCGATGGACGAAGCTGAGACTGTATAGAACATTTATAGCTTGTTCTCACATACGCCATTGAGACATTGTCTCTGTGCAAAGCTGACGAAAGCCTCTCGAAGGAGATGCTGAGAAGGATGCTGCTCGAAGAAGATGCTGAGACAAGCTGTGTGATCTGTACGATGATCTCACCATCGTGCAGCGAACTAGATTCGTCAGATTCAGGTCGGATGGTCACGCTATGAGAATGCCACCGGACAACCCTGCACGTCTGTATTTGTAATTCTAAGAAACAGACAAAGCTTGAAAATTCTCTGAAGCATTTATAAAGATAGTCTACGTCTTATAAGCTAAATCAACTGCTAGCTCTTAACAGGCAACTAATGAAACGGGGTATTAGATTGATACTAATCTATACCACATACCCGTGTAGTCAGTTCTTGTTACGGGAGATCGATCCTGATGTGATTCGATACCCGGTCCTTCCGTGTTGCCAGATGAAACCAAAGCCAAGTATCAAGTAACAGATTCTCTTCACTTAAATCTAAATAAAGAATTCATTGGAAATATTGAGCAGATTACGGAGCCCCTAACACCCGAAACAACGCTTCATAACATGTCTATTAAAACCCCCGCTTAACTGCTGCGGATATTGAGCAGGACACAGGCGAACGTTCACTATGTGCCCGGGAAGCTGCACACAACGCGCAACAAAAATAGCCGCCAAGTGGCGATTAATTTTGTTCATCAACTTTGGCCCGCAATTTCGAGGACCGTCCACTAATCCCCCAGAAAAAAAAACCCAAAAGCTGTGTAATCAACAAACCAGTTCGTGCGGCCAGCGAACAGCAAGCGGACCCGTCAGTGTGCTCGTCAAAATACACCCAACATGCCACGTCACGACATGAGCCACAATTTCCCTCCACGGTGCTCACGACATTCGCGGATTAAGCGCGTGCTTTGAAGCCCAACACAATACAAAAGGGCACAGGAACACGTTGACAAAATGAAGGATACAAAAGTGTAGCACTGGCCGTCGAAACAATAACCGTCCTACCCGTTGTGCGGCGCGTGTTTGCTTTTTTTTTGGTGCTGGAATGGAAATGACATGCTCTTAAGGCGAAGGACACGCGAATGAGGTCATCTTAATTTAGTCTGTTCGTTGTCGACAAAAACGGTTGCAAAATTCCTCACGGAGTGGAGTTTGCGTGGGGTCGAAATGTTGCGGTTCGGTTTTAAGGAACTCGCCGCCGTAAGGAGTTGGCATCGGAGCGTGCGCTGCTTGTGTGACAGATGAGCGGCAGCTAGAAGCTCGTACGTACGTATTACATTATTCGGTTGAAGCGGTCTTCAAGAAGGCTTCAAAACAAAACCTTTGGAGAGGCAGATCAGCGGCGTTAGCAACTGCTCGACACGTAAAGTCAAGATGCAGCCGCCCGTCGCACACGTTCTGCTCCTATCCTCCGCTTGTTGGACGCTGTCAGGGATGGGTGCACCGGGTGAAGTGGAATGGGCAAGCACGAATATTATGTTTATGTATTTCGCCCAGCATCTCCAGCACCCATCGAAAC
The DNA here is from genome assembly GCF_013141755.1 of Anopheles stephensi. Taxonomy (NCBI): domain Eukaryota; kingdom Metazoa; phylum Arthropoda; class Insecta; order Diptera; family Culicidae; genus Anopheles; species Anopheles stephensi. Next base: position 50,311,116 of record NC_050203.1, read on the forward strand.
ACTCGTGCATGCAGTGCGGTTTCTTCAAGGAGCCGGGCCAACGTCAAGATGTTGAAAAGCAGGAGGTGTCCCTCCTGCGGGCCAAGGAAAGTGGGCGGCCACAGACGGAATCAAGTGAACTGCAAGTGCAGTAAAGAGTCGCTGTGTGTGGCCGGATGTGCACGGTGCTCGTGGGTTCAAGGATCGAAATGCTTTGTAAACATGCAATTCTCGCATCGTTGAAAATGGAGAGCTTCTTGGGCTTCAACATCGGCCAGTACCGTTCCGTCCACACATACACACAGACGCAACCACACATAGTTCTCATTTGCTCTCCCAAACACCAAGATTCACACATGCACACAACGCCTGCTCGGGATCGTACAATATACTCCTAGGCCTCCGCCTATCACTGGACACTGTCGAATGGAAGATGCTTTAATATCCTTTTCGAAGCACTCTGCTACTAACTGATTTCCGGGATGCGCTTCCCCAGCAGATGGTAGGTTTGCGCAAATAAATGTTTATTGACAGTAAAGGTCTGCCGATGCATTGGCAGCTAGAAGTGAATGTAGAGCTTTTATTTGCTGCCTTTAAGTTGGAAGAAATGAAAAACGAACAATGAAGTAAAATATTCCCACACGTTGTGCACTTCCGTTTCGGATAAGCACGCCCAACTCACTTAAACTTATGTAAGTTTAAACTCAAAAAACGAGAACAGCTCTGTGGCAAGTGCTCTTGTCCAGTTGAGTTTAAAAATGCTTCATTCTGCCCGATGCTTATTTCCTAACCAACTATACCTCCCTCTAAATAACCGGTAAAGAAAAATGCCACCCTACTCCTTCCATAGTGCAGAACAAATCTTCCAACCACACCGAAACACTGGTGCCAACTTTCCAAAGATGGCTTCCCCTAAGGGAAACCTTCCGCCGGTCGTTGCGTAAAGCTTTTATTCTAAGCTAAAGTTTTATTTTTGGCAACAAGCAAGCGTAATCCGGCCGAAAGAGAGCCGAACAACTTTTGCTCACGTAACACGCTCGACTAACTCCCATGAATGGGACGGTGCTGCAAGAGTGGGAAAACTAAAATAAAAGGAGCACCAAACGAATGCTTGGTCACACGGGCATCAACAAAAGAATTGCCGGTCGGCACAATTGCATCGTCTTTTCGAGTGTAGATGAGAAAAAGAAAAGGCAAGCGCAAAAAAAAACCGAAAGCTTTCTAAACATTCAGCAAATAACCAGGTCCAAGTCCGGCGCGAAGCACTTGCTTGCATAAGCAACCAAGGATAACGACACACCGACCGACGAAAACCACACCATTCGGCACGTTGACTTCGCGACTCTCGCCTTTTTCCCAAGCCTTTTCCGATCTTCAAAACTTATTCGCTCGCTCGCGATCTTCTTTGGAGTGAGGTGGTGGGTGGCCTCGAAAAACGGAACCGGAATCGGTGGCACCATCATGCCCAACCACTTTACACGCGTTTTGTTTTGACACTGGCTGAAAATGCTGAAAACACTCATTGAGAGAAAAAATTGAGCTTGAATCTTATTTGGAGTAAGATAAGAGATTGCGATAACCACGGTACGACAGAGGACTCGTTAGAGCCTACCGAGAGGTTTCTGGAGTCCTCATGCGTGACGTTGATTTGGTGTATTATTCATGACCTCATTTTTAAAGCTGTTATTTGATTAAATTTTTATCCTTATGGCGCTGTAGGTTAACGGGAGGAAGGCCTTCTTTCGGGGTAACAAAAACAGCTTATTAATGGAGCATCGTTGTCCTATCTCATCACTGAGAGATAGGACAACGATTTTAAAGGTGCTCGTGGTGGGTTTTTTCATCAAATGAAGTTATTAAAGAAACTTAAAACATTCAGAACAATTTGGACGAAACAAGCAAAGCAAGCTACAGTGATACCACGTCCTATGGCCACACTTTGTATTTACACACTGATGCATTATTTTTTTTGTAATACTTCTTATCATTAGTTTGAATGTTCACTTGTTTAATTGTGGTAAACAGAATATAAAATTCATTACTTAAAACGGGTAAGCGAAATATTCTCAAAATTTAATTAAACATATTTTAAAACAGAAACAGATTTTTTCATTGAAAAAGACGAGAAGAAGTTGAATTCAGATCCTAAATCAGCTAAAGATTCTAAAAATCATTACATGCTTAATAAATTGCTTGAGCAAAACCAAAAACAATGATACAGACTTAAAACAAATGATGTTGAGGATTTACACTACGAATATCTTATAGTCCTTCAACTTTCATTTCACAATTCATCAAAATATAGGCGACTCCTAGTTTAAATAAGTACAACCAAAACATTGCTTGATTAGAAAATAAACAGTATTCGATCAAAAATGAATAGATTTCTTTAATGTTGGTCATGATTCATATTTAAACCACATAATAGTAAAATGAAGTAATATGAATTTTTGGTAAATGGGAACTCATCAGCTGTTTATCGTACATTTACAAATAATTCTTTTTCAACTGGAGGTGATCGTAAATAACTTCGCTGTTGATGGAAAGAGATCATTTGCAAATTTCCTGAGAAAGAACCTAAATAGCTCTTCGTAACATTGAGATTTTGTAACTAATGGTTGAGGTCCTACAACACTAATTAATAGCATTAAAAGACCCACATCGATCGAAACAAGCTTCCTGTCAGCAAGTTCTTATTTCCCAGAAGTCGTTATCTAATAAGAACAAATTTAATTGCTTAGTCAAGTCAGTGCATGTATCAGAACTTTTTGAAAACTATACAGGGCATGATGTAGTATTGAAACTGCGCCACCAAAACCATAAGATTAGTTCTCATGGAGTAGGGAGCGCAGTTTTTGAGGCAACTGGTAGAGAAATTTTACAACAAATGTGGCCGTATTCTGACAAGTAATAAAATTTGTTCAGTATTTGGGTTAATACGCCTAGAAAAAGTATGAACAATCAAAATTTGACAGAGTAATTATACCTAAACGGTATTGTCATACAAAAATGAAGTGTGGGGAAAATCTAGTTGACGCTTGAATATTTCTTACTTCTATTCCTAATTATAACTATTCAGGATAGGATAGGAGAAAAATCCTAAATAAGGATTTTCTGAAAGGTGTTAAGGAAAGAAGCACAAATTCCATTTTAAATCTGAAGATACACACAACAATGAAAGTTGTGTCAGTGTATTAAACTGTATGAAACTCTATAAAAATTCTAAGAAGACTGTTTTCTCTATTATCTGTATTTCCCTTATCACAGCCTGACCGAATACCTTGACTATTCCTAACATTTAAAAAAGCCCCAAATAATTGCCATTCGGACAGTTTGATTGTTCGCGTAAGTTTAGATCTGATGCACCTTCTGCTTTATAATTAGTTTTTTGCACCTGGACGAGACAAGAATGCTCTGGGAAAAGAGATTCCAGACGTATGAAAGGTTCATATAAATTAATTAAAGGCACCATTTTCCTACGTTGAGTGGCTCGAGGAAACAACTAGAATCTCAGTCAAGTGCCGCACAGAGCCTTGCCATCCCCAGGGCAGACGTTGTTAGAATTTTTACCAACCAAAGCGAACATTCCCGGAAGGCGAGATTTTTTGATTCTCTCTTATCCAAAATTATGCTCATTATTAGAATCGCACAAAATGGCGCACACGCTTTGTATGCACACTAATTAGCATTTAAATGGGACATTTTTCGAAATACATGAGCTTGCCACTCCGAGCAAGCATTTTCCCGGTGTACAACATCGTGGCAAAATGGTTCGGTTTGGGGGTCGGTTCTCCCATCCATCAGAGAAGATAATGCTATCTTCCGGTATCAAAGTCATGGGCCAAGGGACCGGCTTCTTTTTGTACTTTTTGCGTGTCTCACATTCTACGAACTTTACGCAAGTGTGTGACGCGACAATGAAAATGTATTTCACATTCTTTCACCAACCGAAATGATCGCTAAATCGCTACCAAATGCAGTACCGTAACGGGCGAACACGCAGCCTCCATTTCGTCGCATTTTTGTCCATTTGGGAGTTAAGAATACTTTAATGGCGTGAAATTGTCGGGCTGGAAAAGGCTTCCAACATTCCAACGGCACAGAGCCAGTTTGGGGCTCTAATGTTGGCAAGTCATTAAATCAAATGTAAGAAGTCTGTATGGTTCGTTCCGTAGCAATAGCTGATGCGGGTCACATAATTAGGGTAGGCAAGCTGTTAGACATGATACGGAATTATGGTAAAATGGTTTCTATAAATAAAAGCATAACAACCTTCGTTGCATTTGCATATTATAAGCTCTTGACCTTTTTTATGATTGCACAACATTTGGGGTTTATCTGAGAAAAAATAATTTTTGGTTTTTTATTATGATATTAACATAATATTGGAAAGGTTTCCTATCTTGAAGCATGAAAAATTAATTAAACAAACAATACATCAAAACGCAGAGAAGCTTTTGCAGCGCTGAAGTTGTTCTTTAAGCGCAGCGATGCAGATAATCAATGCATGCGAAATAATTTGTAAATAGTTGCGCTACACTCCGTGTAGGGGCTCTCATGGCCTTATCGTGATTCCCATGCAATTTTTTTTCTATGCTACAAAAATACACACAGCTCACAGCCGCAGCAGAAGAAAACACGTACATTCCGAGTACAGTCACACACACACACACACAGCGGTGCATAGTCACATCGAATCCACAACGCACGCTCGGCACATTGAATGGAGTTGATTTTAATTTCATTATCACGATCCTTTGGCCCGCACTCACTCGCACCCCACCGTGCCGTGCGTCTGCACCGAGTGACACGAGCTCGCACAGTGGACATTGTGGCCTTGGTTGCATCTTTCCTGCATCGAACCACCGAGGTGCCCTGCATGTAGCAAGGCAACATTCTTGGAACAGGGTGCTACCAAACAAGCCCGGGCAAAGAAACTCCGCTCGAGTGTTTCCTTGAACGTGTGGATGTGGCTGTCACCCAAACGATCGACCGACGAACCGTTCATCTGTCGAAGGACGGGCTACGGCGACTGAATGGGTAATGAACGGAAAGAAGGAATTTTAATTAAAAAACTTTTGTTACGATCCTTCGGTCCCGTTCTGGACCGGAAAGCAAAACCACAAACGCCCGGTAGTACCTGTCGGACGGCTGAGCGTACAGAAACACACACGCACAATCCTTAAGTCCGAATGCATCGTGCCGTTTGTGAGGCAGGTCATGTTTTGGGAAACTCCAGGCCAAAAGCGTAAGAGGCTGCGGTTGTCATAAGATTTGTGGGAAGTTTTTTTCTTTCTTTGGTTTCGTTATCTGATCATTATTAGACGAAGCCCCGAAACCTGACGAGCTTCAGCAAGGGAAGGCATGGTCGAGAGACCCAGCGTACTACTCTGTCTCGAGGAGGGAATGGTGTACATAAATCTTAGCAAAAAGTAGGGTCTAACAGTCTGCATTCTTATGTAGGCTCTTTGTGGTAACCAGCGTGATTGGTACTGTGACCTATCACTCTTTTTATGAGCCTTTGATGAGCATCATAAATTTCATGTACAATTTATCTAAATGATTCAGGATCGCTGTGGTCGAATTAAAGGCTTGTTCTGGGGAATTCCAATATTCCAACATTTCACTTGAGGGAGCATATATTTGACGTTGTTTTGAGTATGTCCTAAGTTATTTCAATTTTGTTTTAAATCATTTTTTTCTTATAGCTGAAATGAATAAGGAAACTACTATTAATTCATTATTTCCTCGTGAAGCAAAAGTTGGGGCAAGTGTGTCATGAGGGCATGTGAGCCACCTTGCATATTTTCAGTAAAAAATGAATTAGGCGACCCATCATATCTGTGAAAGGATGGCACATACTTTGCCCCATTTTTATTGAATGTCATGTCCAATAAAATATCTAGGACTCTATCAAGATAAATTATTGAACCTCAAAACTAATATAGATAACAAATTCATTTCATATATTCACACAAAATGAAACTTGAACTATTTAAAAACAAAGTGCTCAAGGCTATTCTTAAAGTCTTTCCTTGGTACAGATCTTCTACACTAAATATTACATGGAATATTCTGACAATTTATAGAATATTGATTAAATAAAATTTATTTTAGAATAAAGTTTTCCTCAGAGATTGAAAATTTATTTGCCATTTTTTTTTCGTGGGTTTTTGCATTCCAGTTAATTGTTTCCCCAACTTAAAACTCTATCAGCTATAAATAGCTTAAAAAATAAATTGCGGAATGAACCAATATTCGTACCCATTATCCGGAAAGCATAATGCAAAATGTATGTTAAGTATGTAATATTAGAAAAAACAATAAAACTAATTAAATAACTAATTGAAAGTAATAATTCAGAAAGAGGAAAGAGCTCTTCGGTTCATGGCGAACCGGTCAAGAACTCGAAGTTCCATCGACATCATTATCAAGTTGGCCTACTCTTTTAAAGAGCACGTCGTCGTGACGTGGCCCGGTCAACAATAGATTTCCAGGAAAGTTGATCCCTGGCTGCAGCTTCCAATCCGTGCAGGCTCCCGATCTCCGACAGGTCTCCCTTCACCTGATCCAGCCAACGAACTCGCTATGCTCCCCGACGCCTCGTGCCGAACTGAGGGTCGCTGACGAATACCTTCTTGGCCGGGCATGAGTCCGGCATCCTCATAACATGCCCCAGTCATCGTATCCTGCCGGTCTTCGCCACCGTCAGGATGTCCGGTTCGCCGTATAGCTCAGCAAGCTCGTGGTTCATCCTTCTCCTCCACACTCCATGCTCGAACACACCACCAAAGATGGTCCGGAGGATGAGTCGCTCGAACACGCCCAGAGTGTTTGCATCCTCCGCTCGGTTGGTCCAAGACTCGTGGACCACCGGGCGAATCAGTGTGCGATAGATCTTACATTTCGTGCGATCTCGAAGTCTTCTGGATCTCAGCAGACGGTAAAGGCGGTAGTAGGAACGATTCTCCAGCACAATGCGTCTCCGGAATTCGCTGCTGACATCGTTATCCGAAATAACGACAGTCCCAAGATAGCAGAACTCCTCTACCACCTCGAGGTTGTCGCCGACGACTAACACGCTCCTTACCACTCGGACTCTATCACGATCAGAGCTTCCGGCAAGCAGGTATTTCGTCTTCATCGCATTGATCATCAGTCTAATTCTTGTTGCTTCACGTTTCAGTCGGGTGTACGCCTCACACACCTTCGCTGTCGTCTTGCCAACGATGTCTATGTCGTCCGCGAAGCCAAGCAATTGGAGAGACCGATAGAGAATCGTGCCACGGATGTCATTGTCCAGCCCTACGGCTCGTATGACACCTTCCAAGGCTATATTGAACAGTAGACAGAAGAGTCTGTCCCCTTGCCTCAGACCCCTGTGAGTTTCGAACGACTCCGACAGCATGTTCGATTCTCTCACTCTGCACTGCACCCCGTTCATGATGGCCCTTAACAACCGGATCAACTTTCCAGGAAAGTGTCTTGCTGCATGTTCCATAGCTCATTTCTATCTGTGGTATCGCAGGCCGCCTTAAAGTCGATAAAGAGGTGGTGCGTAGGGATCTGGCGCTCTCGGCACTTCTGGAGGATCTGCCGAAGAGTAAAGGTTTGGTCGGTGGTGGATTTGCCTCCAACAAACCCAGCTTTGTAGCTTCCGACGAAATCCGTAGCAAGGGGGGCAAGTCTGCAGAACAAGATCTGGAACAGGATCAGGTCCTGCCCCGTACAAGTGACTTTCGTGGCCAATTAGAAATAAGTTTTAGAAAAAGGTGTTGTTCCGGTACAACCGTGAAGTTCAGGGTAAGGTAACCAAGGGCCAATCGGATCAGTTCGATCGACACTCATGTTTGTAAAAGTTGAGCTTTCGGAATGAATGCAAGGATACTCATACAGTCAGTATGTCTCCATTTTCCTGGGTACTACGACCTCGAGGGGCCATTTATGGCTTTCTGTGACTTGATTTTACCCGTAGCAAAGTAGTAGGGGAATATTAGAATGAATCACTCCTTCAAAATCTAACAGCAAAAGCACTATTTATTAAAACATAAAAATAGAAAATGAACATCCGGAATCTCAGTGTAAATAAGTATCTCAGTGTTTATTCTGCACCTTCTGAATAATTAAAAACTGAGTGTAAAAAGGCAATGAAAGCATATCCTGATTTTTAAAAACAGATTTGAGTAAGTTACATAATTAGTCGGAATCCCAATTTCCACCAGCTAATTTTGAAATGCTACTCAGCCTCCCAAAAACCAACCTACTCGTGGTAACAAAACATTTTAACAAAATTGCACCCTTGCACGAGCTTTTGAAAGAACTGCACAATACGCCCGCTAATAAATGGCACTCGACTCACTTCCTGTGCCAACAACTCTCATCCCACTTTGCCACTTAAAATACTGCAGATACCAATCCAATCGCATCGAGTGGAACACAGTCACAGAACAACCACTCGATAAATGGGAGCAAAACTTGGCCACAGCGCCAATCGCAAAACCTCGTCAATCCGTGACCAACGGCCCACAACTGTGGATCAGGCTTCGTTCTTTCCACTAGAGATAACTTTGGCAAAGGTTATCTGGCCTCCCTGCCACCATCCGTACCATCCCGAGGTTAGCCTGTTTGGCTTCTGGATTTTTTGTTTTGTTCGTTGCAATATTTTCCACAACCGCAAACGGGAAAAGTGTCGGCAAAGGATTATCGATGTGTTGTTCGGTGAACCACTCGTTGAAACAAAAATGCTTCGCTTGTTCTAGAACGCAAGCTCCGATTGTGTAACAAACTTCTCTCAATCAGTGTCAGTGTTTCGACGGGTGGAAAAACAACTTCGACTTTGGGTTAAAACTCACGGAACTTACGTGTAACCGGGAGATGGGTTGTTTCAGACTCAATTGTTTTAATGCATTAAACTTTAAACTTTTAATGGGATTTCTCGCAGGAATCGCTGTGTGGAATAACGAACTTTACCATCATAATTAGTTTTGATTGTGAACAAGAATCAATAATCGTACAAGGGCAATTTGCTTTTACTTTAACAGATTTTAAACTCCCAAAATAGCCATTTTGATCGAGCCACCTTTCAAACGAACTATCTTTAGTTTCAGTTTTCACCTGCTGACCTGCTTCGCCAAACTTTGAGCTAGGGTATTCAAATTTCCATGCCAACAGCTACCACCAATGCGTAATTTGACGCTCAAACATTCGCTCTCTATTTCCAAAGGAACAAAACAAGAAATTTTCCCACAAAATTTGAGCTACCAACCCTGAACACGGGACCACACCAGCGACTGTGGCTACCGTTGAACGGCAAAGACCACCAATTCGCATGCAAACGAAGTGTACCGCTATCAGAGAGCATCTTGTTCGAAATGAAAATCACAATTTTACCGATTCACTAGCAGCTGTGGCTTGCACTCGACGTGGAAAAGTGTAAAAAATGTCACAGCTTTTACGCCTTTATCGGTTTCTTCTTTTTTTTTTGCTGCACGCTGAGCACAGTAAAAGCCGTCGCGCTGCGCTGTGTCAACACTGCTGTGACAAACAGTGAGAGTGCAAGGTAGCAAATAGGACGCAAAAAAACGGAGCGAAAACGAATCACCAAAGCATATTTGGAAAATAAAAACAGGGTGAAAATGCAACACACAGACCCCGACACCGACTGACAGGTGGTTTTTCCGGAGCGTTGAACATGCTTTGCCACACACGAAAAAGTTAGTGCATATCCGTCTGGGCAAATTTAGTAGCATTCTGTATTATGCTATCCTGTTTGAGTGGTGGTTGTGGTGTTTGGTTTTTAAAAATTTAAAACTGCTCTATTTCTTCCTTCTTTCGTTGTTTTTGAAAGCAAAATAGTCAAATAAATATATTAAAGTATTATGTAAATGATAACACATAAGGGTAAAAGGAGCTCCAAACGTTTTCAATTTAACAAGTGTCTGGTACTATTGTTAAATCCCTGCCCCATGAGTGGATTGAAACATCTCGACCAACCAACACCGAGCACGTGAACCGAACTTCCGTGGCTATGTCCTTGATGGCAAAAGGTGCCTGTGTGTGGTCTTCCTACATTCACGGAACACATTTTCGGGTTGCATAAATAAAAATGCAACGAATGGTGTACCTTAGCCCACACAGGTGGAAAATGCAGAACAAATAACAGCTACCAGTGCTGTTGAATGTTGCTAAAAACCCTTGGCGAAAACTTTCTCATCACAGGTTTGCTCCACTCGGCACCAAAAAAAAAAAAACAAAACCTGACTCTTTTGCCTCCCAAACCAAACTATTTCATGCACCGTTCCCCACCCAAATGGTACGCAGATGCAGGCTGAAAAATCTGCCACGGCACTGGAAGGTGAAACGAAAACATCGCACAATGATAAGTTATTTCATTTAAAAGTTACAAACTGCATCGCTCGCATTCAGCTCCAGTTCCCAGGAGTTTGCTATCTGTTGTGTGCGGTTGAAGTTGTTCCATTTCCCATCCAAGGAAGAAAAAAATACGGGAAAAAGGCGAACACACATTATGAAATGCATCCTCTTGCGATGAGATGCAAAACAAATGCATTACGTTCTAGCAATTGCTCGGCAATCGGCAAACGAAAAAGTGTCGCCGGGTTGAATCAGTTAATGCGCACGACGACGATCGGCGACGTCCATCCTCGCTCGAGCTGTCTGCAAAATCTACCACCTTCCATTGCAATCCTGGATGAGGTTTAAGCTGGTCAAAGGCAAACACAGGCCCCTGGTGCACTACTGCACAAAGGAAACGAACGTGTCTGAGCCGGGGGCGTGTGCCTTTTATTCAAATGTGGAACAATATTTTGCGAATGTGATTGTACGGCGAGATGCAGCAGCAAAGCGAGCGTAAGGTTCTATTACTTTCCTGCAAGAGATAGACATAATAGTACGTACCGACAACGGTGAGCAACGCTCGACAGGCAACGCTTACCATATCGTACGAGCCAATGTGTTTTTTTTTTTGAACTTGCCACGCTCTCGAATATCGCATGCACTTGACATTGACGATACTATCGCAGCCATAGCCAACCGGCAGCCATTTTGGTTCCCTCGGCTGGATGGTCTACGTCTGGCGAAGTGGTGGTGGTCGAAACCCCGGGAGGTGGTGTGTCAGCTTACAAGGCGATTACTTGTAATCTCATCACAGCTTCTGCTGCTATCCGGTCTGCCAACCGAACCTGGCCAGCGCTATAGCTCAGCATAATTTGTGTTCACAGTGCTGGCTAGCGTGATCCCCGGCATTACAAATCAACCGAAGTCATTAGGGGAATTAGGGAATCGTGTGACTCTCGATTTGGTCGGGACTTTCAGCCTGTTCCATCCAGGTGCGCGGTGTGCGGTTTGGGAATCACATCCGCGGATGGTATTTAAAATTCACATATGACAATTATCCCACGCAGAGTCGATTAGCAGTGATACAATATTTACATAAAATTGATTTTGTATCTTGTCCCGAGGAGCTTTTCCCCAAGCAAGCTGATTGTTTTAGCTAATGTTGAGGCCTTAAAGTTTGTTTTCTGGGCATCTGTTTTATTGATTTGTGGCATTGAATATTCGATAATGGTAAATCGAATGACACACTCAGTGTTTGTTTAGAATACAGAATAAAGGCAAATGATTTATATGAAACTTATATAAATGTATATTTAACTATAAAACTGAAATTAAAATAATGTCTTATGGCCAGAAACGGATCTTCTAGGATAAGAAGCGCAGCTCGTTTGAAGAGTCGGACGAGCAGCTAATGCAGCAGATGATCAGTCGTAGAAATCCCACAAGTTCTACAGGATTTTGAAGCAAACCAGGGGGCTTGTATTGGCTGATTATAAGGATTTGGTATCAAGAAGAACTATCGGACGGCTGGAACTGGAAACTCGCTACTCAATACTTCCAATAACATCCGAGGTCTCGAATACGCTTCTGCAGACTTGCGCTCGTTCATACAGATTTGGTCGGAAGCTCTGTTGTAGGAAAGTTACCCCCGACCCCAAAAACCATCTGTTCCTTAACTTCAAGGCGACCTACGTCTATAAAAACTATAGAGCACCTCAATCTGCAATACGGATTCCATAGAAAGCTGGTACTGCTATTGAGGATCAAAATGGATGGTGTGCAGTGCAAGATGAGCATGACGAACATGCTATCGGAATCGTTCGAATCTCATTGGGGACTAGGGCAATCATACGGACACACCTGATCCCTCTGCAAAGCACTGGCATAGATATACCATGGAACAATTTTCACCCGATCATTCCAATTCCTTGACTTTACGGATGATATCGATATCATCGGACGGAGATCTGCGGCGAAGTGCGAGGCCGATAGGGTTGGATTGAGGATCAATGCGACGAAGCTAAAGTACTTGCTTGCCAGAAGTCGGAAATCGGAAGAAACCGCGATTGAAACAATGAAGCCTTTGGCCTAGTGTCCTGAAAAAGTATTGGCAGAATTGGCTCATACAAGTGCTCCACCCTGAGCAGACCACGACGATGATAAAGCAGAAGGGATCATAGAATTATTTGCACAACTAGGTCATTCTGATACTCAACACAGCAATAGACCCGGACCAACAATAGTACTGGACAAAATCACCACAACCTTCACACATCTACAACCGAGCACGCCCGGGATAAGGCGAAATATCAGGGAGGAAATGCCTTGGTAATTTTTTGTATCTTTGGATTTTGTACTTCGTCAGCACATGCGGTGCTGACCATACGGCGTCAAGCCGTCATAATCGAAAATAAATAAATAAATAAATAGGTCATTCTGATTCAATAAGTAAATTCATATTGTGCACATTATAAAATTGGAAGTTCAAGAGCTAAACACAAAATAGATGTTGCGTTGGTTGGCGATAAGGAGTGCATATAATTGTGCTAATCATAACACTGTACACAACATTTATCACATTTTCAAACCAAGGCCCCGTAACCGATTTTTAGTTCCATAAATCTGCAAGTAGTGCAATTTGCAATAAAACTTGGTCATGCTATTGGCAGACTCAACCGTAAATCATTCCATTTTGATGTTTTTTCCATTTTCACTCGGTGTCCTGCACTCTATAGATATTTGCTTTCTGTCATATTTATTCTCTTCAGATTGTTTTCTTCATCTCTAGGATTGCTCTAACTATCTCTCGCTCTTTTTGTCTCTCATTCTCTCTCTGACCATTTCACTTCTTGTTTCACTGGTAAACGCAAGATACAAAAAAATGATGTACGTAAGTAGTACGACCACTCCAGGCAATTTACTTAGGACATTCCAATAACCATAACATTTCCATAAACAATGACCGGTTCCGAGTGGAAGGCATCGTTGTATCCTTACCACATCCACGTGCATGTAGCAGCTGGAACAGTGGCACACTCACACAAAAAATGGACCCCAGGATCTCCAACATACATTCACTTTCGAACAGCCATCGCTGCACTCCGACGGCGTCGGTAAGGAATCGAGAAATCGAAACGATGGGATGAGATTTTGAAATGATCTGACAACGACTGGCCATAAATATGTATGACACGACACGCGTGTATCGGCGAAACCCAAAGTATTCGCCAACGATGGGGTTTCCTCGGGCAAGTCTCGGCAGCCGCACGATGCAGCCAAGGACGTTCGCCGATGGAGATGGAACCTCCGGTCGAAGCTTTACTGGCGTGAACTGGTCGCACCAAAGCGATGATCCCAGGTGTCAATTGACGAACGGCCAGCACAACACATGAACCGTTGACACGTCTCGAGCAACGTTCCCGTTATCGATCCCAGACCTTCATCCAATAATTCCGAATTTCCCCGATTTCCGAGAAGATCCCAACCACCAACCAAACGCTAACTCACCACACCACTTGGTCTCGCTTGGCGAAAGATATTGGCTGGCATCCGGATCCGGATATTCGAGGCCACGAGACCACGAATCGTTCGATTGGCTGAAACTGGGGGACGGGCGGCGAAGAAAAAATGGATGGCCCACCATTAATAATAGCCCGATTATTGATTGCGAACGCAATGCACAGTGACAGCGCCCGGTTCTACCCGATTCCGGGTGTCGCCGAACGGATTCACGGCTCAATGGGGCCAGATTGACGAATCGTGGGCAAATAATAAGTTGTATCAGCGGGTTTTGGCGTACATAGCACGATCGTGCCGGAACCGATCATGCTCGAGCGCTCTGCGCCCTGATTATCTATGCATGAGTGTGCCGGTGTAGCGGGCATGGACAAATGCCAGGGCACACAGACAAAAGTTTACAAGCTTTCCCATTCATCCGATATTTGCGACTGTTTCCGGAGTCGTTTATAATCGAAATAGTGGACGTGTAGTCGGAAGAGCAGTGCGGGAATGGGTTTCGCTGTTGCTATAAATTGGAAGTGAAATATGTATTTCGATAACGCTACGAGAGGCTCCAGCAGCGGATACAGGGAGCGGGACACTTCCTGTTGAAACTTGGCATGATCTACAATTTTCCTGTTTTTTCATGGGAAACTTACGATTTGACTATCAACAAATCCTGGTGTTTGCGACAATTTACTGCTGTTTGCTCGTAAGCTCGGCTACAATTCACAGCAGCAAAACAACAATTCTGGAGAACACCAACTGGGATAGTGTTTTCACAGCAACTTCATTTTTATGCCAGCATATCTCAAAAACTTTAAAGAAGAATATAGTTAATAAAAATTCAGTAAAACCGTTGACAGAATGTTCTAGAACAGACAATGAAAAAAGATATGATTTCACGACCCCGATTAAATGACACTACCAATTAACAGAACACAATCTGTTCGGTAAAACCATCAATCATAAAAGACAAAACCACGTCAAACCCCATTTGTCAAGGGATCATTTCGGTGGATAGCATTCTTTTTCCTTCTTTTCAGTAACATCGCTTGTTGTATGTAGGTCAACACAATGTACCATGAAAGGCTTGTGTTGAGTAAAAACTGGTACCAGCAGGCTTCAGGCATTAAAGCGCAGGCTAAATAAAGAGACAAAAATACATCCATCTGTTGCAGGACACGTTTGACAGCAGGAGCGATTGTGCAAAAAGTCTGTGGCATTTCCTGTAGGTAAGCATCATACATGGAAAGGAATTGTTTGCTTGTGTGTAAATAAAAATCGTGTAAACTTTATTTGGTGGAAGGAAATCAAAAGTACGATGGATGAATTGAGGGAATGTTGGTATTAGTTTATTTGATTTTCGTCCAAGTATTACAAGACCGACTTGTTCCATTCGTTGAAGAGATAGTTGAAGAGATAGACTATAAGAGAGGATTCCAAAACGGAAAGTCAACCACTGACCATAAGCTGGCGGAGCAGCTGCTTCACTCCTACCTTTTCCTCAACGATGATAAAGCCACAAATAGACAAGGTAAAACTGTACTGCTTGACTCGGATGTGGATGCATCGGAGACCATCAATCTGGATGATCTGGATGGCTTATACCCTGATAACATTAACATCATTGGTTTGAGGCTCTCATATGTGGCAGAAACTTACCAAAGGATCGAGCAAGCGGCACTAAACCTTGGGTTGGAGATTAACAAGGCGAAACCCAAAATGATGGTAGCACCGCCGGTGGCCCTGCCTACAAACACTGATTTAAGCTGGGAGTGATGTACAGATAAGGGATCGCACCTTCGAAGTCGTCCAAAACATTACTTATCAAGGGTCAAAATTCAAGAACATTGATGTTGAAATACGTGCAAGGGTGTTGGCTGCAAACCGGTCATTCTAGAGTCTGAGGAAACTCCTACGCTCTTAATGCCTGTCGCGATGGATAAAGCTGGGATTATACATAATATTTATAGTCCCAGTACACACATACGCCTCTGAGACTTGGACTTTTTCTAAAATTAACTCAGTAGATTTTTTGGGCCCAAATGTGTCGAAGATAAGTGGAGGAACCGCTACAATGACGAGTTCCGATCAGCTGATCATGTCATGAGAATGACACAGGACAACCCTACCCTTAAAATCCTTTTAGATCGTCCACAAAGACAGAGGAGGCACGGCAATTTTAAATTGAGCTGGAGTGAAGGAGTTGATTCGTCCGCCAGAACGGTCGGGATAATGGATTGGCAGACGACGGCGCTAAACCGTGAGTGGTATCTGAGCAATATTAGTTTTATTTACTATTATTTATTAATTAAAGATGACGAACCGATGCCGTATTGTAGTTTATTTACTAATTGATATGAGTTTAAGCTTAGACGTGTCGTGCAATAATTATGGTTAGGGTTAGAATAATCAATGAAAGCGAATAATCAAAAAACTACTCAATTCATTCATTCACTACACTACTCATTCCCAGTTTCCACGAACCTTATTCAATTTTTTTCTCCAACTCCTTTAACACTCAGTAATTTTTTAAAACCTTTAAGTTGTGTAATACTTGTAATGGCAGATGAGAATTCCCCACCGCAAAAAAAGAACGCAATTGCCTCGGGCGTGTGTTCCTGCCTCGACAGTAACGGGGGCAACGACATGGAACGATTTTGCCGATATTGATTGACATAACTGAATTTGCTTTCCTTCCACCACCGTACAACGACGAAAAGGAACGGTCGCGGGTAATGTGTGCTGTCAACAGATCGAAATTCGATTTCCGTACGTAGGATTGAAGGAGTAGTTTTGAGGTAGTCCTCTGTGGGTACGTGTAGAACGTGCCTTAAACGAGCGTCCAAGACGAGCGTGACTTGTCCTTAAGTACACCATCGACATTATCGGACACATCATCGCTTTCATTTGCTATTTTATTAAATTTAATTAAACGGATCTTACACCGGCAAGTAAATTCCTGATTCAGGGACGGTGGCTAAGGTGTCAGAACTGAATTTCCAGCTATGGGGAAAATCATGTCACAGAAATTCAGAAATGGCAGGCCAAGACCTCTCAAGGTTGTAGAGCCAAGAAAGAAGAGCTAGAAGCAAATTCCAAAAATCTTTGACAACTTTTATCAATTTCATGTTAAGTCAGATCTTTTGGTGCAAACTACCCGTTTCTCTTTCGTGGATTTAACAATTCTTTAAAAATTTAAAATGAAGCTTTAAATTGTTGCATCATTTTCCTCACTTCATTCTATCATTTTACGTGATAGAAACCAGTTCAATAGCCATCACCATCGAAGTAGCTTTTTAAAAAAAGCTCCTTTTTGTATCGCATTTCACCTTCCCCGATCGGTGCAATCTTTGCCGTTTCATTTTCAATCGTTTCAAAGCACTAAACAAGCGTAAACGAATTTGAAAACTGGGCAACACTATTACGGAAAACTGATCGCTTCGAGCGGGGTAGCTCAGAGAAACGAGGCCAGCACGAAACCTCAACATTTAGCGAAACAATCGACACACAAGAAAAAAGGAAAACTTATACCTTTTCGCAAGCTTTTCCTCCGACGAAAGGCACCGACTTTCAATTCAATTCATTTCCTGAATCTGTGCGGCGTTGGTCCCTTGTTGTCTGCCAGTGGTACCGAAAGAAGTTCAGGCCAGAGCACACAGACAGAAAAAAAATCTTCTTCAGTACGATACACAAGTTTTCGCAGCACTTCTTTTGGGTTTTTTCTTTTTTCAAAGCAGTGTGAGCGTGTGTGTGTGTGTACACTCATCCTAACGACGAAATCGAGATCGAGTGAAAATCAAATTAGGTTGAATCAATTTTCATACTTAACAGACAATGTCGAGCGGGTAGCCTTCTTCGGGGCGTTCCTTTTCTTGAAGCAGCAAAGGAAGTATCTTGCTTTTTCGTTCAACTTTACCGATGCTTTTTGACTTAAATTGCAAGCAAACATAAGTAGTTGTGTGTGTGTGTGTGAGTGTATTAAAGTTGAAAGGATGCATGCCAAAAATCACAAACCTTTAACTCTTGGCGTTAGTCATACAAGACGCCTTGTTTCTTCCTTACGCCAAACGAGAGTACAAACGAAGTTGGTAAAGTTTTCCCATCAAACGCGCTCTGTAGCGAACGATTGGTGCGAGTGTCTAGCCAAGCAACACACACCAGATAAAAAAACGAGGTAAGCTGAACATACAGCATCACGAGAGACACAAAGACTCTACCGACTCTAGCAAGGAATGGTTCTTGTAATGGAAATGTAGCCAGGGTAATAACGTGTAATTTTATCACCCTGTGCCTGGCCAATACTGCTTTAGCGCCGCGATCCAACCATTTCGCACACCATATGCGTTCGGTACGTTTGATTCGTGATTTACAACGGTACGGACTAATCGATAATTCGTTTCCATTATCCGATGTGTTTGTACCGTTCTGTACAGTTACAATTCTGACATCACATCTATCGAAGTCGTTTGTCGTTGCTTGAAAAGAAGCTCCCGAATGTATTGCGAAAGGAAAAGAGCTAAATAAATGCTACGTTCGAGACGGTGTTAAGGCGAGTGGCACTACAAATTCGAAACGAATCCACATTTTTGTTACAACTGGTTGCGCCTTCCTCTTTTCTTTTTCTTTAGTCCTTGGTCGTACTACAAACGCTTGCCATTTGCTCCACATGACCATTGTAGTGTCTTGACATACAACCGAGAGCCATGGAGCGTATTAGCCAATTTATTCAATCAATATATAATCCTAGCCAAACATTATCCACGCTACTACCAACCTTCCTTCCTGCCTCTTAGCTCACGGTACCACTAACGGCGGGAAACATAAATTTAGCGCAAATGTCTTCCCGGTAGTTGGTGGAGCCGAAAACCAACAGCCGTCCAGCCGAGGGCCTGCAATGCAGGCGGGAATGAGAAAGATCGATGATATTGGCAGTATCATTCACAGCCACGGTATCATCCTTATGGCTTAGGCCACTCGAACACCGAGGCCCCTCCTCTCGGCTGCTAATCAACCGGAAATTTGATGGACATCCCAAACCAAAGGCCAACGAACTGGGATTTCTGCTGAGCACAGCTAGCGTTGCTCGTTTTATCTCTCGAAGCAAGTTGCTTTTTTGTTTCTTGTGGTGCTGTCTTACGCTTTAGAATAATTCTGCGTCAAGACGTGATAAGCTGTGACTGCTCAACACGCTTTCAATACAACTGATTAGTTTGCGCTTTGTGGTAATATTTTGCAAACGTTGTTAATTTCTACCTCTTCTAATGTACTTTCTCACCCTTGGCAGCACTCATTCGCGCTGCAATCGATCATTTCGGAAAATATTTCTTAAAATTCATCACGACACACCCTGGGCGTTATCGGCGAAGGAACGTAGCTGGACCAAATTGAGACACTGACACATAATTTATCAACCGGGCCTGCTTTATCCAATAATCAACGCTGTTTTGCTTCGGGAGATTTTTTTTCCTATTTTATCATAAATCAACAGCTCAAAATGGCGCACCGGTTCGTTCGCGCGACAGCGATCGATTGCTATTCAATCATTAAAATGTTTAATCTAATTACTGCCTATCGCTATGGCACTTCAGCATCTTTGACGTTGTTTCGCTGGTTGCTTTCAGCTGTTGCACGGGAAGATTAGGTTCCGGATAGCACCGGAAACACTGTTTGGAATATTGCCAGTCGAATCTGCTTCGATATTCGAATTTTCTGCAGCATGGCAGCAACTGTTCCCGAGCCGGAAGAGGGTACCACTAGTGCACAACTCAGTTCATTAAATATTCATGACGCTTGACACGTTTTCTGCCCGAGCCTCGATATCCGACAACGGGTGACTTAAGACTGCATGGCCTTCGAGAGACGAGACTCCTCCCAACTTTGGTAAACTTTAGTCGCGCGCAAGTCACCCAGTGCATGCTGTTTGGACCCAACAGAAGCGAGGGTTCGTCGAAGCGACGGGTTTCTGAGAGAATCGAGCGGGGAGGAGCGGGATTTGCGCTCCTACTCGACATTGTCACGCGAATGTCACGCCAATGCTAATGACTGTCAAAAATCAATTTGAAATTAATTAACAAACATTTTCGCGCTCAACCATTACGGGCCGGGCTGGCAGGATCAGTAAGGGTGGTGGCCTGTTACGAGCAGCGCTAACTTTAAACCGTGTTGCGAAAAGTTAAATAATGTAGCATTCGGAACGCTTCACTTGTGCACTTTTGCCCCTTGAACGGACAAGCACGCGAATAAAACATACGAAGCAGCGGCGGCAAACAGCTAAATGTCATTCCCTGTCAGAATGCACATTATCGCGTTCGCTTCCTCTTGGTGCGTATTATTTTACACTCATTGCGTCATTGACATAGAAGCTCCTCCGAGCTCCGAGCTCCACGCTGTACATTGTGGAGTGATGGTACTGGAAAGGTTGTCCGTTGAAGTACGTCCGAAAGAAGATAAAATTAGAAATCATCTCATTACACAACAATTAATTGGACCCGTGCCGCCGGCTGGGGACAGCTTAGTGCCGAAACCCTATTTATAGCGAACCCAGAACGAAATGTCGCTGAAGAACTGCACGGGAAAAGTACTTGTAATACAATTTAAATTATTTGAAGTCACTAGAAGGATGTAAGCGAGTACCTTACCGGCAAAGGATCAGTTTTCCAGTGCATTGTAGAACAGTGTAGAGTGTTCGACGTTTGCCAGGTATGGTAAGTTTACTACGCCTAAGAATATGCAATTCTTTTTACTTTTTGTATTTAAGAGCACATGTAAGGCATAAAGTTATTACAACTTTATATGTTCATAGGCATGATAGAAACTAAAGGTAATTTCGCAAACAAAAAATAAAACTATAATAAAAACATAAAAATGTTCAAATTTAATTTCAAACACTTGAACAACATTTCACAAAATGAAAAACACCCTAAAACTATATAAATTGTAAAGCTTGAATACTGGGCCTATAAGAACTTATATGATTATTTATTAGTTTGACTGTATCGGGTGATTTTAGATATGTTTAAGCCTGCATTACTCCATGATTTGTTTAAAGTACTGCAGAATAACACAAATAAATTGTTTTATAGAAAATTAGTAAAAACTTTTCTATAGCAAAATGGTTTGATACTCGACCAAAGCACATCCATAGAGATCGTTTAGCTTGAAGGCTTGTGTCTTTACCCATAATTTTTTTTCGTATCAAACACTCTCCACGGTTCAGTCCTCATCAACAGTCGGAAAGAGGAGCGGCCATGCCTAATGATCAGAAAGCTTGGTAAGAAAGCGAGCAAGTATGAAAAAATCTGCTCATAGTCATGAAACAAAACTTTAACGCAACTTAACGCCCGGATGAAATATCACTTGATTAAAGAATCTGTAAAGGAACAACTGTGTTAGTGACGGTGTTTGAAGAAAATATTTACACGTATGATAATTCTGAACTCCAGTTCATCTGTTAAGTAGCATTCTCCTATAACCTCTGATCTATTCCTTTTAATTTCACTCATTTGAACGAAGTCATCGAAACACCAAGGAGAAGTTTATGTTCCATTCCAAGCTCGGCTTCTGCGTAAAACGGTTTATTAGCTGCCGTTTGATTCACGCCGGCTTTAAGTTTCAATATCATCTTGTATACTGCGATATTGAAGGACTACAGAGAAACCTCTGGGCGAAGGGGGTCTCACTCTAGTGTGGACACCCTGAAGTCTTGAGCACGCATGTGGCAGTCGATATCTGAGGACTACAATTGAAAGGCGTCGAGTAAGCTTCGGGTGTCGTGTTGAGGATGTTATTGATAAAAATGGGGAAAATCTTACAGTAATTTTGTTTCAAGGCACTATACATACATAAATGAACCAGCAAACTATGATAACATCGGTTTATACAGTTATGGAGCCGAATCTCCTGGTTGCTAATGCGAATACGACTACTTTTATTGTAATACTAAAACTATTAAGCTAACTAGCTAAAACACCCACGTACTTAACATACTAACAGAACCTTAATCAAACGGGACTATACAACCGCTTATATTCTACCTATGACTTATAATTAAACTTATATTAAACTATATACTAACTTCTTCAACGGTATTATTACTTCTGTGATATTAAATCAAAGTAAATCCATAAAGAAAATATCTAAAAATATTATAAAACTGTTTATGGTAACAGGGAAACGAAAAACTTCAGCAACGTAACATTGCTTGTACACATTGTACCAAGCACCAGGCGCCTCCATCAGGTTACATGTCAATTTTCTAACAATATTTCTGGTTTTTTGGGAAAAGTTGCGCGTAATTAAAAAAAAAATAAATATCAAAAAGCACCTCAGGTGATTAAAACACGTAGAAGTTTTAGTTGTTTTAGAAGTTTTAGCGACTTTACCATAGTTTACCACATTACAGGAGGACTTATGGCGGGAAAAGCGTGAAGCAACTGGTACAGAAGCTCATTTATGCCATTTAGAAAATGTTTGTGTTGGAACCAACGAAAAGAAGCCTGTTAAGCTTGTCACCTGCTCGGCTGTCTGCCTGTTTTGTGAACATATTAATTACGCCTCGTACCGGACTCCGTTCGATCAATGTCCAAAGTGGACCGGTTTCGTATGCGTTGGCTACCGCCGCTTCAGCTTAATTATCCTTGTACCATGTGGTGACGCAAACAGTTAAGTAATCGCACCGGACCAAAATCACTCCGTACCGTGTTCCATGCCACGAGTGTAGCGTTCTAGTCGGTGCAAAACTGGAAGAGTGTGCCCATAATCTTTCTTCGATTCGCCACGCGCAACAACTCCCTGCCCACAGTCTTCGAGCAACGGACAACCGGGAGCTGCCCGGATAGGTGTGGATGGTGTGGTATTAATTTCAAAATGATGTGACAAAAATTATTATCATACACAAACATTTGCACAGTCGCCTTCGATTTCCCGACAACGCAATACTCCCCTGCGCTGAGTGTTGTCCGTCACCCATACACCACGGGCTACGGTGGGGACGCGTTTGCCTGGACACCAACGTATCACACGTGTCCGGGCTCCTACCTCCCCACTTCGTCACCCCTTAAACTGCACGCATAGGCGTCGTCTCATCATGGATTGATGTCAAAACCGGGCGCGGTTGCTGTCCGTCAACGGTGGATTGGATGGTCGCGGACCGTGATCGCCATTTTCACGGGTTCCAGCGAGTCGGTTCGCTTCCGTCTCAATTACCATCGGCTCGCCGCGGCTCGAAAGCGGCTGTGTGTGCTGGCTGCCAAGTGCCACTAGCCGCTCGGCTCGATCGTTTGTGCTGCTCCGTTCGCCGCTGAGAGTCCGATTTCTTTTCCTGCTTCTGTCGCTAGATTTGTTTGCCTGCGCGTCTATCGGTGGGGCACACCGGAAAATGGGTGCGACACTCGGCATGACGACGACGTGTAGGGGGGGAGACACAAATGTACATACACATAAAAAAGTTGAGCCGACGCCCTGGAGACGGCACTGCTTTTTCTTTCAGTGGTGGTTGTGCTTCTTTTCTTTTTCTCTTCCTGCCTTCCCGAAGGCGAATGGTCCAACTGCTTGAGACTCAGCTTCTTAACCATGGTTCAGTGATGCCTTTTTTGCTCCTTCGGCGATGAACGTGCAATCGATTTGGCGGACAAAATTTGTCGGAACTGAGCATCGAATGAATTGGCGACAAAGTGTGATGCGTTGACAGGCACATCAGATAGAGCTGGTGGCAAGAAGGAGGGAGGGAGGGACGGGAGGGAACGGGATGGTGGAGCCCGAAGAGCACAACTTCCGCCTCCGCAACGTCCGCGAAAAAAAAAAAAGAACAAACCGGAACGATGATATCTTCAATCGTACGAAGAAGATATAAACCATCTACTCCCTCTCCCCTAGGGCGGACAGTTTTCCTCGCGCGGAGACAAGCTCTTTTTTCTGTGGCTATTTTCTTTTCGATTTTCATTCAACCGAGACGAATATTTTTCTAACATTTTTTGTTTTCGCGTGTGTTGCTGTATGTTTGTTTGTGATACTTTTTCTTTACTTCGAGTTTGTGTTTCGCCGTCCTCTTGATAATTTCGTGTTAAATCGCACGCCATACGATTGATGAGACAGAGAGAGAGAGAGAGAAAGAGGATTTGTCTTTGAAGTGGAAGTGATGTAAAATTAGATAGCAATATAATGATATTTTTCTAGCTAATGAAACAACCAGCAGGAACGGAATCGATACGATTCTCAAAGACGCAATTCGGTGGAAGAGTTTTGTGATAGGAAAACGATCATTTTATTGATGGTTAGCATTGTGTTTCAACGAAACGGGGCTGCGATAGAATGTTTTTTGGAATAGACACACATTGATAAGTCATATGACATACTGTACACAAGAACCGACAACATTTGATGGTCTCGAACTTAATAGATCCAGATTCTGAAGAGTTTCAAAGTTCACATTCTCTTAGAGTAACTTCATGCCTTCTCTTGATTAAATTCTACAGTTCTATTGCTTCTGCTACGTATCATCAGCGAGAAAAGAGCTGGACATTTCAGAAGTTTTCATTATGTAGTCTCCCGAGAGAAAAAGGCTTTGCTCAACGTCGTCAGCTGTCGGAAGTGACATAATCGAACAATGGGATAAATAAACTATTTCACTTGGCCCAAAGCACCAGCGGCAGCCCGATCTGATCCGACCACTCACCTGCCGGTAGCGCACCAAGAAGTCAATCACCGGTCCGGCAATGCCACAGGAAGAACGCTCTCCCGGGACGACATCATCTCCGGGCGCCGTGGTTCACCTTTTGACAGGTCGGCGCGACGTCACGACCTTATCCGATGACCATAAATTATGGCGTCTAATTACCGTTTTAAATCATTTTCAATGCACCCTCCAGCGTGTCCTCTGAACACGAACGCCCATTTGCGCTGCTCGTCGCACTAATGGTGATGGTCTTTCAAGTTAGTGTCCTGCTGGTGTGCGCGAGCTTGTGTACATAATTTACGGCTCAGAACACACAGCAAAACAAGCACCAATCCCATTTCCCAGGCCGCTCCAGCTCACTCCAGCTCACGCGCTCGCCCGGAGCGCTCTCCACATGGCGCGCCACGGTCAACACTAATTTACCATTCGAATGCACCCTCGACAAGTGTTGGCCCTTGTTTGTCCGTTTAGCTCGCTTTTTTATGACGACGAGTAGATTGGCTCGCAATTTGTGAACAATTGCTGCACAGTGGGGAGGTCAAAGCGTTCAGTTGCACTCACAATACGCACCCGTCATATAATGAAGCGCTTAACACACCTTGTTCTGAGGAAAAGTTGGCAACGCTTTACATCGCTTCCCAGGGCTGGCTGATATTTGATACGCACACACGCGCGCGTGTAGGAGCGAAAGAGCCGGGAGTTTAGTGTGTCTGTTACAAAGCCACTCTCGTAAAGGAGCTATGTTGGGGCAATATTTTTTTCACGACATGTCGAAAGTATCCAGTCTTCGAGGAAAACACACACCAAGCGCAATGTAGTGAAGCTGTAAATGTGTTCGATGTTAGAAACGGGAAAACTTTAATTAACTAATGAGTAAAAAACCCTCTCTAGACTGTATACTGGAAGAATGCAACAGGTATTTCTACATCGGATACAGAAGGAAAAGAAGCGTCGATCGAATGCTTTGCCATGCTTTGCGATAACCAGGTCACGTCTTGCTGGATCGAACAGTTCATGAGCGTAAGAATGTAAGACATGGGGTTCTTTCAAGGAACTGACAAGTGCGCCGGAAGTATTAACACGTCAGTCATTAGTACGGAAAGGTTATTTCATTTTAAACTCTTGTTTCGAAGTTTCAATCGAACATTGCGCTGAAACTAATTTGGATGTTATCGTTCGGTAAGCATTGCTACGAAGCACGTAATGCATGGATGTTCTATAAAAATTAGTTAAAATTTAACTTATATTTTAAAAATCTCACAAGCGTCATGACAAATCATTACAGTTTCAATCTTATTTAGACTGACCTACAATAGACAGTATCTTAGAACTCTTGGATAAGTACAGTGACTTAAACGGAAATCCGGAAACAGCGAATTCGACAATATACAATTTCCAGATGACAAAGTGTTGTAATATATTGAAGTATAAAATCATGGAGTGTGGCCAGGGCTATGCATTGCTTTATTTTAAGGGTTGCTTCTGGCAAGTGCCACAACCAGCTCTAGACTGACAGAACTTTTTTGAAACTGACTTATCTATTTAAAATGCGAAAGGAATGTATTACTTAGCAGGAATAATAATTGTTCATCATTTCTTGTACAGTCGCAATACTACTGTCCCAAAACAACAAAAACTGAAAAAAGGTAATCTCATAATGGTTAAAACCTATACCAGGGATGTTTGCAATTCGGATAATATCGGAAAGTTCTATGATATTTTTGAATTCCTAAAAGCTATTACAAAACTCATATAATTTAAAGTCGACATTATTAAACATATTTTTTATACCAGAGAACTCCTAAACCGTGAATTTGCTATAAAACTAAGTATCAGCATGTCAGTCGAGAAAGAAGAGTAATTTTGAGGCCGAAAAAATCAAAATATTGTCAGGGGAAATGTATCAATCAAACGAGCTCTACGAGCTGTACGATGATCTCTCCATCGTGCAACGAATTAGTCTCGCCAGGCTTCGGTGGGCTGGTTACGTCACGATAATGACACCGGACGACCCAGCCCGTAAAGCCCTCTTAGGCCGTCCACACGGACAGAGGAGGCGTGGTAGGCTCAAATTGAGATGGAGTGATGGCGTTGATGCGTCCGCCAGAACGGCCGGGATAACGGATTGGCAGACGACGGCGCTAAATCGTGAGTGG
The DNA here is from genome assembly GCF_013141755.1 of Anopheles stephensi. Taxonomy (NCBI): domain Eukaryota; kingdom Metazoa; phylum Arthropoda; class Insecta; order Diptera; family Culicidae; genus Anopheles; species Anopheles stephensi. Next base: position 50,337,780 of record NC_050203.1, read on the forward strand.
AATCGAGGATTGTTGCAGCAGGCCAAGACTGCAAAACGATTGTAGCGCCTGATAAGTAAGTAAGTGAGTAAGCAAGAACAGAAAGACGTACACAATCAAGTGTGAAAAAAGAGTGATGACTGTCCAGCCCTAGGCAAAGAACATATTACCTCAAATGCTGTAATTTTTCGATTTTAAGGTGTCCCGATTCCTTTCGAGTCGCTGATTCTGGCACAACTCAGAAACACTAAGCACTTACCATAATTTTTTAAGGCATTCAGCATATGGTTCATGAGTTGCAACTTAAATTTGCTAAGTGTTTTTGCGGTTCAGATTAAAATTCGTAGATTCGAGGGCTGGTACGTTGCCAAAAATACTTAACCCATAAGCTGTTTTATGGACATCAGCTTATCGCAAAAACTGGAAATGCCGAATGAAGCATATGAAATATCATATGCAGGTATTTTTGGTGTGTCCCGTAGTTAATTATGAAGTGGCCGGACCTTGCATCGAGTCCCTTCCGGACCGTCTACCCATACGCAGAATTGGTTATCCAGCTACGGGTAAACTAAATCAAGGAATGGCAGACCAAGAGCTCTCGAGGTTGCAAAGTATTTTTCTTCCGTTTTCTTGTCAGCGTAACACAGATGTCTTTATGAAACACAGCAATACGGCCAGGCCGTTCTTTATGAATAAAAAAAAAAAACACAGATGTCTTTGAGAGAGCAATATATTGCTCCACCACATTCAAAAAAAAAAAAAAGCTCAACTGCTCTCTCCATGCTTTCGAATAGTCATTTGTATATTCTGTAATAATTGTTTTAAATTTCTATTCGTATAAGATGGTGGAAAAACGAGATGAAATAGTAAAGACCAATTTTTTGTTAGCTTTTCTTTAAGTCCAGTCAACAATGTAAAATGTGATAAAATTTTAAAACAATTAGTTTCACGGTACACGATACATAAACATCTGATTGGATAATTCTGCTTCACCATGATTGCCCTTTTCCCCAGAATTAAGTCTTTAAAAAAGGATCAAAAAGCTCCGGGCCGTACCGTGCAGAATCCTATACAGCTACCCACACTTTACCCGTGGGCCATGCGAGGTCCGGGAAAACGTTCGAGAGGCGCTACGGTATTTAAATTTTGATCTCTTAAAACACAAAAGCACCGCACCGAAAGGCGAAACGATGGTAGACGAACCTGTTTATCCCGGCGCGGCCAGACGACAGAGCGGGAGAAGTTTTATTTATCGATAAACTTTCCTAATCTTTGCACCGGGATGCCATCGTCTCCCGAGGGGCTATTGTTTTTTGTTTTGCTTTGCTGTGCGTATGCGTGTGTGTGCGTGTGTTTGTGTCCTTTTAGTCAACGACAAAGCTGTGACGACGCGGGTCATACCTACGCGCACTGTGTTCCACCTTCAATGAGACACAACGGCAACATCAACATTCGCCCGCACAGAAGACACATAATAGACAATGTTTCGAGAAAATGTTAAAGAGAAAAGAATATCGTGACGCCACGAGGCTGCTGAATGCCGGTACCAGCACCATCGAACCGAATGCGATGAAAATACCACCCATGAAAAACATCCGGATTATCATGCTCATGCAAATCGTAACCGGCGCCCGAGACGGACCCTTCGCCCCCAAGACGGTGGCGTAAGACGCGAGGGATTAAATGAATTATGTGCGCCTCCAAAAAGGAATGGAAAAACGATTAACGGTGTTTATGTTTCATGGAGGTGAGATGCTATTGGCGTCTGCTGGAGCAAGCTGAGGATGTCGATGGAGCTTTTCTTCCCGCAGTAGAGAAATAAATCTTATAAACATTAACATATACGCGCTTCAAGTGTTCTGCGTACGGTAATTGCATCATGTGGAAGAGATGTGGTTTAAAGCTAATGGAAAATGATTACGTGTTTAATTCGATACAGTAGAGTTCAGGAGAGATAAACACATTTCCGGAGAGGGCATATAAGTTAATTCTTCAAAACAATCAATTGAATCGCATCACTCAGTAAAGAATTATTTTTAAAGGGTTGTAAAGCAATGTGGTAGGAACATCGACTTTTTTCTAAAACATTGAATAAAAATTACTCAAATCTAATACTTAAACTACAAAATGAGGCAGAACGTGAAAACCTTATAATGTTTAACTTGTGTTCGAACCTGACGATGATAAATCCACATCCAATGTTCACACAGTAGCACGACCTGACCTTTATCAAATCCCATCCGGACCGTCCCCACTTAAACAAACCCCAATTACGCGCCTACGAATAGAAACAAATCAAGGAAACTAGAAATGGCAGGCCCATATCACTCGGGAATCAAGTGCCGAAGAAGATAGCACGTACCAGCGCGATCCATACAAGCTTAGAATATTAAGGCTATTTGCTTGGTTTTGGGCATGTTCTGCGAACATTAAATAAGCTTAAAATCTTGCTCTTTTCTTCTATGCAGATACAGTATCGGACAAAATAGTAAGACTACTCCTATATTAAAGCTGTAATCAACATCTCTCTAGCATTGTCGTCTGCTGATCCAATACCGTGGCTTTTCGAGAGTACACAACAACGCCAGCCCTCACTCTCTACTTGAGCCTACCAAGCCTCTTTTGCCCATGAGGACAGTCTAAAAACATTTCCTGAAACTAGACTTAATGGTAACCACGTAGTTGAACAGTCAGGCTATTTCCAGTCTGGTGCCATACCACTCGTAAAAATCGTCATTGTAACTGATTTGTTGAGATTTTCTTGCCGCACACAAGGGACCAAAAACTACTTCTGACCATTTTTTTCTAAGGCTTACAGGAGTTCTAAGAGTTTTGAACAGAATCCATGTCCTAAAACGTATGCGATTACTCCGACTTGAACACCACTTTTTAACCGCAGAAAGGTGGGCCGGTCCGATGGCCGAAGTCGTAACAGCGCCGATTTTCACACGGCAGGACTGAGGTTCAAATCACATTCAGACCAAGACCACACCTCTCCCCTTACGCTGTGACTGACTATTGATTATATCCACCTTCTGGTTAAATCAAGTCACAGAAAGCCAGAAATGGCAGGCCGCGAGTCCTCACGAGGATATTATTTAGTGCCAAGGAAGAAGACGAAGAAGATGGAGTTTTGGACGACGTTTTGAATATCAATACTTAAATTAACTAAAATATGGCTTCATAGACACTAGAACTATCCATAACAATTAGATTTTCGTGTAGAAATTTTGGTGTAATTTTAGCAATATTTTTATGAGAACAGCAAAAATTGACTCGTAGCAGATGTGGCCTAGTGGACGGAATCACACATTTCGGATAATGGTTTAGAGGAGCTTGGTTAAATACTTACGAACGTTGGTTGAGGTTGAACAATGCAGTAATTTCCTCGTTTTGCCAAAATCTTTTCATAAGATTTTACTAGTGCCCTATCACTCAGGATTTGCATTATTAAGTGCATATTCATAGCGGGTATAGTTATTTAGTGCTTATTTAAAAATTATAGCATTTAATCCACATTTGAGTATGACTTATCAAAACCCATTGCGGGCTTAAGATAATCACGATCTAAATAAAAATTAAATTTAAAAATGCTGCAAGCTTTAATATGGTTCAAGGTGTAATTTCACCCATTTATTTGTAAACATGGTTTGTTGGAATCAACGTAACCTGAATAGTACAATTATACTACAACTCAATACTTTATAGAACTTTCTAAGAACATTCAACATTTAACAAAGCAGTGTCGTCTGACGTCTGTCATTGCTCTCGTTCGCCTTTAATTTACGCAAGACACTCCAGCAACCACCATCGCATACTACGGCTAAACCCGATTCTGAATGACTCATCCTCTTAGGATGACACAGCATGTACCGCTAAGTTATCGGTAAACAAAAAGTTGTCGGATAAGCCTACACAGCCAGCCTAGGGATACGAACTTGATCATCAAAGTGAGCCCTACAAAGCTGTACGATAATCAATCAATTTTCCAAAACAAAACCAAAACAAAAAAGTCATGCTACTCTACCGGCTTGAAACTAATTTCCAGCGCAACACGAAACCAATTCGTTTCAAGCCCGCTCGTTTCACACCAATTCATTACAACCCTAAATCGGTTCGATTTCAAAGTGTTTTCATTGCATACACCACCAGACACCATACAGGGGATCCATCGATGGATTAAATGAGTTTCGATTCTATTTCCACACACACACACACATACGTTGAACCGTTCGATGCGTAACACAAACACCGCTTTTGACGGAAAACCACCGAAACCAACACGTGGGATAACCTCCCATTACCCTGTTCGGGTTAGAACATCCACCAAGCCATCCGCGCCATGGTCCGATCAATTAACCGGACAGGACGCGTCAGGGTGTATCGCAAAACAGGCGGTAGCCAATGTACCAAAGCCCACCCATGCGTCAATTGACGAAGATGTCCGATGCGTAGGTCTCGTGGTCCGGAAAAAACTCCCCCTGGAAGCTCGCGCGGGCAAGTGAAGGCAAAAACAAAACTCCGTAGCTTAATTAATCCGTTCTAATCAGTCAGCAAATCAATCAACGCCGTTGTCACGCAGGGAGGAAAATTAATACAGCGCGTTAGCAGCAGCAGCAGCAGAACCCAGGACCGAGGGTACGATACAGGCATCGATCGAATTCGGGATCGATGGTCACTTGCCCGGTGCGTTCCCAGCACTCGGGAACCGTCCTTCGCATGTGGCCCTCGGGACGGTTCAAAGCAAAACACACCGCTCGTTCGGTCCCTTGTTTGGAAGGAATATTTTCTATTTCAGTGCTGGAGAAAATGCCGGTGGTACACGTATCAAAAATAACAACGCTTAAACACATCCAAAAAACCCTTTTCGCTCAGGAAGGGATGTTTGTACAGTGTGCATGAAAGCTTTTACAACGAAAGTATCATAAATGCAGCCGCCCCTATTGGATCTCGGTCGGTTTAAGTGTATTTGCTCAAGACTTACGCATCCGAAGGGAAACGCTAAGGAAAACAATCGACAGACGGCTCCATAGGTTGACCCGTGACTTGCCCGTGGTTGCCTTTTTAAATACTTGGGCGTGCATGTGTGCCTGAAGTGCGGACGGAAAGGTCAATCTTCGGCCTACTTTCAAGATGAAATGTAGCTATGCGTTGGATAAGTTTCCCAGTGTTTGATGGAAAGGAGGTTTCCTCTCGCTTCACAACGACCGATTGCGCAATCGGCCAGCTCACCTTTTTCAAGTGTTGCCTTCCTGTAAACTTAAAGATTTTTTTCCCTATAAAAGTCGCTGCTAGATAGTAGACTAAGCAGAAAAAAGAAGTAAAACTAGAACGAATCCGATTGGTGAGGAAAGCTTGTATACATAACACCAGCCCAGTAGCGATCGGGAAGCTGTCTATGTTTGTGTGTGTGTGTGTGTGTGTGTGTGTGTGTGTGTTGTGGCACCCGTAAGCTGCTCAATCGACCTCACAGCTCCATCCGGCGATAAGATTCGTCCCGGGGAAGGCTTGAAGGATGTAGAAGCTCTGCCCGGCTGTCTGCAGCAGACCAGGACGATTGCCGTACCACGACAAACAAGCGTACCGGGTCGGTAAACATCCAGTTCTAATTAAATCCCCAGCAGTTCGAAACCCGCCACAGCCTTGCATGCACCGGACGGAAGTGATGCGCGGTGATTAACGCTCTCATCGAAAGCCCAGCCGTGTGCTCTGTGCCTGATGTTTGGATTGCGATTTTCCTAGAAAACGGGGTGCGTCACATCCTCAGTCGCATCTCCCAACCCGACGTCCCTCAATAGTCAACAACCCACCGGAACCGTCGTAGTCGTGATCAGGCGTGAACGTGAAGTAATGGGGCGGAACGATTTATAATGACTATATCTTAATTTTCAACCAAAAGCTGTTCCGCTACTTCCGCTGTCATGGTTCGGTAAGGAAGAACCGTTCGCTGAATTTCGCCAACTATGTATATTGCCTATTGAGAAAGACCGCGCCTTTTGCGCTTTAAATTTTATAGCTCGAGCCTTTCGAGAGTTACAACGAGATCGATCGGTCGAGAAAATGGCTCCATTTTATGTGACTTTTTCTTTGTGTGACAGTTACAATTATTGTCGCCGTAAATCGTAAAAAACTCGCTCCGGAACGACCAATGATTCGGTTGAAATATCGTAAATTAATTCAGCTTCCGTTTTAAGGGATGGCTGGTGATGGCCGCACAACCAACCGACCGCATGGTTGTCGAATGGAAAACAACCCCATTTTAATAGTTCCATACAGATCGCTTCCTTTGCTGGCAAAGTTAAGTGTTGTTTACTTGTGTGCGTTTCTGTTTGCACAAAACACTCGAACCACCAACCTTCTTGGAAAACTCATAATTAATTGACATTTTTAACACTGCCCTCGCTGGCACAAGCCGCACATTGTGTAGCTGGACCAGCGTGACTGGTCGCGACCGTAAACATGCACGTGTTTTGTGTGCAGAATGAAAATGAGGCAACCTCATCTGGTTCGTAAAAATATTTCACAACTACCACTTTGCGGGTGGTGGTTAACGGGGTGGAGGGAGGGCTGGTTGGATTCGGAAAATGTCCCTTCCAGATACGGTCACGTTTGTGGGTTGGGTGAGTTTTTCGGTTGGAATAAACATGCAGCTTTGCAGTTCGTTCCTGTTTTATGGGTTTGGCCAAACAAACAGACCGTTTAAAGCTTAATATATTAAGTTCGCAACTAGGTAAAGAAGGTGTTTGAATCGATTGAGAAAAGGGGAAAATTAGTTATGATGCACTCTACACGGGATAATTAGTGCATCAAGTGTGTTAGTGCAGGAGATTCTTTAAACCGAAGAAAATGCCATAAAAACCCCCATCGGCAGTAAGTGGCATGATTGGTTAGTTTATTAGCTTTATAAGACGTTAAGTCTTTCGACGAAATTCGTCTCTTACTGATGGTAGATGTGTACGAAGTATTTTTTTTAATTTAAAATTTGGAATGTCGGCTCATTACCATACTTGCAGTACACTCTCGGCTGATATCGTACAATAATCCCTACACAGTATCTCCTTGTTTTTAGCCTTAATTCCAGACATGCTCGATCAAATGTGTACAAAGATGCCATTCTAAATAGTGACAATGATAGTTCGTTTTAAGGAGACTTTAGGAGAAGCTCTGACCCAGTGCCGGATTTAACTGTGAGCGGAGAAGGCGGCTGCCTAGGACTCACATTAGCCTCATGCTCATATTGTTGTTGAAGCCTAATTACAAAGTGAATCGGGTGAGCAGCAGATAGCCACCACACAATGGAGGCATACTCCAGCACCGATCGAACCTAGGAGCAGTAGAGCGTCTTGAAGTCGCGTGCGAGTTGCTTAAGCAAACCCATCAGCTGGTTGCCCTTGGTGACGACGTGTTCGAGCTGTTCGTGGAAATTCAACTTCTCATCGAGGAGCACTTCTAAATCCCTGGCACAGCTTTTGCGGACATTGCGGCATATTGCCTAGGTTAATGGGGATATGAGGTGAACCGAGCCTGGTCTAGCTTGATTAGCAGATTCGACATATCAGACTGAGATGGTCAGATCACGTTCGTCTGTATACTGCTCTGCTCGTCATAACATTTCTCTGCATGTTGGGAACGTTTCTTTCACTTTTGTAACTTTAAAATTTGACCAAATTGTAATTTATACTTGCAGTGTTGTTCGGTCCATATACCAGGTGTCTCCATATGTAAATCATTAAACGATGTTGACATAACACTCTGTTCTGTACAAGTGTGATGAATTTAGTGTGAAACAATTGTAACTAGGAAAATATAATATAAAAGTATAAAAGAAAAAGAATAACTCCTAGTGTCAGGAATCAGACAGATCAGATTCAGTGCTAGGAATAACCCGTCAAACTATAACGAAATGAGCTGTGCCAATTACCAACAAACCAAATTATCTAATTATCCACTTATCCTTAAGCTAACTGTCCCTGACCAGCTCACCAGCTCCGTTCTATGACACACAGTCTTTTGGACATGCTCTCCTTCACATATCATCGAAAAATGGCGTGAATGGTCGAACTTGCTTCAAAGGTCGAAGCGATTTTGCGATAAGATATTTAGCACGCATCAGCAAGATAAGTAGCAATGGGCCATATTATGAGCGATTCCGTTTTTCGTATTTAAATTCCAGGAGTAATTTCAAAAACAACCTAAAAACAAGGATGGATACATAGACGTGCAATTAATATGACCTTTAAGTTCATGATTGAAAGATTACTGCTGTCTGGTCACGCTGCGGCAGCCACATTTATCATCCCGCCCGATATCTAAATGCTGCACAGCTCAAACCATCTCATCGCGCCAATCAGTGGGCAGTTTGATTGATCTGCCATTTGGCGAACATAACACGTGTGCAGCACACGATCCCAGTCGCGGATCGGAAAACAACACCATTGATCAATGGAAGTTCCAGTAATTATAGAGCACTAGCGCTGGGAGATAATTAAATCATCATCACACCAAAACGCCTCCAGCGACGAGTCGGCGACGAAATGCCAATAAATCAAAGCCTCGGCTCAACCTTTACGGCGTGACGAATCGGTTACATCTTACGCTACCGCAACCCGGGGGCATTTAAAACACATCGCACGCTAATGATTGATGCTGCCAGCTGCCCTCGGCGGACGGACATTAGCTCTTAGATCGATTTGTTTACGTGCATACCTGCGCTGCTGCAGTCAAGTGCAATTGCACAGAATCCGGCGGCTGATGGAGGCGGATGTAGAATAGTTTCCCTTTCGGCAGCTTCTCACTCAGCGGCTCAGCAATTTTTCGCTCGGCACTTCACTCACTACAAAATCTTGCACTACCACCACTGCTTGTACACTCATTTCCTGTTTAATCTGCCCACCATAGGGACTCGGGAGTGGAATTAATCAACAAGTTTCGCCTCGGAACGGAAACTTTGCTTTCACACTCGGGGCTAGGCACAACAACCGGAGCATTCGAACACTCGGACACCGAAACTTTGGCAGGCGCTCCTACTTTCCGCACGGAATGTGTAACAATTTCACTAACAAGATGAAACCGTTGGACCACCTACCCTTCAACACAACGTATCTCGGCACTGTCGTTGACGCAACGTCAAGCCCAACGAACCACCGGATAGGTTCCGATGCAGACCCCGGTGGCCGAGTGGCCGGTACATAAATTGTGCACCAACTTTAACTGCTTTTGAAGGGAGGGTGCGGATGAAGGGGGATGGAGGAGTTTGGGCGCGAAACACGAAACACAACCCAGAATGCACTTGGGCACGGTGCACTGTCTCCGGATGTCTCGTGTTAGATCGCTTTCGGAGCCACCCACGGACACAGCCACACACATACACACAAACAAGCACTAGTGGTCTTCTTCTCTCGCCGTCGAGAAGTTCATTATGTTGCATTTAATTATCCACTCTCTATTTTCCACTTTCTTCAATAAATTTCCCCATTTCCAATGGGAAATGGCAGCAAGAAGTGGTGGTTCGGCGGTTGCACTGCGTACCAATTTGACCTCCGCTGGGTACGCGCGAAACACCCCAACAATTTACCACAGTGGCCTTGGAGATGCACACACACACACAATTGCACACTAACACTCACTATACACACACACAAACACAGACACAAGGAAACCGTTGGGAACTGCCGTTGCACTGGAAACTGTAGGAAAAGCACTTAATAAATTGGGGTGGAAAGTGCATCGGATCCACACCTTGCACTGTTATGTTGTTATGCTTTCGTGCTGTGAATGTTGCAATATGTCACACGTTTTTTTTTGCACGTCCACGTCGTCCACTAGCCGTTGGACTGAAACAATATTTAAATTCGAGCACTCTTAAAATGCACCACATCCATCACACTGCTCACAATGGTTTGAGCACTATCACACGTCTGATAATGGCAACCAAGCTTTAATCCATTGCGGGCACACGCATCCTGGCGGCCAACGGTGGCCCCGATGGCACAGCTGGGAAGTGTTTCTATTTCTAAAATAGTTTCCCTTTTACCGACCGACCCGATGGACGACTGTAACGGTCGAACACCCCCGTAGCAAGCCTGCCAAACTGCCAAACCGATAACCGAGCTTTGGGTCGGATCGAGCGCGTTGCTGCCGATGCGTTTGTTTGTTTATCGGAGACTGGACGGCTCGGCGAAATCGTGTGCCTTCATTCAGCAACGCGAGGATCATCATTACGCCGCGGGCTCGGATTCGGATCGGAAGCCGAATAACTCACCTTCCCGCCCTCCCGTGGTTGACCGTGTCTAGCTTCGGGAGACGTCTCGGGAGAGCCAGCAGGATGCGTACCGGTAGACAGCCGTGGGAGAGCCGAGCGTGGACGACCGTGGAGAGACCCGGGCCGGAGGAATGTTCACCGGTTTTCCGAGAGCGCAGACACGGCTTCCGAACCATCCGTTTGGCTGAATGACGATGATGATGATGATGATGACGGTGACGAAACCGAACACTGATTCACGATGTTGATCTCAAGCTTGCGCGCAGCATCTCCCACGCGGTATGCACTCGCTCACGCAATCATCCAGTGCTCTCGTTCGTACTCGCAATCGAGGATGTATTTTTTTCCCTTGCTCCATCACCAAAGAATCGCTCTCGTACGCATCCGGTTCGGGAAAACTCATCCCACCGCGAGCCCGTGCGGTGTGTGCATTCAGCAATTCAGGCGCCACCAGGCCGCCGCTTACTCTCGCATACAGGGAACGGGCGCTCTTGTGTCCTGCTGGCTACCCACACACACGAACACATGGTTATGTGTGTGTGTGTGTACGCGTGATACGAACTCCGGAACGGAATGATAACACTCGTAAAGTGTTGAAATAGCACTGTTATCCATTATCAGGCGCAAACGTTTCTTCCCACCGGCTTCCAGTGTACAACCACTCAGGTCAGGATCCGTTCAGTTCCGGGGTAAGCCCTAGCCAAGCCCTTGACGTGTGTGTGTGTGTGTGTGTTCGTGCCTAACCTTGGTAAGCCGTACGTGCGCTGTATGCTTTAAGGATGCACGGTTCCCGGTTTTTCATTCAGGCGTGCCCGGAGTCTAGCCAGCGTCGGGTGTGTGCAACATGAGTATTACTACCTTTGCGGTCGTGAAGCGTTTGCTGGGACCATTTCACGTTATCATCACACGGTGGTCGTTAGTGGCCACGTTGTTATCCTTATCGGTGGTGGCAATGTGATCTGATTGAAAGTTTGTCCCAAGGATGAGCTGACGAGTGGGTTGAAAATGAGATTAAAGTCGGCAAAGCGCTGTTGTGGGATGTAGTATCAATCTATTGCGTGCGATTAAATCTTACCCAAAGACGAGCTAGGCAAAACTGTGATTTGAACTAAAGAACTGAGTAGTTTCTCCCTTCGTTTTTCTGTTACTATATACTGTTTCAGCTACTTGATGTTAATATCTCTAAGACGCGTTTTGGAATATGTTTTACTCTGTTTTAAGGCTCTATATTAGCCATAGTTTAAAATCAATCTTGCTGACTGAAGATTCAACTGGATAAAATGAAGACTCAGATTCAGGACATAAAACAATCCGTCTGAATTGATGAGGGAGTCGACGATAGGCATGGGGATGCTTCGTCGCCCAAACGGTTTTATCCTCCAAGATGATTGATATCAGGCGCTACAACCTCTTTGCGGTCTTGGCCTCTTGGGTCTTTGGTTTTCGCCTCTATAATCTCCAACCAGAGGTTCTGTACCGCACGCTCGATCCTTTCATAAGCTTTTGCATCATAGGAGAGCCTCAAACCAATGATGTCTATGTCATCAGCATATGCCAGGATCTGGATTGACTTATAGAAGATGGTCCCCGAAGTTTCCACCTCCGAGTCACGGATGGCTCTCTCTAGCGCCAGATTGAAGAGGAGACAGGCGAACCCATCTCACTGGCGCAGGCTACCCTTGGTGGTAGCAAAGGGCCCTGAGAGTTTTCCATCCACCTTCACCTGGCATGTGATGTTGGCCATTGTCATTCGTACAAGCCTGGTAAGCTTGGCCGGGATTCCAAAAGAGCTCATTGCGTCGTACAGTTTTACCCTGGCTATGCTGTCATAGGCGGCTTTGAAATCAATGAAGAGATGGTAGTAGTGGAGCTGTTGCTCCGCCATCTTCTCCAAGATTTGCCGCATCGTGAAGATCTGGTCAGTGGTTGATTTTCCGTTTCGGAATCCTCTCTGATAGTTTCCGACTATCTCTTCAACGAATGGGACAAGTCGATCTTGTAAGATTAGGGAGAAAATCTTGTATGCGATATTCAACACCGTAATACCCCTGTAACTGCTGCACTCTAGCCTATCTCCCTTCTTGTATATGGGATAGATGATGCCATGATTCCAATCACAAGGCATCGCTATCCCATACCTCAGTAATAATTTGATGAATTTCCTGTTCGAGTGCTACGCCACCGTTTTTGATCAGTTCGGCTACTATTCCGGTGGTGCCTTGTTGTTCTTGAACCGACGGATGGCCATCTGTGTTTCATCAATGCTAGGTGGTAGCATGATATCATCTGCTAGTGGAGCCTCTAGCTGTTCGTTGAACTGATCATTTAGCGATTCATCAAAGTACTGAGCCCATCGCGAGAGGACCTCTGGCTGGTAACTGTTCACATCCCCATCCTTATTCCGACAGCAGGGCACCTTAGGTCAAAAGCTATTTCGGCGACCTGCTATTTCCTGATAAAACTTTCTTCCTGGTCCGTAACGCACTCTGATTTCTTGAAGTTCCCGCACCCGCTGCTCTTCCCAAAGTTGTTTTTTGGTGCGGTGAACTCTTTTCTCTTCTCTCCTGAGCCGTGAGTATGCCTGCGCTCTATGCCGCTGCTGCATTATTCGGTATGCGCAGTTTTTACGTTCGGTCACTTGTCTACATTCTTCGTCGAACCAGCCAGATCTGGTGTTGCCCCGACGTGGCGGGAGTGTGGTATTGGCTCAATTTATTATTTTTGGTTTTAGAGCGTTCCACCGTTCGCTCGTAGTTTCGAATTCGTTTTCTGGTAGAAGAGCCTCTCCTAAAGCGGATTTGAATGCCTGTTGCATGTCCAAGATGATTATCCATCTTCCATCTTCCAAATGTCATCTACCTAAGGAGCCTCGTAATCCAAGAAGCTTTGTCGTCTAAGGGACTTCGCTTGTAAAAAGAGCTCGTAGTTTGAAGGTTCATTTATCAAGAAAGCTCATAGTGGAAGGTACTTTGGGGAAGAGGGAAGGGCGAAATAGATTTTTTATCACTTATTAGTTCGAGCTGTATGCGTATAAATAATGTACCTTTGGAGAATTTCGTATGCGCGGCCGAGGGACCTCGAAACCCTGCAATACGTGTGATCGGGATGGAGAGGGGAGAGACACTGTCACACGGAAAAACAATTAACACAGACCCTCTTACACGAGACCCGTTATCCCCGTGGCAACCGAAGGGACCCTAGGAGTCCGCCTAATCCAACAACCGTTTGATCCGTCACCGGTCGATCTACCATACGATCTTGCCGTCAAAAGGGTTGTATCGTCCAAAAGACCCTGTCGTTTAAGGGGTTTTGTACATAACCCAAACGGTTCCAACAGTCTCCCCTGAACAGCAGGTTTGAAAAGGCAGAGATCCCCAACTTTCATTCCGCTTATGGCATTTAATGGGATGATCCCGCTAATGCTAACAGTCATACTCAGAGTGTTGTTATATTAGCGGTTGAGACTAAAAGGGCAATCAAGTGCGGGCGCGGTCGGCATAGTAGTAATATGAATACTAGGAATAAAATAATTAGCTGTAAACCAGGTAATATTAGTCATGGGATACATCAGTAGACGACTTGCACAGAAGAAACGTTCTGAAAGCCGTAATACAGAGTATTATCCCACTAACATGAGCTGTAGGAACATCTTTCTTATATAACGCAACTGCTGATCTAGGAAGCATCCGGACTGTTTACGATCGAGCATTTTCGTGGACAGTCTATCATCTCCCACAGTTCAAAAGTAAAAGGATACATTCAACATCTTCACTGCATGTTGTCTGCGTTCCCAGTCTCTACATTTGCGTGTTACCTGCATTTTGTAACAAGAATTCTGTTGTGGGAGCTAGGATGTGATCTGTACTTAATTATCGGGAACGACACCAATCGAAGCGGTATTTGGTACAATTTATCTAAGGAAAAGAGTCATGAGCGATCTCCAACGGAAGCTATTTACCGATACGAGAGTGGAGGCATCCTTAGGCAAAACGTTTGTTGAAAGAAAGGAATTCAGAACAAAGCATCTTAATCGTCCAGACGTGTTTTCCAGAACGGCATGACCAACTGTAAAGATTCGAAGCTCTTTGTACAGTAATTAGAAGTAAGCTTAGCTAGTGGCTTTGTTTTAACGCCGCATATCGATTATGTGGACTATGGTTAAACAAATCTTAGCAGTTAATATCATATTGCTTGTGATTTCTCAAACCCGCCGCAGACTTCGCTGGCCAGATGTACGCTATAATGCTTCCCAATAATCTAGTTTCTCAAATTCTATGAAGTATTCTTAACTATTCTACCTGGCGCAAATTTTCGGCTACTTGCTTTCGACATTCTCGAAGATCGTCGCTCTCATTCCTAGATGCTATTCGTTGCTTTCCCCTTGATCGCTTGTAAAGATGCGTTAACGCCAGACTGTTCCATCCTTGTATGTTCCCAATTTATTTTCTTTCCATTGCAAGAGCAAACCGTATGTATTACTTGATTCTTTTAACTATAAAATTTCATATAGCAAGACACGTAGTTGCTGTTTATTCTTCCTTCCATTCAACATTTATTCTTACTTCTTTGAAGCGATAAAAAATACACCCGCTTATGCGTTACAATAGTTGTCCTGAGGTAATGCTTGTCTTACAGCCAAATCGGATGCCCCCGGCCATCAATGTTGTGTACATGCGTGACAACCGGCGTACTGAGGCACCACTCGTACCACACCTTGTGCGATGCGACACAGCGCCAGAAGTGGACCGTTATCTCGTCGCCCTTCTTCAACTGCACCGGATCGGTCAGCGGTATGAACATCGAGAACCAGGACGCCAGTGCCTTGGTGTGCGTAAACGGATGGATGCTGAGCACGATGTCCTTGTACAGCACCGTGTCAAAGTAGCCCGTAAAGCCGTTCATCACGCAGTCGAGCGAAGCACGGAACCGCACCGTCCGGTATCGGTTGTTATCGATCGGATCACTGTCCTTGTTCGGATGGACGAACACGAACAGCTCTCGCGGATCGTCAATGTGGTACACGTTTTTCTGATACGCCACATACATTTGCTCCATGTGACGTGAAGAGATGACTCGGTCTTTAGCTTGCGCAGGGCGCTCCAACGTGCGCACCTGGTTGTACACCTTCGAGGCAAAGCACGGATTAATGTAGGAAGTGGATTGGCACGGTATACTGATTCCATCTTCCTTCAATTGTTTCTGTGCCCCGTCGAGACACTCCGGCGAAAGCTCATTGTCACCGAACGAACCGAGCAGCTCGGACACCAGTATGTCGGCTTTTTCCGGAGGATTAAACTCTCGCATATCGGTCGAAATCAGCTCGACCATTCCCTCCTGCCAGACCTCGTTGATGTGCGCCCTCAGCGTGACAATCGCATTCGGGTTTTTCTCTATGACGTACACCTTCACCTTGCAGCCCGTCGTCTGGGAAGCGTTCAGGGCGGCACGAACTAGTGGTCCTCGTCCGCCACCGACTACCATAATGATCGACACCTTCGTGTCGCGTTCCTCCTTCGGTACCCGGTCAAGCAGTGCCTGTTCGATGGCATTTTGGTAGAAAATATACTTTACAGGATCGTTCTCGAACACTTCGTACGTCATAGCGTCCAGATTGTCGTACAGCGGTTGGAGCGGCGTCTGGGCATAATCCTCGTACCCTTGCGTCGGATCCTTCGCGAATCGCTGCTGTATCAGGTGCTTGATGTAGTCAACGTAGTGAGCGATATGGCCGTCGGCCGGGTTCGCCTTCAGTATGAAATGGCAGCCAAACGTTTGGTAAAACTGTTTCAACAGCGACTGGTGAGCCTTCGACAGTACCGGATAGTTTTTGGCATTGGTCAGGAAAATGTTTGCCGGCACCACGATCACATCGATCGGTTCACCCAGCCAGCGATAGATTTCATCCTGCTTCGGCACGTCTGCCGTCAACTCCAGTGCTACCTTTATAACCGCATTAGAGTCCGCATGGGTACGGAAGGTATTCCACCAGTGCCATGGATTGTCCTCTTCCTCGTCCGCCTCACCGTCCATATCACGCCGCCAGCTGTTCTGCGTAAGCTTCGGGTTGGTAAGAGGCAATTCTACCAGCAGCGTTCCTTTCGTTGCACCACACCCAACTATCCGCGCAAAGTTGGTACAGTCCCGCTTTGTCAGCCTGGTGTACATGTACCCATTCTGCACCAAATGCTCGGCGAACGACAGTTCCTGCCGGATGGTGCGTTCCGCCTGTCTGCGAATGCAATCGATCGGCGAGTCCAGATCCAGATTGTCTCCGATGCGACAGATTACCCTGTTGAGCCATTGTGAGGAGGAAAGCAGTAGATCCGATCTCGTAAATTGCACGTGCTTCGAACGGAGTGGTTCGCGCACAAACTCTCGCTCGTAGTTCCAGTGCACGATGGGTACGGTGACGGAGCTACAGTTTACCTTGGATGCGTTCTCTATCTCCGCCACTAGATCGCAGGCCGCGTTGAGGTATAGCGATACCGAGGGGTTCACTTTGTGTTCCGTCGCCATCGTAGCGGTGGAGGTAGTGGGTAAAAGTTGTGGTTTTAAATGCTTTTTGCTCCGCTCACCACCAACAACACCAGCCGGCTTTTAATTTCTTCTCACGTGGAGTGACAGTTTGACAGCGTGACAGCTTTGTTTTGGTCGCACAGTGGAATATTGTCGGGTGAAAAAAATCGCAACGAATTTGATCTTTTTTTTTCGCTATCGAGAGGATGCATTCCGTATCATATTAAACTATTAAAATTATCCGATTTTTTTAAAGTTAATTTATCATAAACCTTTTATTTTTATAATTATTTGTGCAACGGCAATTGTTGTCGAATCCGTTTCTGGAGGGAGTTTGCCGCTTGTCATTCGTACTGTCAACAATCGTCAATTCGCGCCATTCAAATCGAGTTTTCTGCTTCGCGCCTGCATCAACAGCTTCAATCTGCACCCATTTAAATAGTTCAATAAATCTGTTTTCATCGCGATGGCACTCTGGGTGGATCGTTACCGGCCGCGGGAGCTATCGAAGCTCGACTACCACAAAACGCAAGCGAATCAACTGATAAATCTCTGCTCGCAAGGTGACTTTCCACATCTGATGTTTTACGGGCCTTCGGGCGCGGGCAAGAAAACCCGCATCATCTGTCTGCTGCGAGAGCTGTACGGGCCCGGCGTCGAGCGGCTCCGCAATGAGGTGATGAACTTTACGACACCGTCGAACAAGAAGATCGAAATCATGACCGTCAGCAGCAACTATCACATCGAGGTCAACCCGTCCGATGTGGGCATATACGATCGGGTCGTGATTACCGACATGATCAAGCAGATCGCCCAAACGCAACAAATCGACCCATCCGGCCAGCGCGAGTTCAAAACGATCGTCCTGTCGGAGGTGGACGAGCTGACGAAGGATGCACAGCATGCGTTGCGTCGCACGATGGAAAAGTATGTGGCCACCTGCCGGTTGATTCTGTGCGTCAACTCAACTTCGCGCATCATTCCCGCGGTGAAGAGCCGTTGTCTGGGTATACGCGTTTCTGCGCCGACTGAGGATGAAATTGTTTCCATCATGAATGTAAGTTGCAGAGGGGGGAAAAAGTGCCTTTCTCGTGACAGCTACATGCACTGTGTTCTTGTTTTCTCCACAGTCGATTTGCAAAAAGGAGAACCTCCACATTCCACCGGAGCTAGCGGTGAGGATAGCGCAAAAGTCAGAACGTAACCTGCGCCGGGCCATTCTGTCGCTCGAAGCCTGCAAAGTTATGCAGTACCCGTTCACCGCGAACCAGGAAATCCCGGACATGGATTGGCAGACGTACCTGAAGGAGACGGCCAACATGATCGTGCAGGAGCAAACACCCCAGCGCATGGAGGTCGTGCGCGAACGGTTGTACGAGCTGCTGTCCCAGGGCATACCGGCGGACATCATTTTCAAGGGGTTGGTACAGATTCTGGTGAAGAATTGTGATATGAGCCTGAAAACGCAAACGCTCAGCTTCGCCGGACTGTACGACCATCGGATGCAGCGTGGCAGCAAGCACATTTTTCATCTGGAAGCGTTCGTGGCGCAGTTTATGGCGCTGTACAAGAAATTCCTCAACCAAATGTCAGCAATGGATATGGATGATTTTTAAATTCCTGCATAATAAGAGCCGCAATACACACGCTAATGCGCTAAACAGGTGTACAGCCAGGCGCTTTATTTTTAATGTCTAATAGTTGGGATAATGTTTCACTCTGAACAGCAGCACCGTGCTTTGCTTCGTGCCCAGGGCGAGATATCCTCCGGAAGGCGAAAATGCGATCGTCGTTATGTGACCCATGTTGGTCATCGGTAGCGGGAAGTTGCGGAACACTGTTGCGCTCTTGACGTGGATCAGCTTGATCGCATTTTTAACGGTGGACGATGCAATCGCCAACAGCTCGGAGGTCGCATTAAACGTAAGCGAATCGATGTACGTGGTCAGATTGTTTATGGTTTTCAGCGGTACCGGCTGTTTCTGGGACAGTGTCACCTCCAGCGTGTAGATGTTGACGACGCCCTGTCGGCTACCGGTTGCCACAAACTGCCCATTGGGGCAGACCGCGATACACGATCCATTTACGCAACCATCGTCCAGGAACACGTTCACTATCCGCTTCTCCACCAAGCTAAATACGGACACTTCCGTATCCTTGCTGTGGCACAGCAGGTGCCGGGAGTCGGGCGTAAATGCCAGCGATTGGCACGGGTAGCGCAGCTGGATCGTTTGCAGTACTTCCTTCGATTTAGCGCTCATCAGATGTACCTCGCCACATTCGCCAGCCGAGGCCATATACTTGCCACAAAGAGACACTCGAAAGTTTTTCATCAACCACGTCTCTCGCTCCGGAATCTTCAGCGTGTCGCTCTGGCCGCTGATCAAATTGTACACATGGTAGAACTTGCGGTAACTCCCGAAAATGGCTTCATTGCCATCCGGCGATAAACTGCTACAAACAACGCGCATCTTCGGTAGAAAGATCGTGTGCAGCTTCTCGTTTCGCACTCCATCCACCGTGACGATCGACACCAGCCCGCTCTTGCCGGCGATGATCGCCACCATCGACGTGGGATGGAAATTGATGGCCGTAATCTCTCCTTCCGCTTTCGTTTCCCGGTTTAAGTTTTTCAACTTTTTCAGCTCGATCATACCCTTCGGTAGCCCCTGCGATGCCGTCCCCTTCACGACGTGTCCAACGGTCTGCAGGATCTCGTCATCGGAATCTACCTCACGGTCGCGGTTCAAATCCGCCCACTTTGGCTTGCCGACAATCTGCTCGAACTGCTTTCGCCGTCTTTCGTTCGTCAGCTGGTCCGGCAGCTCTTCGCGGCTGAACTTATTGCGCTTCACATTCGACGAGTCCTCCTCATCATCGTCATCCGAATCGTGCCAAATGGCGGCCCGCCGTTTTGTCGTTGGTTTGCTTCCCGTTTTGCCTACTGTTGAAGCTTCAGCTGTAACTTCATCTTTCTGCTGTTTCTGCTTTCCTTTCTTGGTAAGCTTCGACACAAGGGCAGCTTTACCACCGAATACAAGCGACATAAGCTCCCTTTCCATGATTGAATTTGGCTTATCGACCTTCACCTCTGTTGTGGCTTTTTTCTTTTTCGGTTTTTGTTTTGACTGTTTCCGTGCATCTTGGGATGAAGTTTTCTCTTTCTTAAGCGGCGCTTTGCCACCAAATACAAGCTTAGATATATCCTGCTCAGCATCTACGCTTGAAACAGCTTGCGCTTGATCCTCCTTTTCTTCCTTCAACTTTATACTATCCATGGTTCGCTCTTTATCATCGTCTGAATCCTCCTGCTCATCCTGTTGCAACTCGGTCTCCGTTTCGGATTCAGACTTAATAGATACTTCCTCCTCTTCGTTGGCCGATTCATCCGACGTATCCGCGTATCCCATTGTCGATTTGAGTGTCTTGATGTAGCTAGAGATGACAGCATTTTTGCCGCCATCGTCCGAATCATCATCACTTAGCGATTCTGGTTCTGACTTAATAGTCACATCGCCAAGCGTAGGTTCCACTGCAGAAGGAGCCGGCATTCCTTGCTCCGTCTCCGTGTCACTCTCCGACTTGATTGAAATTTCATCTTCACTGGCAGATTTATCAGCGGCTTTCGCCTGCTGCTGGAAACCCTTCTTGGTCAGCAGATCGCTTAAAAGGCTGGTGTTAAGCTGCTCAAACTCATCGTCGCTTTCCATCGTCATATTTAGCGATATTTCGAAGCAAAAATCACGTAAACACGCGCGAACGCACCACAAAACACGTGAAAACCAAGGTATATAGATTTAGGAGGTAGAATTATATAGAGCAATTTGACATTTCGCGACTTGACGTTTTTGTTCCGTGGTGAGGTGGAGAAGAAATGGTTGTGGAATGGTAGAAGGTATTGGTGGAGGTATTGTTTACAAATATTTACCCTCATAGCTTCTTGTACTTTCGGTTTGCTCGGTTGTGGATTGCGTGTTTTTGGTGGCTTTGAAGTGATAAATATTGAATGCCCCGTAAACAGTTTACAGTATCATTCAATATAAACGTTCTTACACCGATGATCGATGGAGTCCTTACCTGGATCCAGTGGAGGCAGCACATCATGATACTGATACTTTACGGTCCACGCACTGGTGGTGCTGGTGCTTTCAAATCATAGTGAAACTTTCCGAACAATCTGATGGCAGAGAATCGAATTAGTCGTTCGTTGAAACCACAGATGAATGAAGAATAGAGGAAGCATCCATACAATCTACTGGACAACGAATGCATAAAATACTTACCTACGCATAATTGCTAATGCTATCCAGTGAAGCATTATACGCCTGACGGGTACGAAAGATAAGGGTTTCGAGGTGGATGCGGCACAATTCTATCCTATTCCTTGTAATTTATGGTACTTAGCACGAGAATCGAACAGCTTCACTTAATCTACCAGTGTAATTTTATCGAGTGGTATGCCGTAATTCGATACGTCCGATAGGCCTTTGGTAGCTGTATGAAGAAAACAACGTCACGCAAATTTCTTTTTAGAGCTGGTAAAGGAACTGTTTATCTTCAGTGCTATGTGCAACGACGATGATAAATGTAGAAACTTGGTTTACTGAACCGAAAAACGATGCTTTATGTTTGTTTATTTTGGTAGTCCCAAACCATATGATTAAGTAAACAAACTTTGAAGTTTCTCGACCGGCCAAAATCCAAAATGTCTACCTGCCAAATCGACAAAAATTCACCTTCTAAATATATACACCTTGGTGAAAACGAATGCTCGGCGAGCTGTCACTTTTGACAGCTGTTTGTTGTTGTTTGTCGATGTCCCTTTGGAAACGGACACGAATGCTCTTTCTCCCTTCAGTTACGGCTGCACCACGATAGTCGACCAAATGTCACAACATTGAATTATGTAAAAAGCGGACCGTACAAATGTTTTCAATTTCACGCACGGTTCGTTCGATGTAGCAGGACGATTTGCAATCGTAATAAATGATTATTCGAAAGAGCACTACGCTGAAACAGATTCTGGACCGATGGCCCGGTAAACGAACGTTCGGTATCTATCGATTCCTGCCCATCTTCTTCGGACTCGGAGCGGCGTTGGAATTTTCGATGATCCACTGGCGTGTAGGAGAAACTAATTTCTGTAAGCTATGAGCGTGAATGGATGGAATATTTTAACGTGCTTCTAACGCTTCCGCTTACCATTGCAGATAATACATTCAAAAAACGGCAGGCGAAAGAAATTGTGGAAGAAAAATTGCGCCTCCATCAGCTGGAACCGATTCCCCAACAGTAGTAGATTGTGCAAGACGGTGAAATCAGTGCGGGGGAATCATGCCGGCTGGCGTTCCGCTGCGTCAGTATCTGACCTTCATGGCGGCCTCTTTGCTGTCCATGTTCGTCGGATCACAGGTAGTTCACAATTACTATCATCCACTGCGGGACCTGAACTATTACGTGGAGCGAGAGATAAAAATGCAAAGGTTGCGCGAAGTGCCACAACCCCCGGAAAGTGGAGATGCTTCCAAGGAAGGTTAAATAAACAGGACAGCTAGTCGATAATCGCGGTTACACACGTACTTGTTTGAGTATATATTCAGCGCTCCGTCCGTAATGTGCGGAGTGTGCAATAGTTTTGTTCGGCTCGTTCCCCTGCACCTCACTGCTGAGTGGAGGCATGGGACGATGCTTTAAGCCCTTTCAGATGCTGCATAAGTGCCTCGTTCCGTTGGCATTCCATCGTGAGCTGCTTAACCGTGGCAGCATACTTACGCTGCTGTTCCATCAGACAAAGCAGTTGTGCATTTAGCCCGTCCCGTTTAGCTTTCTCGTCGTCACACTTTTTCTTCAACTTCGCTTTCGTTGCACGGATTCCCTCGACGATGGTTTCAAACTGCTGCACGAACTGTTCGCGCGAGTGCGGATTCTGCATGGCATTGGCGTAGTTGTCGTAGATGGAGTTTAGCAACGACATTTCCTTTTCCAGATACAGCTTAGTGTCGTCCAGCGTGTTGTACAGTGTGTAAAATTGCTTCGTTTCACGGTGCTTGGCACTTACTGTGGATAGATGGAAGGTCTTCAAGCTGTGCGTAGGGGGTGGTAAATGAAGAGTCTTACCTTGATTATACAGTTCCAGGAACCTTCTCTGATACTGAGCCAATTCCGTACGATCGGGAACGGTGTCCAGCTGGCGTTTAATGGCGACGTACGAACGGTTCTTCTTTGCCAGCTGTAGACGAAGCGATTTCAAACGTTCCAGCTCCATGTCCAACTGTCTCTGCAGTTCCACCATATCCTCATCCGGAGTCGATGCTTCCGCTTTCCTGATAAACATATTTTGAGCGATAAGATCTTGATTTTGTCGAGTCGACCTAAGGTAATTACTCTATTTTCTGCTGCAATTCTGCCAACTCCTTCTTGCAGTTTTCCTTGAACTGGGTTTCTTGCTTCTTCATGCGCTCGTTCTTCAATAGAAGCTCTTTGACGTGGTCAAGAATCCTACAAATAGTGATGATAAATGATTTTAACTAACGATTCTTACTACACCTAGCAATGAGAGCAACAAACTTTTGATTATTTTCGGTAATTTCCAAATTGTCGAGATTTCTTATCTCCTCCTCGAGGCTTTCTTTACGATCGGCAGCCTCCTGTAGCTGCTGTTCTTCTTCCAGCACCGTTCCCCTTAGCTGATCGCGTTCGTTTAGCGCAAGTTCTAGCTTCTTCTCCAGCGCTAGTTTGAGAGCAAGTTGAGATTTAATACGATTGCGGTCCGATATGTTCTCGACCCCATCGGCCGATAGCTTATGTTTGATATCGTCGTATTTGTTCGTCAACTTTGAACGATCTGCATCCGTTAGGTCGACGGGAATGTTGTGCTAAAGGGGTGGTAGAGCATTATCAAAATTAATACAACTGTAATCGCCGGGGAAACTGGATCCGTTAAGCCTTTCTTTACCTCTTTTGCGATACTTTTAAATAATACATCAAAATTAAGCTAAAAAAACAAGACGTAAATGAAAAGGAACATAAAAGTGAAAGAAAACCGGAAATTATCTGCATCGAACCATATTCATACCTCGCTTTCGGTAGCTACTGATAGATCTTCCTCCTCATCTTCATCTTCTAAACCCGTGCCCGTTCCATCTTCCAACGCACCGGTACCACCGTCGGGCATTTCCTGCTCCGCAGCATCCTTGGGCCGCACCGGTACCCATCCGCCGCCGGCAGCTTTGCGCAGCTTAAACTGCCGTTTGGGCAGATACTTCGATTCGATTGCCTGCAGATTGCCCAGCTGCTTTGCGCGCAATCGCTGCAACTCCCGGTCCGATTCGAGGGTGAAATGGTTCTGGAACTGGGTCGCTGCTAGCTTGCGCAACGTGTCCGCTTTTTTGCTGCGATTTTCCACCGACCGCTTCACCAGCCACTGCACGACGGGGAAAATGTTGATAAAATCCAGCCCTTGTATTTGATGCGGTTCAATCAGGAAGGGACACTTCATGCGCGGCAGTACGCCGACAATTTTCTCCGTCAAAGCACTGCGAGAATATGAAGCGACATTGAGTTAGCGTGCCTGAAGAGACTTTTAAGGTTTCACGAAACAACCCATCCTGCGTGATGCCACTTACATCTTCTGGCCGATGGTAAGATTCTCGTGGAACAAAAGGTCCACATTGACGTCATAGTCGCAGGCTTCGATGCACCAGGTCATGCCGCCCACAATCTTGTCGAAGGACGAGAGGCCCTGTATGTGGGCCCGATAGTATCCGGCACCGACCAGCGTGTCAATAATGTCCTGCTCCTTTCGTTTCTGCTCTTCATCTTCCCGTTTTTCAACCTATTGGGAAGGCGTCCAGTTGTTATCAAATGAATTTTCCACTCCGATAAAGCTGGACATTGCAGCTTGTTTTGCTGATGCACACACTCACCTGAATTTCATTGCCATCCGCATCAAACCGAGTGGCCAGCTTCACGTTCGGCAGATGCTTAGAAAAGATGTTTTTGGTGGCCATGATGTGGCTTAAGAATGCTACGAACCGTAATTAAACCCGCAATCCACACAGCAATCCGAAACAGGGCAATCTCCGAGCACGGTGAGTTGAAAGTGTAATCTACCCTAGCGGTATCAACAAGATGTGACACCAATACTAACGCAAACTATGACAGCTCGTAACGTAAACAATAACAAATCGAGCAAAAAAAAAAACGTTCAAAAAACTCATCTCAGCAGCGACGCTCTAAAAAAATGCTCAGATTTAAGATTTGTTTGGAATTTTCTATCTATAGGCTATTTTTCGAACTCTTCTTCTTCTTATTTGGCACTACAACTTCGAGAGGTCTTGGCCTGCCATTTCTGGCTTTACCCAGAGAAATGTAGTCAGCCTTTCGTACGGGGAGGCAGTCTGGATGGGATTTGAACCCCAGTCCTGCCGTGAGAAGACCGGTGCCGTTATCGCCTCGATCACCGGACCGCGAACAATTATGTATAAAAAATACATTCGGATATCTTCATTTTTTCATTCAGGAACGAAAGTGTTTTCGGACAACAAACATCACATCCTGCAAAGGTAAGATAATTGTATGAAATCTGTTAAATAGGTTTATTTAGGATGCGGCGAATCGTTTTCCCATTCGTTCGCCTCCATCACAACACTATCCGGCCATAAAACAGAAACTATACATGTACATGTTACCAAATCTCTTCCGCACCAGCGGACATTCCGATTCGCTAGAGGTATATATATGTGTTCGCGTTCCCTTTGCGTTATAAGTGTAAAAAATCGATTCCGGAACACAAGCGCACGATCCACATTTGTACAGTGAAACTTAAAGCTACAAAGCTGCACATCAAAACAGGAAGCACATCGGTACAACAGTTTGCAGAGTGATCGTACGATCAGCAATCTCTCCGCATTTCAGTATACAGCTAAACGTTAGTCGAACGATCAATGCTAAATAAGTTTGTTCGAGGAAGTACGCTTTCACAAGAACACTGGCGAGCAACTGGGGATATGTGGTGTGAATCACTTAAAATGTATGGTACATTATACGACAACCGGGTATCGTCTAGGTTTTCTATTACAATAGTCAGTGGTAAGCAATAAATGCTTTAGGAGTGCTTTAAGGTATAGCTGCGCCTGTATAACCTGCTGCCGCTAGTTTCTAATTCGATATTCGTCACGCATCCCTCATTTGTTCTATCATCTTAAATCTAGCTTAAACAATAACAAAAAATATAGTATAAAGGCAAGCGTCTCCCGTGCCCGGGGCGAGCAAAAGCCGCCCGCACCGGGTAAGGAGTTCAACTTTTTGTTGGCAGCTATTACGTTTTTCGGCACACAAATTCCCGCTCACGGAACGTTGTCCTTCCGAAGTAATCTCAGTCTCGAGGTAAAGTGATGTCAGGAGAGTTATGTTCGTTGCGTAGCATTTAATCATTTCCCTAAAGCAACGATTTGATGAGGATTGATCGTGTGTGTGTGTGGGATAAACTAAAACTTCCGGGTTATAATATTGATGGACCTTCCATAAAGCGAATGGGCACAGACGAGAAGAAGCGAAATGATCAGTCTAAAACCAAACCTACATGTGAGAGGGAATGCCAACAAAACTATACACCGATCATCCGTAACGCCGGATGGATGTGGAGGAAATCTGTATCCGGTTTTGTGTTAAAATTCGAAGGTTACAAAAGGTACCTTCGTTCTAGCTGAGCTACAAAACCTCAGTTTTAGGAAACTTCCATATTTCGATGGACGGTTACAGGGACGAGGATGTGATGACCGTTGGTGGTGGTGGTCGCGACGGGTGATCCTGGCGGCAGCACCGTACTGCCCAGCACACCCGTTCTCGAAATGGATGTGGGTGAGGGCAGTAACGTTTGCATGGCCGGATCGGTGAACCGCTCCACTGGCGTTCCGATCATTTTTGATTCGTTGAGCATCGGTGGCTTTGACAGGAAGGAGCTTCCTGGCCCGCCCGTATGATTGCTGTACGGGCTTGAGACGGACGTGCTGATGGATGCGCTGTCCGACATGGACAGCCGCTTGTTGCCCGCACCGGCCCCGTGCCCATTGCTCCCGGTCGGCATTCCTTGCGGGTCCACATTGGACAGGCACAGATGTTCCGACTCTTCGTGGTGCGTCATGGTTGAGTAGCCGTGATCGGACGAGCCTCCGCCACCTCCCCCATTCGGACGCCGATAATCCGACGACATCTGGTACGGTGACGCAACGTTCGGGATAATCATGTAGTTTGCGTTGTGTTGCCCGTTTAGCAGCAGATTTTGCTTTGCATTTGTACGGCTGATGTCACAATCATCGGACGGACTACCGTCATCCAGATCGAAGCGAGATAACGGCAACCCGTGACAGTGATCTGCGACCAAATCGTCGTACAAATGTTCGGAGGCACCACTTTGGTCGGCGTTCTGGCGGAAGCAGTACATCGCAAAACCAACCACGAGGCACAGCGCCAAGATCGCACCAGCAACGGGACCGATCGAGCTGTACGCGGGTGGCAAAATGGACTCCATATTGTTACCGGTGTAGGCGGCATCTCCGTACGGGGTGGGAGCTCCAAATATCCCGTTAAAGCAGGCCAGCTGTGCCGTGCAGAACGGAGTGTTGAGCCGATTTTCACCGTCCACATCAACCTGACACCATTCGCAGCCAACCAAACCTGTTGAGCGTAAAGATGGGAGAGAACATTTAAAAATTCTCTATCGTTTGAGCCTTACTGAATATCTTCTTATGTTTCACATACCCATACACTCGCCCTGCGTCGGGTAATCTTCGCAATTAACGTTCGAACAGCTCTTCAGCTCGTAATCCGCCTCATAATTGATGGCACTCATGGAGATCAGTTCCTCGGGCAGTGGAGAGCACAGGGGTACCGGGAAATTGCTGGCCGATTTCGTGCGCTTGGGTTGTGCCGTACAGCTCCCTTCTCCATCCGCAACACCGTAATCTAAGGGACACTCACACGGACATTCACATTCCGTTTGCTCCATCCGGTTACAGTTGAGGCACGAGTTACCGACCTGCAAATGCACGCAAACAATTCAATGAATGAACGTTTCTATTAAAACGATTCGATGCAATTTGCTCACTACGTACCGTACTGCAAGGACAAAAAGCACCACCGTCGTTGGTGGAGTTGACGATACCGAGGAACAGATTCGTGCCCGGAATCAGTGCTATCTGGTACTTGGTTTTCTCGCCGTACATAAGATTGGTAATGACGTCGTCCACGGACAGGCTCATGTTAAACTGATAGAACCGCTGCACCGTTCGGTTCACGTAGTTGTAGCACATCTTCTTCGTGACCAGCTGTTTGTGATTGAGAATGTCGTTGGCAACTTGCGATTCCTTGTGCGTTATGTGTTCGATCGGGCGTCGCGTGTTTCTTGACCGTACCGGCGCTTCCGCCAGCATCGGGTGTGCTACCAAGTAACCTCGATCATCCATCAGGAAACACTTGATATTGTCCATACTGCAAATGGCGGCCGAATCGAGCAACAGCTTGTAAAAGAATGTCTGCGTAAAGTCCATCGATACAACGGCAATTGCTTTATGCGCGTTGTTGCCATTGCCGGCGCCGGTTCTTGCTTCAGATATCGCGTATGCGACACTCACAACGTAACCCGCCCCACCAGCATCGAGATAGGGCTGTGTGAACACCAACCGTCCCGGGTACTCCATCGCCTTCACAAACCATGGCCGCTTGGTCGGCTCCAGATCCGTATCGAGCAATCCGCCCGGGAACATCTGCAGCACACCATTGACGGTGGCCGCATACCGCCGCACCACGTACCGGCTAAGGTTGCTTTGTGCGTGCCGCAATTGGTAATCGTACAGAATTTGCAACAGTGCTAAAACATCGCTGCGCACGTCGGGCTGCAGTCCTGGATTTGCGAACAGCAGCTTGCCGTACGTGTCCTTCAGGTATGCCATAATGTTCTGTATTGTGCGCACGTTCACCTCTTCACCGGCACCGTCTCGATTGTTGCGAATGTGCGTAAACGGTGACTGGAACGAGGAGGCACTCAGGTAAAGTGTGCTCGCATCCACCACGGCCAGCTGTTTCACCAACCGACACAGCGACCCGTCGCCACCCGATTGCAGCAGATCAACCGGCGGTGGTCGTTGCAGTTGTGGAGGGAAAATATCAATCCGATGATACAGCAATGTCGACAGAAGGTTGCGTGTGGTTATGCTGCTGGCGGCAATGAAATTGTATTCCACACTGTTTCGCCCATCGCTTCCTTCTCCGGCGGATGTTACCGGATGCAGAAAGTGTTCCGGCGCGAGGAACTGGTGCGATCCAGCCACATCTAACGAGTTCGACCCGGACTCGACACCGAGCGTCCGGACGATGCACACGATGTAGGAATACACACGCTTCCAGTAGTACATGGTGGTACGGTTCGTGCCGTAGTGATTGATGCGCAGGTTGCCCTCCAGTTCGACTACCATCCGCTTGTACGCGGCCGCGAAATGTTCATGCTCAAGGCGCGTTATGTTGGTAATGTAGAAGCTGCCACGGGCTGCCAGTGGACGTGGGAAGGAAGGATGCATAATCGTGTTGCCCTGTACGTCGATAAGGAAAGCGTACGAGTCATCCTGCTGCCGATAGTACGCAACATGTTCCGCCAGATCGCTCAGATACAGATCAACCCCCACGAGCCCGTGAACTCCTGCGGGATAGCTCACGGTAACGACAGTGTCCTGCAGCGATGGATCGTAGTACGGTAGGTGTATTCGCAGATGTTCCTCGATGAACCGGCTCGCGCTTAAGAACGGTTCCATCAAAGCCACAATGAACCGCTGCGCATCGAAAGAATGTTTCGATATCATTACCATCTTCCCGGCTGGGTAGATCACCTGCGATAGGTTGTATCGAGCGTAGTTTTGTGTGCTTATGTCCGCGATCAGTTGCTTTTCGTGCGCCACTTCACGCTCGTCCAGCAGTATTAAGCAGCTGTTGATAATGACCGGATACGGCAAGCGGGTCTGTCCTTCGTGGATGGTTTGCAGGATGTTTTTCGGTGCAGTCGAGCCGGCCGGCAACAGTGCGCGACCCAGATACAGAAACACTACCGGAACTTCATCGTCGTGCGTGCGGTAAATGTCGGAGAAAGCTTCAAACGCGTAATGGAACCCTGCGCTATGATCCGTCGCTTGTTTTGTTCTGTTCAGGGAATCAATAAAATCTACCAATCGATCCTTTTCGTCCATCGTGGCACGTACGAATCGAGTCGGTTTCCGGCAGTCGAAGAACTCGTCCGACGTGATGACGCGCTGTCCGACCGCTACGACCGCAATACGATCGTTTTCGTTGAGCAGATACAGGACGAATTTGCTGATTGCTTTGGCCACCTCGAGCTGATCGTACGTGATCGTGTTGCCGACGTCAAGCAAAATCAGCACATGCTTGTTGCGCACGGCCGAAAGGAACAATGCTTTGAGCCGTCCATCCCTGGGATAGTAATGGCATTTGTAGGCGCTTGCATGGTCCAGCGAGGAAAGGTAGAACTGCTGCCGGTAGCTGAGATAGTTCTCATCCATCAGAACGCTGTGCTCGGTAAACAGCTGCTGCAGGTTGGCGTTATTATCGTCGATCGTCTGATCAGTGACACGTATCCTTGGGCGATCCGAATCTGCGTTTGCAGGAAAGGCACTGAAATCTAGGAAACCGCTGACAGCGCTGCCATTGGGACCATTTCCGCTCACCAGTACATCTCTCGTCGGAGAGTACGGTTTGCTAAGTGAAACGTTCGACAGCTTCGTGCTTTGTATGAAGCTCTGCAGATCGAACGGAGCCTCATCTTCCCACGGGTTTATGAGCTCACTGTACGGACACGGATTGATGAGCGTGTTGTACCTGGCACCGTACTTGCTGCCCGTATGTTGGATGTATCGTCGCAGTTCTTCGATCACCGATATGGTCTGGTTTAGCTTGCGTGTTAGCTTAGCTGCGATTTTATCCAACAGCTCGACATCATTGTGGATCGTTGTTATTATTTCCATGCTGTCGTATAATTTCTACAAAAGGAAAAATTATGTTAAATTAGGTACGGAACAATATTTTGTTTTAATGGGCGAAGCTTACCTGTACGTTTGGAACACTCAGCTCCCCATTTCGGATGTGATCGAACGTTGTTGCCAGCGATTTGGTCAGGTCCTGGATGCTATAGTCTGCGGAACTCGTAGCGGTGGATGTTGTTACGCTGCCGGAACTTGGCAGAGACGCCGTCACTGATGACGATGACGATGGAACGGGTGGCGCTGATGTGGGAGCAGATATCACCGCCACCGAAGGCACTTGGCTGTTATCGGAACTTATCGGTACACTCACACTTACGTTGCTTATCGAGGGAACTATGCTATTTACAAAGATTGTGTTGGAAGACGCCACGGCTCCCTGACACCGTAGCGGAATCGGAAGCAGCAGCAGCAGCACAGTGAGCATCAACATTCCGCAATAATACTGGACGGTTTGGGAAGATCGCTGCTTCATATTGGCGGTGGTTTGATTTACCCTTCGCGAGAAGCTTTCGTTTTCCGTCCCTCAGCGATCCATACAAAACGATGCAATGGGACACACACGCACACACTATACACGCTTCTCACGCACACACCTACACGTAAACAAGGTTGATTTCGACAGCAAATCGGATTGCTTTTCTACGGGGACTTTCTTGAAAGCCGCATATCCGCTATCGATGCATTTCGTGCTGGTTTTACAGGTAAAATGTAAAGTCTTCAAGGAAACGTATCGCGGCACAGAGGCTTGTTCCATATACGAAGAAATCTGGTGCTGCTCTCTGCTCCGTCAGTGAAGTGTATGTTTGGATGCTGATACACAAACTCCGAGCGGAGTTGTTTTCCTTCGCCGAGACCACCAAAACACTGTTCGTTAGGTAACTTTTAACTTGCACAGTTTTGGAACGGCAAAACGCAACATTTGCAGAGTTTATTGGCACAGGAGCAGGAGTTTTGTTAGGAAATGTGGGAAAATTGTCCTAACGCGACGTGCTTTGCTTTTCCAGCAGCGCGTTTGACAGCGCGTGAAACTAGCCCTTCTCATTTTCGCACGTGTCACTTCGGTCAACAGCAGTCGGCGGCTCATAGCTAGGCGTAGGTCAATTGGATTGGATTTTGTATAATATCCTTTTCCGATTTATATAGAATAGAATATAGAAGCGATAAAGAAGCTATTAATTCTAATAAAATGTGGATATTCCTAAATTTTTTTTCCTAAATTTTCTGCTGGCCGTTGTTTAATATAGTTTATCAACAAGTTCATTAGCGCCCTCTATACGTCAATAACTGCAACAGCCTTAGCCGACTTTCTGTGGTTAACAGCCACAGTTTATCGAACCGTTACCAATAAGTGCAGCGATATGACCATGTGCGTTTTCATGCGATGAGAGATTTTTTATAATTTAAATAGTATAATTGGTTCTGTACTACTAAGAACTGCTCATGACGCAGCGAAATAACGAAAAAGTGGCACATACTTACTTACTTACTTGTGTTATTTACTTACTTACTTATCGGGCGCTACGATAACCTCGATCTTCGATACCGCACACGGTCTAGCGCCGTCGTCTGCCAATCCGTTATCTCGGCCGTTCTGGCGGACGCATCAACGTCATCACTCCATCTCAATTTAGGCCTAACACACCTCCCCTGTCCATCTGGACGGTCAAGAGGATTTTACAGTTTGAGTCTTCTGATGCGATTCTCATGACTTGGCAAGTCCACCGGAGCCTAGCGAGTCTAATCCGCCAAACGATAGTGAGATCACTGTACAGCTTGTAAAGCTCGTCATTGTAACGGCTCCTCCATTGTCCTTCCACACTTGAGGGACCAAAAATCATTCTGGGTTTCTTCCTCTCGAATGAGAGTAAGAGTGTTTCGAAAAATTTTGACTGAGCCCATGTCTCAGAGGCTTATGTGATTCATACACAGCTTCGTCCGTCACGACAGGTTTTTTGAGTGGAGAAGTTTCCTCAGACTGCAGTACGACCGGGTGGCAGCCAACATCCTGTAAGCAGCTAGATTGGCGATTTCAAAGAGGCAGTTCATCACCCCAGCATAAATTAATGTTTTTTAGCAGTGTCGTTAGTGGTAGTGCCTTCATCATTCCGACCCGATCAACCCGAGGTTTAGTGCCTATTTTGCTTCTGATACTTCTGATAAATAGGAAAGTCTCAGAACAATTATGCCTATGTCATTAGTTTATGCCAGGATCTGGATTAACTTATAGAAGATGGTCCCCGAAGTTTCCACCTCCCAGTAACGGATTGCTCTCTCTATCGCTGGATTGCAGTAATAGGTTTTCCTTTGCCCTTGGTGGTTTTCCTGAAAGTTTTCCATTTCTCTTCCCCTGACATGTGCTGATGGTCACAAGTCGATCAATCGATGCGCTCATAGCACATGCGCAAGAAGTTTATCCTCAATTTTAAAGACTTGCTTCTTCTTCCTCTTCTTTGGCACTACAATCTCGAGAGGTTTGGCCTGCCATTTTTGGCTTCCTCGGCTTTATGTTTTGGAAGTTGAGTACATAATTTTGCGTACGGGAAGACGGCGAGATTCTTGAAGACAGCTACCGTCTCTGCTTTCGCATCGTCAAAGCTTGTAAGATCCCCGTGAAATAAAAAAAACTTTTCAAACTCCATAGGGCGGACTGGTGGCCGAGGCGATAACGGCGGCGGTCTTCAGGCGGCAGGACCGGGGCTCAATTCCCACCCGGACTGCATCCCCGTACGCAAAGCTGACTTCACGGGTAAAATCAAGACACAGAAAAACAGAAATGGCAGGCACGAGACCTTTCAAGGTTGTAGTGCCAAGGAAGAAGAAGAAGAAGAAGAAGTTCAAATTCCATTACATGTTCCAAGGCAGTCAAGAGCTTGCAGTGCTAAGAAGAAGAAGAAGAAGAAGAAGAAGAAGAAGAAGAAGAAGTTACGACACAGAACAAAGTTTTTAAATAATTGCAAGGTGTGCTTAAATATTTTGTATTTCTTTCATTTTTCGGCAATTAATACCCTTTGTAGCACTTGGCTTGGCGTGATAAGTTTTGTCCTGATTTAAGGTTTATATCGTTTCCGAATTTATAATCTTCGTTTGTATTTATCGATTCCCCTGAGATTTAAATCCATATCGGGTATCTTGAACAGGCTTTCCCTAAGACGCTAGAATGATGATAATTTAAACTATGGTATAAACTGTTCGTTTTTTTATTCAGTTTTGCATTGACGATCTACGCTTGTCAATGTTGTACAAGTAAGTAATTATTTGTCACTCCTTATATGATCGGATGGCGTTGAGCTACTAATAGATAATTCTTACATGCAATAAACTGGCATTTTCTTTCGGTTTAGAATGCTTTCTGGATTGAACATTTAGCAAGGAAACTATGATACGAGTTGTATGTTTTCTTTTTGTCTTACTTATCAAGTCCTTGCGGTCTTAAAATAGCTTGTGGCCAGGTTGTTAGTATATGTTAGTAGGTAGTTAGCTAATCCGTATGAGATACGGATACAGATACAGCAAACACAGCTTGGTATTATTTTTCGGAGGATTTTTATATTTATTTCAATATAAAACATTCTATCAACTATTAAATTAAAACGATATTTACAATTGCATGTTTTGTGTATGTGTAATGTGTGAACATGAATCCATGCAGGTGGCCGTATTCCAGCGCACGATTGGAACGTAACAGGGACGATCAGAAGAAAGAACTGAAACTCCAAAACTGATCGAGTGTTTTAACGATCATTTAAATTTTCTTACTTTCATTGTAGCGATTGGTTACCGATTGCTCTGAACCGAGAAAAAGGGCATTATTTGAAAGGATCGTAACATCTTGCGTAAATGTTTTTTTTCCCAACCAAAGTCATTCAATAAACCATGTCAATCGGAGGGTCGGATAAACAAACCAATACTTTACTGTGTCGCTTTCGGCATAGACACAGCTAGTAGTAGTAGATCCTAGCCCTAGATATACACACACACACGGGCCACATTCCAACGGGTAGC
This sequence comes from Anopheles stephensi, assembly GCF_013141755.1. Taxonomy (NCBI): domain Eukaryota; kingdom Metazoa; phylum Arthropoda; class Insecta; order Diptera; family Culicidae; genus Anopheles; species Anopheles stephensi. The sequence goes on from NC_050203.1 coordinate 50,372,583, forward strand.
ACACATGTGGGTGCCAAAGCCGTCGTAGTATCCACAACACAGACCATTTGTCGGGCTGCTCCAGAGTGGCTTCAACGTTCCCTCCAGTGCAGTTGTTGTTTTGTTGGGGGAAAGTAGGCTGGAACTCAGGAAACACGGCACGCAACTCGTCATCAAACTGCCTGCCGATGTCGTCGGGCATGCCAACATACTTGACGGTTATTATCACTATTATTATTATTTCACAACCGCTCCAACAGCATCCAGTTCCTGCTCGGTGGTCGGTGTAGAGCACAGGCGAGCCCATTCCAGAGACATGCAGCGACAATTGTGGAATGAAAAATGGGCAAAAAGCGTACGCTGCCCGGTAAGATTGCGAATTATGAAATCGAACCGATCGCGGCACCGCTACCCTTAACGACAAGTCGTGCACCGGCTCCGGGTTTCCGACCCGGAATCCGTATGGCGAAATCTTGCCGATAGATAAATTACGCTTACAGGTCAACGCCGCGCCGCCTCGTACGCCACATTTCGAATGGATCAATAACATTCAATTTGCGATGATTTATGGGGAAAACGTTGCTTCCCCCCCACCCGGTTCTATCGCCAGAATCGCAGCACGCAAGCCGCGTACGATCTTCAAAGGAAAAATCCAAATCACTCGCAAAGTGGCCCACTTCACACACCGGTACGAAAGTTTCAACAGCGCGATTAATACCGCACACCAAAAAGGGAGATGGGGGAACCCGATTGCCAATTTCCACCGGCTGATGGCGGATGCCGGCTGAGCGCTAAACGCAAGTAATTCATAGCTCTCCGACCGTAAGTGTTAGGCCATATTAAATTACAGCAGGGTGGCAGTCGCTTCTACACCGCGACCTATCTAGGTGCGTGCAGAGCGTACGAGCAACGTGTAATCAATCGCTGGCACAGAAAATGCCTGTTTGTGAATGGGGAGCACGCGTTTCCTGAAGCAAGTTTCAGGACCGTCAGAATGGAAATTCAACAGAACAACACAGCTTACATTAACGCACTTGCGCGCTTTCAAGTTTCCTATAATGTTTTTTCAGTTTTTCCTACGTCCACAAGAGGTCCACTGGTTCGCATCTTTTCTTCGTCTACATTATAAAAACCACCTTTTATAGGATAAGAAAAGAAGTGTTCGAATTCGAAGTTTGTTTTGCTAATTTTGCGTTTGAAGAGAATGCAAGGCTCGTGCCGAACGGGCGATAAGGCGATTCGGCGCTTCAAAGATTCGCCAGTGGCCCAGACTCTCGTGACACTCGTGGTAGCGTTCCGTTCACGTAACGTTTCCGTTGTTGTTGTTGTTGAACAAAATTTAATAAATAAACAACATATGAAGGTATAGTGTAGAGTAGCGCAAAAGTACACGCGCGAAAACAATCCATGGTGCTGAAGGTGCGCCCCAGGGTTTTTTTTTGGCGACCTAGCACTGATGGGAGCAGTAGGGACGGTATGTTGTCGCTTTTAAAATCAGTCACATTTGCCAAGATTGATGGGGCGTTTTAGAAGAGTACAGAGATGCGTAGTACGGAATAAGTCAGGACAGGACAACTTTTGGGCAAATATTGGAAATATGATAGGCCGTTCGAACAAAATTATGGTGACGATGGTGAACAAGCATCCTAAGACCTTCTGTAACGTATTTTTCTAGTCTTTTTTTTCTGTCCTTTGATCATTTAAAACCGATCGCAGCAACTGCTAGAATGAGGAAAAATGAGCAATGAGGAATAGTAGTGGAAAGTGATGATGCATGATGATGGTCAGTATCGGATGGGGGGTTTGCTGATTTGATGATCTTCACGAGGATGTGTTTGTAACGTGTACCATTGGTATGATATCGGTGTCGATGTGTGAGTGTGTGCGTGTATGTGTGTGTTTGTGAGGAGCAAGTGAAAACAAACAGTAATAATTTGTACAATTCGTGTCACGGAAGTATCACTATTACGTCGTGCCGGCCACTTGTGGCTGGGGACCCTTCGGCTTGATCATCATGGTCGCCTTCTTGAGCGTGTAGTCCCAGCCTCTCCAGCGGAACCAAACGATACCCTGCCGGGCGGTCAGATCCTGCGGATCGTGCAGGTAGAGTCCGTTCAGTCCTCGTCCACATGACTTCCACCACCAGCCGCCCTGTGTGAAGCGATCAAGAAGAAGAACAAAATGCGGTTCTAGAGTGATATCCACAAAACCATGGCCGAACAAACAGCAAACAAACGTTACCTTCAGCATGCTGGCACAGTTGAGCGAACTTCGATCGTTGTCGCGGTTGTACGTCGAGAAGGGACTGTTGTTCGAGCCGTACCATGGATCATTCAGCGAGTCGCCCGCATTGCCTTCGTAGCCGTCAATCTCCAGCTTGTAGTAGTCCTGCTCCGAGTGGATCTTGAAGTGCGAATATTGTGCGTATCTATGGAGGAAGCGAAAACTCGATTAGCTTCCTTGCCTAACTTCCCGCCATCCAATTAATCACTTGCCTCTTATTGCCCTCGAAGTCTTCCAGCTCGACTCGCAGCGAGTAGTCTTCGTTGTTCGTCAGCATGTAGATGTTTTCGTTTCCGAGCCAGAACTCCTTTGCCGGATCACCGAAACCGTTCTTGTAGTCGGCCCAGTCGCGATTGAAATTTTCCCGCGGATCACCATAATCGTCACGTCGTTGGATTACCTGTGCGTGTGAGTAGAAGAAGAGAAAAAAAACCAAAGCAAAAGTTAATCTGATCCTCTTGGTACAAGAAAAAGCGCGTAATCCATACCGTCCATCCGCCATCGGCAATTTCTTGTTCGCAGAACACCTTCAGGAACCAGTAAGTCGTTCCCCGAATCTGCAGATAGTACACACCGGATTGTCGCATGCCGGCGTTCATTAGATCGACGCAAGAGTAGCCCTGTTGAAGAAGAAAGAAAACATAGTTGCAGGATTAGAGCACTGTTTTAAGGACCTTCTCGTCAAAGTCGTTTAGCTGAACTTGAAGTTGAGCTGATATATACTCCCATGATGGCAAATTATAGCTGTCGACTTCAAACGTATAGATAATCAGCATGCCTCGGACTTATGTGGTCACGATCATCATAACAATAAAAATGCATCCATGCTGGTCTAATGGTTGCCGGAAAGATTAGACACAGCTTCATACCCGCTCAAAGCGTAGCAACTTCACCACACAAATTACGTACCCCATTACCGGAGGATCGGTCAGCATGCCGGAGAATTGGCAGATGCGCACGTTTGTTAGTCATATTTCATCACTAATGCTAAGCCGGTTTCAACCCCCATGAGAGGGTGGCAGCAGATTATTTCTATCCATTTCTCATCCATCATCCATTCTTCCGCCTTAAACGTGCGCAATTGAGAGCAGACATTGGACGTGTTGGACACTGGTGGCTAGCTTGACCGCTCGGTTTGTTGTTGTTTGGTGGTACGAATTAAGCTGGTTTTTATTGGCCTTGGCCTCTGGGGCGCACGCGGTGGGAAACTGTTGATGAACGTGGCGATCAGTTCATAAACGATAATTACAGTTCAATGGATCATCAAGGTTTAGTTAGCGGAGAGGTGATCGTCATGGTTTAGACGCGTGTTAGATTTATTGTTTTGCATCCATCAGCAGCATTCCAAGCCGGTTCGGTTCTCACAAAACCATCTGATAGCTTCGGATAACCGAAAAACAACTTCACAACCATACCACGCTCAATCCAGATCCGGTTGTGCGAGTTGTGATTAAACACGGCTACGCTGCTTGCGAATTGGCAAAGTGCGTCAACCACGAAACAGTGTAAAAGTGGCTCAAATGTCAAAAGTTCGGTCATAAAGCGAGAACGCACTCGTGAAGATCGTTCCCGAGGATCATCTTAATTCCTTTTTAAAACACCAGACAATGTCAACACACACACACACACACACACACACACACACACACACACACACACACACACACACACACACACACACACACACACACACACAAAGAACTGCCGCGCGCGTGAAAACGAACCGGCGACACTATAAACTAAGAATTTGTATAAGGTGCGTTTCTCGGCGATACTGCCCAAATGGTGGCCATTTGGTGATAAATGTATCAAACGCACGGTACGATCGATGTCCACCGACGATGGTGACAAAAATGGCAAAGTGGTAGAATGGCAAAACGGGCTCCAGTTCTACCTTTTACTCTTATTCTTTTACCACCGGTAAGAAACCTGTTCATAGGTCATCACCAAGAAGTTCTGTGCGAAGGCATTTCCGTCCAAAATGGTTCTTGTTTCGGGCCAGCGCTGTTAATTATTCTGCTGACCTTTGCGGGCCAGATATCTTGCCGGGGTTTCCTTTTTGTCTTCGGGGGAGTTTCGCCAGCTACGATAGTGTCGGATGGTTGTTTGGTGTGATTGGATTAGCATTTTACTACGAAAGAGCGACTGGCAACTACGGATGACCTGCAGACGGCTTCTCGTTTGCTCGTCTCAACGATCAAACGATCATCTGTTTTGTCATTCAGCTGGGATTTCAGGAGTCCTTCATTAGTGAGCATGAATGAAGCATTTAACGAGAGATCGTATGATAATTTGGGAACAAAATGGTCCTATTAGCAAGTTAATGTATGGCGCCGATTATTCTTGTAGGACTTGCAGCGCTACAGACGGTTGGCGCAAGAAGCGTATGATACCTTTCCATTCACTTCCGCGTTGCAAATAAGTAACTTCAAATGCTGTAACATTTCATTAGGGTTTATGTATAAAACCCCTTTAATCATGAGCATTCAAAATCAAAGCACTGGGCGTGAAAAGATCACCGAAAGAAAGGTTAAGCTTCAGGTGATCTTTCCACACTTCAAAGTGATTCAGCCATGTGTCTCAATTGACTTCTGTTGGAGGACTAGGCCGATCGCTCCACCTTTCAAGAACTATAATTATTGTGCCATACATGGTAAACATCGATAGCGTGGGACAAATTCCCGTGCTGCCCAGCTGTGGTGGACGCAGCGCGAAAGAATAATTGTCAGTAGCGAATGAAAATGTGCTCTAATGCGACGTTTGACCGTGTAATATCCTCCGCACTAACTGTAACGAAACACGCAAAAATCCGTGCGCTTTTGCAGCACGGGCTGATAGCGTAATCCCTCGGACCCCGGGTTGAGCTAAATGTCAATCCGATTGACTTCCCACCGCAGTCAATTAGCCGCTGGGGGTTTTGCGTTGGGAAACGATAATCCATTTAGCACCTTCCTGCCTGCCTGTCTCCTGGCCGGTCGTCACATACATTCACTTTCGTCCCAGCTGGCGGCCGACGCCCACGGACAGAGGAAGCGTTTGTATCGGCGCGCGCTAGAAAACCTACCGGACGAACCCGGGACCGCGAACGCAAAGCGTGTGTTCCGCCGAGTGTTGATGAGTGCCGGTCAGAAGGCGCGATACTATGTGATAACAGGGTTGAAATGTTTATTAGCACCCTTTTTAGCTCTTTTGACGTCGGTCGGCTGGTGGCCGCGTGAAGAAAGGCTGGCCAGCGATATGGGACGCGTACAAAAGGTGTGCAAGCGGGGTAAGGACTCTTTTCTACACCTTTTTCGGATCTTTCCCTTAAAGCGATCTGATGAAAATGTTTAACCGTATGCTTGGGACAACCGTAAACCGTGCGCGAGTCACGTTCAGCACTAATTGGGGGAAGGGATCGTGACTGGTGGAATTTATTTGACAGACATACGTAGTTTACTGTCTTCCAATCGTTGCACAACATCGGTACAAGATGGCAGGTAATCTCGGCTGCAGCTAATGCATTTGCTATTAGTGTGCGAGCTTAATCTTTCAAGCCGGTATTCTTTGTAAGAACTGTCAGATACGACACATCCAACATATCTTTTACATTTGATCCCACGTAGGTCTAAATTTCGAACCCCCGTTGGCCAGTGTGCGTTCTACAGGTCGAACCGGAAACACGCTAGTACCCTTTTTTGTGCTTTGTTGACATGGCCGCTTAAGTCGAGAAGGAACCTCCGTTGTTTGTGAAAGTGAAAGCACCAAAATGCACAACCATCGTCGTTACATCAGCCAGCCACCATTCGCTATGGCTCGTTGAGATTAGATTATCCTAGCCTAGCCGGGTAGCCGGGGAGGTTAAGTCCTCGGCCGCACCCTTTTGCTCGCGGTTTGCGAAAATATATTTGCAAAAATAAACCTCCCCCCCCCTCGCTTCCACTGTCTTCCACAGCTCCACCGGCATGTACTCGGTAGCGGCTACCGGATGAGAAACGCACCGCTGATCAATCTTCATGCTCTGGACGCAATAGGCCGTCTGGGAGAGTGTACCAATCATTCACGGACACCACACGCGCCGGCTGTCCAGCCACACATGTGACCGAGGTCTGACCGAACCTTGTCGAAGCTTTGCCAAAACTATTAATTTAATAACGAACACCAATTAATCATCGTTTGTCGCGTAGCGAATGAAGGTAAGTTCTTGTGGTTAGCGCTACCAGCTGTTCGTTGATTGAGGGGCCAGGGTTTGTGGGAGAGAAATTATTTCTAACAAAGCATATTGGCGATTAGAAAATAAGTCTTATGTGGTTTGAAAAGAGTGCATATAAAGTGAAAATTTGAAAGGTTGATTAAGCTCAGGGAAAGGAAAGGATAGATAAATGATCGCGGTTTCATCACAATCGTCCAAAGAGGGATTTAATTATAATGAAGATGCCGGGACCGGAAGCTATTTGTATTTAGTACCCCTTATTTAAGGGTTTTAAGCGTAAAGCTAATAACTTAAAGCCTGATGTAAAATGCTTAATTATACCCATCGGGGGTATTGTATAACTCCCTTTTAACAATAGATAATTTATCATTCTTAACTAATTTACCAGCAAACGAGTGGGATAATGTCGTGCCTGCCTGCCTTACATATGAGCGGTGTTCTACCAAACATTTTAAACTGTCCAAATCTAAAAAAATGCACCAAATGGAAACCAATCATAAATGGTCGATGAAAATTTGAGTTGGTGCAATAGACACACTCGCTTTCGCAGCCCGGCCGCACAAATCCGGCCGCATTGATATGTTTGCCAACGCGTTTGTTGCAGCCCATTTTGTTCCTACGCCTGCAAGTCACCGTGCGCGCAGTTTCGTTCGGTGACTTAGTGCCCTGTCAGTCCTGGTGCAAACGGTACGAAGTTCTGGCAAAGTGTTATTAAGTTTTTGCTGTCCCCTGAGAAAGGTAATTGCGATCGATGTGCGAATGTGCGCTGCAAAGCTAACGGCGCACATTCGAATATAGGAATAGGCCGCTACGTATAAGGTTCAATCGGAGATATTGAACCGTGCCGTTGCGTCATTCAACTTCTTTCCTCGCAACCGTTATGAGGATACTTTTTTTTTGCTGCTCACTCCTCTCGCTACCATTCCTTCCAAAACGTGCACTGATTCTTATTGGTCGCTCGTCCAGACGCCATGGAGACCTACATCGCCATGCACGGGGACTAGCTGGTCAAGAAACTGAGCGCAAATGCGTTTGGTCAATTTATGCAACACCTCGTAAATTAGAGCCATCGAGAGCTGCGTACCAAGTGTACTGCGCACGCAAAGCACGTGCGGCTGTAGAAGCAAACCAGAACCACCGGTGAAACACATGTCGACCGAAGAAAACGCTACACCTGGTACACTACGCTAAATAATTCAATTTGTCAATAGCTTCCAGCGCGGCTCGTTGATTAAAGGCTCAGCTGATTGCTTACCTTGATGTCCTTCAGGAAGATACTGTCGGTGGCAAAGGTACTGTTCAGCACGGATGGCTTGTTCTTGACGCTGGGGAAAATGATGCCGCCTTTACGCGACACGTTCTTGGCTGTGCCGGTCGTCGTGGAGCTACTGTTGGAAATGTTTACATTGCTCTGGGTTGTGCTGCTGGTGCTTGTGCTTGAAGCGGTGCTGGTTGAGGTGGAAGACGAGGACGATGATGATGATGATGATGACGACGCCGAGGAAGACGATGTCGGGTATGTTGTCGTGGGCAGTGCTTCGGTGAAGTCTTCCACGATGTATCTGTAGTGTAGGGAAACTCGTTTAATAACATCGTGTTCTACGTATGAAGTATATTTTCTGAGAATCCTAATTCTTACCTGTTAGGATCGTACTCCACCAACCGATCGATGGTGGGATCCATCAGCAGCTCCGCCGGTACGGGTCGCTGAGCCAGAACGGCAACATCATCCTCCTGCTTCTTCAGGCGCTTCTCCACCATGTCCAGATTGTTGATGATGAGGTTCGTTTTCGTCTTCAGATCGTGATGTATCTCCCCGATGGCACGCTCCTGGCGCTGGTTTTGCGTGAGCAGCGCGTCCGACTTGGGCACCAGATCGTCGACGGAGCTCTTCGTGCCGACCACCACATCCCACACCTCGTCCATCTTCTCCGACACCGACATAATGGGGCGGATCTGCTTCACCAGGATATCGATCTTGCTCGACTTCACGTACGGGGGCAGGGTCGAGGTCGCGTTATAGTTCTTGTAGTTGCTGTTATGATCGACCACCGCGTCGTGCACGTCGTTCAGCAGGTTGAGCGTCTTGCCGAGATTCTCCGACACCACGTTGATGTGGAACTGCAGCTTCTTGTCGATGCCCTCGGTGATGGAGCGCAGCTGGCCGAGCTCCTTCGTGATGTGGCCCATCACCTCCGAGTGCATGGCTTTCGTGATCTCCGCCACGTTCATGCTGACCGTCTTCCGTTCGCTCGCCTCCGCGTTGATGTCGTCCACCGACAGGAAGTTGCTATCGATTTGGCTCTTCAGCCCGTTCAGCTTGCTGTCGATGTCGCTCACCTTTTGGTCCAGCGACACTAACCGGCTGTCGAGCGAGTTGGTCGATTTGGCCATCCGCACACTGTTCGGCCGGTCCAGCCCGTCGTCGACGATGGTCAGCTTGCTGTCGAGCGTGCGCAGCTTGGAGATGACCGAGTCGGTCTTGAGGATGTTGTCCGCCACCTTGTTGTCGAGCGACTCGACGCGACGCATCAGATGCTCGACCGCCTTGTCGAGGTTGTCTATCCGCTGCAGCTTGCCCTCGAGTGTTGACACGACGACCTCGAACACATTCAGTAGCTGTTGCTCTCTGTGACAGGAAAGGGCGGGAAAAAGGGGGTGGAAGGTAAATAATGGTCATTTAAAAATATCGCTCTATGTGCTTCCGCTGGGAGTGAAAATAAATGTATTTATGTAACCGCGTGGTCATATTTTAAATTTTTATTTAGTCTACACATTGTCGCTTCGATTGCAGCCGACGCGAGATCGAACTTGTCGCTTCGCGGCGCTGGCTTGCCTGCCTGCTTTCGCCCGACCGGCCCGGCCAACCGAAAGTGAACGTCTTCAGTTATCTTAATAATTTAATTACTAACGTGCGCCCGATTGCGTTTTCTCCATTTTCGCACTTTAATTAACATGATTTATTCGTGTCGTCGTGTCGTGTTTGCTGTGACCGGCCGTACCGTCACCACTTTCCCGCGCGCAAAAGCATTTTCATTTTGCAAAATCGAAACCCGATAAACGATTACACTTGGTACCGTTGAAAGAGTCCCGTGGAGGACACAAGCAATAGGGGCGTGCAGTGGGTTCAGTTCAGAGGGATATCTTCCTTCTGCCAGGAGATAGTTCTGCGGAAGGATGTCTTTCACTTTGTGCATCGGAATTATGGGAAATTAATCTCTCGGTCGGTACGATTTATCATGCGACACAACATCGGTATGGTAAAACGTTTTGCGGTAAAACCTCCTTGATCGCGAAGAAAGGTCCGCTTGACGCTTTTGTGCTGTGTCGATACCGATGAGCAGAGCGGTAAAAGGGTCACTTTAAGAAATTTCGCTTTATCGGGTTTTGAACGGTACGCCAACCACCAGAGAAAGGAGGGCGTTTTGCGTTTGCAGTCGAAAATTGTTGTTCCCTTTCGATCGCAGTGACGCTGGCCAAGGGAATTGTAGCAAATTAATCAATTAATTAACAAAATTAAACATGCCACCGTAATTGGAAATCGAAAATTCAATCGACATGTCCACACGCTCGGAAGGACCAGCCTACGCCGGCTTGTGGCGGCGCGTAAGGATTGGGTACTTCTAGGGTATTTGCCACAATTGCGCAATGCAAGATGGAAAATGGAAATGTGTACGCGATCGCACAACGAAGCAAAGGTACGCGAACGATCGCTGCAAATGCGAACGAAATCTGAGCCAGTTTGCTCCGGCTACTTTGTAGCTCACTTAATGGGCAGGTGTTGCTGGCGGTTTTATGCAACGCACATTGCGGACAGTGTTTCAGGAAACATAACCAAAAAAAAAAAAACGAGAGCAAATGCCCAAACAAATATCAACACTACTGTGGTCCTGTGCAGGTCTGCGCTGCGTGGTTATGTGTCGAAAAGTGTTGAGCGCGGAGAAGCAATCCGAGCCGCGGTAAATGGTCGGTACAATTTCGGTACAATTTAAACGGACCATTTTGGTCCGGCGGCTGCTTCCCTTTCCTTGGTAGATCTGATCGGATGATGTTTACAGTAATAACCTAATTTGAACTGCACCGTGCACCGTGGTGGAATATGGAGCTTTTGGTCGTTGGAACATGTCGTGGGTTGTACAGCAATATATTGGGGTTTTTCGGGCAGGTTCAACAGCAAATTTTCATTCGCTGTTCGAGGAGTTCGGACTGTGACTGTGAGTCAATTAAATTAATACACAGGATTTAAAGGCTGGTCAGGAAAATTTATGCGTAATGCTTGTTATAAAAAGACAAATGAAGTCCAACGCTTTGGCGCATTACCGGTACCGAATGTTTGAATGGGAAATAATTGACCATAACAGCTCCCGATCGCTGGGTACTGCTACACGAGCGTATTATTAGTTTACCTCCCCAAAGCTCCACATGACGTTGGTCTACTTTTGAAACGAGACGAGCCAGCAAAAAGCGTCACCAAGGAACCTCATTTGACATGTTCGCTCCTTATTGAGCCGGTCGAGTCACTTCAAGCCAACCCGCATCGGCTTAATTTGGCGCAAAATTTCAACTTACGACCGGGCATGGCAGAGAATACACGCAGTGCGGTCTCCCTTTACCTTCGGGACACGGGCTCAATTGTTCCCGCGAGGCGATGGCCTCCGGCTCTGGAAATCTCAATTTTCGTTCGTTCCATCGTTCCGTTCCGAAAGCCGCAAAACACCTTGCCGCACTTCACCGGTGGCCAGTTGTCAATTAATGCGAAACTCCATTTACGGACCTAAACATGAGCGAACTTTCGAATGTGCGACCGTTCTGCGACCACCTTCTCCGGTTTGTGTAAAATGATAAAATTGCGCCCTATGCGCGTACGTAACGTGGGGATTTACTTTTTGTATTTGTATGGGGGTTGTTTTGCTGAGTCTTGCGTCTTGCGTTGTCACTACCGTTTTTGTGGGATGTTGGGTGAGTTGAAAAATTTCGATTAAACCCGATCAAAGCATCTCACGCAGAAGGCTCTCGATGGGGCTATGCTGCCCGTAAGGACACGCATCAACTGTTGACCCGGGCTGTGGTTGATGGCTACGGGTGTAGGTGGTGGTATCTTGAAGAACCATTTTCCATTTTTGGCTCGTAAATCACTTTCGCGACCACCGGTTGCAGGGTGCGCAATTCTTGTTGTCCTGACTCCCGAACGCAATTACACGTGAGCGTTTTTGTGCGTGTGTCTTACAGTAAGCTTAACCTACTGGCGGGATAGGGTAGAAAGATGAAAGAATTCAGGCCAGAAAATTGTAATGTCAAGTAGCGGTGCGGCGCAACACACGGTGCGAAACAAATCGATGTGAAGCTCCAATTTAGCGGTCCGCTGACTATTCCACCGGCACGAGTGAAGGTTAGCTTGTAGGTGCTTAGCGGAGCAAGTGCTAATAGCAAAATAATTAATTTTTGAATGAAAGCATTTAACCGGACCGGTGGTGGCGGACGCTGGGGTTTGCCGGCGCACAGGTTCGCATATGACTCGTTTGTCAACTCGTTGGCTGGTTGGAGTGTTTGAGTGTGGCGAAATTCAAATCATTTTGCACAGCAGTTTTTCTGCAATTACGACTATTTATTGCTCGTTTCAGGTGTTAAATTAGGCTCCGTTTTCGGTCCCAGAGAACGCACCGTAATGACAACCGCTCATCAGGTGTATTATTGTGAAAGAGCGATATTGCGCAGAGAGCCAAATAGTCAAATTCGGGACATTTGGCATAAAATGGACATCGATTCAAAAGTACGAGTATTGATCGTAAGATGTACATGAGAGCTAGTTAAAAGGTGCTTGATTAGGTCCGCAGCAGTATGGGACTAGCATGACCCAGTTCTTGTGGATGTCATTCGTGTCAGCAAAGTTCTTTTTTTCGTGGAACTTCGTGACGATACTAGGCATAATAGTGTTGATTTGACGGATATTGTTGAGCTATAGCTAAGGCCTTAAGTTAATAAATTCCCGCAGGAGAGAAGCAGGAAGGCATGTGGCTCACGTGACCGGCCCATAGGAATCCGGCCACAAACAGTCGTTGAATTATTTAAATGCGATCGATTGCAAAATTGACTTGCCATGAATAATTCAGCACATTCGGGCCCGCGGCACAACGGCTTTTCCGTGGCAGAAATCGTTCAACAACGACCATTCTACTACCCTCTTACGCTCGAGAACATAACCAAAAGTAATGGTACCACGCAGCCGGCCGGTGCTCCGATTCCTAGGGAGACGCGATGCTTGTTTCACTCCGGGACACTGGACTGGCGCTCGTCGAACGATGTCACAATCGTGCCTCGCCAAACGGCCAGCTGGTGTGAGAGCTGGTGCTTGGAGTTCGATTATGGGTTTCGCCTCCAAAGCCCTGCCGCCACCTTGGTGTTGAGGGAGGCAACAACGAAATACGCACACAAAATCCCGCCGGGTAAACTGGGTTACTCTAGATTTAGCGCATGCAAGCAGCATGGACAGGCGCAGTTAATAAAACTGTTACCCATGCCTCACGAGGCGAGGAAGCGATCGCAACGCAACACGATCAACTTGTTTGACTTCTTCGTTTGTCAACTGAACCCTTGTCCGGGTGGCAGCGTGGCGGTGCGGTGGACCCCGAAAGCACGCCAGCGCCAGCCGGTGTCCGAGGTTGCGTAAGGCGGAATAGAAAGCCAGCCTGTATGGGAGCGAGCGTGGCTACTGCTCATTTTCTGTTGTTTTCACTATTGCTGCACTGGCGCTGATCGTTGAGAAGGAATCTTCCAACTTGTGAGAGGTCTCGCTCGAGAAACCCAAATGGGGCGGGGAAAGGGATTCAGATTCGGCAAGGTTGGATTAGCGTGGGGTTAGATAAATTCGTGACGCGTTGATTCGGTTCATTGGTTCCTCGTGTTCCCCAATCAACCGTTTAATGAAGCTTAGCAAATTTTGAACAGCAAAAGCGCGTACTGCGTATCACCGCGAACATGTGTTACGGTTCGGTCAAGCGTTACCAGCTTGAGAGAAAAAGAAAAGGTCTCGAAGAGCTAGGAGGGAAAAATCTTTCTATCGAGCCCACTGCATCTAAACCGGGTCGTCGGCCCGAAGGGGCCCAGCCTCCACACCATTAGATCGCCCGAGCTGGCTGCTGTCCTTCGCCTGCAGCGATTGCAAATAGGTATTGTACACACACTCACAACACCGTGGCCTCACGATTCACGGTGTGCCGCTACTTCCGTTCCACAATTTCCAACCAGTAGCCAGTAAATCCACTGAACCACAATCACTCCCAAGCAGCGTGCCGCTCGTATCGAAGGTGTTCGGGGCTGGGCACAGGACGGTAAAGCTCAATTAACCCAATTATCCCACGCACGCGTGACTTGCCGTGGTTGACGCCTAAGCAGCAACCAGCTCTTCGATTCCGAGATACAATTCGCATCAATAGCCAGAGCCTTTGACCGAACCGAACGCTAGATAAGCGGCTCCTCGTGCGGCCACCTCACCGGGCGCCTTGCATTGCCAGCGGGCAGCGCAAAAATCACCGATTCAACACTTATTTAGCAGGTCTTGCGTTTCTGGTCCGGCATGAAATTCACAGCCTGCCAGCGAGCCAGCCACCCTACCGACCGTGGACAATTCCACGTCGCCCGAGTGATTGGAGTGACGGGAGGTTTCGTAACATTGGTGGTTTTGAGTTTAATTTCGCGCACTATCGGTCGGCCAGGTGGACGACCGGCGACGGAGACGGTAGCACGGTGGCGTGGAGGAGGACGTTTGTCAGAATTCCGACAACCCGGTACCGAAAACCTTTTCACCGGTATGCGAGTGCGTGAATACTTCTTTCTTGGCACCGGCCATCAAACGCACCCTCTGTGGTGTCCGTGTGTTGCATTGCGGTGGGAACCCTGTAATCACTTAATTAATACGACCGTGCACGGATGGCCAAAGTCTTCGGAGGTGCGCAAAGTGTTGTGAACCTCGTCCCCGACTCGTTCCGCGTGCGTTATTATTATTTTCCTACTTTTCGCGCACCTTGTCCAGCATTTGTTCCCACACACCAACAGCCACCGGTAATTACACTTGGCACTTGGCACTGACGATAGTGCGGTGAGGTGAAGTTAACAAAAAACCTTGCTGCCGCACATCGCGAAGTATGCAAAAAATGGCAAACTCCATAGTAGCACTCCATGTCAGCCAAACGACAGCAATATCGTTTAACACTCGGCGAGGTCAGGATCGTTTGCCACCGTAACTCGACGTTTCCTCCGCGGACAACAGCTTCTGCTAAATTGTTCTGCACACTGGCCGTTGCTCGTTGAAAGTTGGTGTTAGATAGTATCACTTTTTAAGTGTGCAGTGAAAAAAGACGGTAAATTACTTGTTCGCAGCTCACGATCGCTGATGGTCATGGTAATGCTGTGTGCCTGACGTCTTCCAGCAGTAATCTTCTTCATACGGTTTGTGTGTGAAACAACGAAAAAAAAAGCGACCATTAAGCGACTCCCTTAAGCTTAAGTTATCGGCGTGAAAAGGGGTCAGGAGCTCCATACGAGCATGACATAATAAATCGAAAGAGAACGTGCAAATATTATTTTTAATAGATCCTAACGATTTTGCATCATAAATCATCCCCAATGTGGAGTTAAAGCGAGCCAAAAAAACAACGACATGCAAGCTAATGAAAAGGTAAACCAAGCGACCACACATCCATTCCAGGGCACCATCTCTTGGGAACGGAAACGCGGTGGGATATGTGTTACCTCAAAACTGCGCCGCCCAAGACTTGGTTGGCGCAGAGGTGTGAGATTAGTTGGACAATTGGAAAAACAAACAAACGCTTGGCAGTAGTGGGAAGCACCGGTAACGACAGTGTTGCCACTTGCGATCATTACGGACCATGATCGTTGCGACGCTGATTGACAGCTGAATCTCCCGAGAGCTCACTGCTCCAGTTCGTGTGTTCCGGCGTGACGGGCGCAGTCCGCGCAGCCGACATCCGTTCGCGGTGGTCACGAGCTGCACAGGCAATGTGTCCAGAAAACAGAAAGGCGCGTAATGGTAGGCGGCGGCAGTCTTATTGAGAAGATCAACAATAAAGCGGTGGCGGTTTCGAACTGTCCATTCAAAACACCAACAAAGCGATCCACTTCCACCGATCGCGAAACGCGGTCCACGGTGAAGGTGAGATTTCGACTCGAAGCGGATAACTACCCATCGGGAGGTTGTGTGTGTGTGTGTGTGTGTGTGTGTGTGTGTGTGTGTGTGATCAATCAAAAATCAATTGTTCGCAAATATGGATGCAAAGTGTCCAGCACCGAGCGATGGAGAGCGTGCCAGCAGCGAGCAATGCCTTCCATTGGGAGTCTATCAATCACAAATCGGTTGAACCGCATTGAGTGTTTCTGTGCGGTAGGAAATATTGGCCACTAGATTGTGCCATTTCGGCAGCCAATCGTGAGGAGTCGTTTGTGGTGCGATCGAACTAGGACACTGGAACACTCCACCGCTCTAACTTAACCTGTGCTGAAACTTGCAAAGGTTAACCGCGATTGTCCAAACAAACAAACGTACGAGGTCCACTTAGAACTAAATAGATTGGTCCCAGCCTCGTTGGAACTCCCTTGCGCGGGTGCGCTTCGAAGGCGCTGCCCTTTTTATCGCAGGCGCTATTTTCCCAGAGGTAACTGACATGTTTCGAAGGCGCCTTCTAATTGACGCCTTCAATCGGGCCGAACGCGGTTCGCCAGAAGTTCCATTCACCATCGGGTTATGGCACCGACGAGCCCTTTACAGAGGACCTCAAGATCATTTCACTCCTCCAGGGAGCTACTGTTAGGGAAGGGAACCAGAGTTTATTTGGCCCTGTGTGTGGTGAGCCCGTCCGTGCCTATGGTCGCAGTCAACATGGCAAGCATACTAATGAGAGGGCAGAACGAGCTCGAACCATTCAGCGTCCAATATTCTTTTGCGGGCTGCGCGTGGCCTTCCAGGAATCAGCTTGCGAAGCGTACGAATTTTTCACTCTTCAACCTAGATTTAAATTATATATCGCTCAGTGAGCAATTGTTCTGGGTTGATGGTATGGATAATGCATTCGCTCTGAACAAACTCATCGACGAAAAAAGATGATTTAATGGAATTGGTCAATTATTTCTTGATATAATATTATGAACACGTCTCGTGTTTTGCATAATAGATCACGACACACGGCATAAGGACCGCGCGTGGTAATGTATAAATAATGAGTCTCGCAGTTTGTACATGAGGGCACGTGAACATGTTCCTCTCACGAAAAGAAGTCATCCATATCCCTCTCGAATGGTAAATAATTTTGGTAGAAATTAAACAAAAAAAATTTTATGATGCTTTACAGGCACAAAACCAGTCTTACTCATGCTGAGATAACGGATAACGGCGCTAAGCTTTTGCATAATTTTCTCCTTTCTAGTCGAGCTCCGAGCTGAAAAGACATTCATTTGGTAGCGTGTGGGACGTGATCGTTTGTTAACACCTTTAGAGAACGCGTACGGTGCCATCACTATGCTTTTTGGGGAACGCAGAGCGTAACAGTTGAATGGAAGAAGTTCTTAATAAGTGTTGATGTGGTATTTGATTTTTATCCAACATAGCACAAAATATTAACCTACTTGAAAGTCAAGGCTTAGTTAGGCTTAGGCTAGGTTAAGACCTCTCGAGGATGTTGTGCCATAGAAGAAAAGGTTCACATTCTTCATAAATATCTCGAAGACTTGTGACTTTGAATTTGCAGGGCTATGGGTACATCAAGAATCAGCTACTAATGAGTGAATCTTTAACGAATCTCAGCTTTACGAAAATTTTGTGTCTTTAGTTTCCGGTAGCCGATAGTCATAAGCCGATATAACATAAAAACGGAACTGGTACTAACACGCTACAATTGAAACGTTGGTTAGGCCGATAAGATACAATATATTCTACTACGAAATTACAAAGTGAAAACGCGGACCGCTTGTCCCGAGGACCGTAAGAGAACAGAATCCTTGTTGCACGCCAGGCTCCCGTTCATTGCCCCTGGCAACGTTACCCAGGCCTACCGCTCTCAAAAACACATCAACACGCTGGCAGGATTGTCAGCGGTGAGTGACTGCAGTAATCCAGGGAACGGCAGCCCGGGTCACAACAGAAAATACTTAAAAACCAAAACTACCTTCCTAATTAGACGCCAAAACAAAATGGATCCAAAGTCAAATAAATGTAATACAAAGCTTTATCGACTAAAGTTAAGTGTATAAAAGCTTATCACTGAGCAATACGGCCAGACCGTTCATCATGAATAAAAAAAAAAACAGCTTAAACTCCCTGCACTTACGTTTTAGTATCGTTGTGTCATCTATACTATACTATCCTCCCAAAGATGCAGTCCACAATCCGCCATTAATCAGGATAACCATATCGTCATCGATGATGACTAACAATTCCATCCGAAAAAAACAAACCTCACCATTTTAGCTCAACCAATAGACGATGCAACACCACTATACCAGACTGCGGTGCAACCGTTGGGCCAATTATCACCTGTGCCGCAGACGATTAGAGCGCAATGAAATGCATCCAAAATTACTACACCGTTTAAATTGGATAGAAATGCTCCACCAACCAGGCCACGGAACGCGAAGGGTCCAGATGGTTACCGTCGAACCGGATACCGTTCTGTGCAACCTATGGCATCAATTTGTCGGCGGTGGCTTAGCCTGTGAGCCCCCGGAACGGACCAATTAGTTGGTCATTTTTCAAACGGACACCAATACCTTCGCCCTTTATCGAGAGATGGTAAGGTGCGGTGAAAGAAAGTTGCCACCGGCGATATCGTTGATTGAGCGCGGTCCATTCGTTGGCTAGACGAAGCCCTTTGGAACGCCACCTTACCACCGTTCGGTTGGCGGTGCCTTTTATGCTTAAATCATACCGTCAGCAATCTTGCACAGGGAACAGCTTCGTTACGAAAGTTGTTGCAACGGGAACATGGAAGAAGCTTGAGGGATTTTTGGATAGAGAGCTAGATGTGTTCGAATTGATCGATTCCTTCTGTTCGAGTGATGTGAGAAGAAAAAAAAGGAATCCATTTAAGTCGCTTATGCAATTTGACAGTGCGTGTGTCAAAAAAACGCTCCCCAAAAACGATGCCAAATGTAAACATGGCGTATCGCTAGAAGAATCAATGCTGTAAGAATTATGCAAGGAAGGGAAAGGAGCGTCGGACACCTTTCGTTTGGCCGGGACGTAGCCATGTCGCACGAATGTCACTCCAGCGGCATTTAAGTGCTGAAATTTGCAACAAACTGACACTGTGTGCGGACAAAAGGTGAGTTCGCCACGTACGATGAGCACGTCCGTAAGCACTATGCTGACGAAATTTGTGTTGCCTATTTGCCGGCTATGGTGCCGCGGACCCGTGGAGGATGAGTTTAATCAATTTGATGCGGCCACCCCGACACATGGTGATGGCCATGAAAACCTGACCGTCGCACCGCAGATCCGCACCATCTGCTGCCACCATGGCGAAGAAGGGTCACACAAATTAGCAACGTTTCTAACCTGCGATCCTTCCTTGCCAACGTATTCCGTCAAGCGTCAAGCAACCATTCCCCAAATACGGTCCACCAAGTGTCCGTGGTAAAAGTTTCAACAGCTTGAAGTGGCGCGATAGCAAAAAAAAAAAAACGGCGCCTCACACCGAAAAACTACTAAAAACCTACTCAAGACAAACGATGTGTTTAGGGGGGAAATGATTATCGTACCGAGAAATCGTTCAGCCGAATCGCAGGGAACGGGAATCGCTTCAGGTCCTGGCGATGGCACACAAGGCAGATGCCATCCACTAATTAGTGTGTGTGCCGAAAAAGACAGTTCCCATTCTCCTGGTGCGGAATGAAAGTGAATGTTGCTGGTGGTTTGCGCTTAAGATGATGCTCGTCCGGAGCTTCTTGAAAGATTGCCCGGGTCGCAGGTTGCCCGGCTGACTGTCGGACAGCAACGATGAAACGATGACGGATCGATGTTTTGTTTTGATACTGCGCTCAAGGCTCACAAGGGGGCATTGCGCTATGGGTGCGAATAGTTTGGTGAGCTATTACTCTTTTTGGCAATTATAAAGCTCTTCATTTACGATTTTTTTCAGCTCCTGTTGCGTGACCTTATCCATTCATTAATCTATTGAGGAATACATCAGCAGTGAAGGGAAGTATAGATTGCTAGAGGTCTAAGGACGACTGGAGAGCAGTAATGCTAGTAGGAAAACATCTCTTCATCATGTTCTATCCGAGTAGGTTGGACTCACTCTTTGCAATGTTTAATAGGTATTTTCTTAATGCTTGATGAAGATTGATTCTTTCACCTTCGAATATCTTAATCGCCCGTAGGACCTTCATTGTTCCCAGCTTTCTTCATTGCGCCATGTGCCCTTTATCCGCTATAGCTCTGACATTCCACAACTCAATTTCCCAACCCAACTGCTGGCTGGTGGCCAGCCATCTGAGGACCAGCGGTGCGTGAAGCATGGTTGTGGTATCCCGGTGCGTATCGGCCACTAAATCGCGATCTGTCATCGTTGTCATTAATTCGGGGCTAATACGGTTTCACGTGCCTTCCCGACCGTGTCATACACGGCATAACCGAACGGTATGATTAAGACGCCATCCCTCCACAGCCCTCCACAGTGCTGCATGATTGAGTAAGCATGACCTGTCAACGGGTCCACACGGTGATCCGATGGCGAACAAACAAAGCCCGAGCCCTACCAGTGGTTCGGTGCTGTGCGAGCGTAGCCTGAACCGAATCGTCTAAATACACACGACCACTGTACGGCGTGCGTTGACTAATTGCCTCATTTTCGTACACCCAAAACTGCCGTAAATTGACCAAATTCGCCTCCGCATGGCAGTGTGACTATCCTCCGAAAGAGTGAGTGTGTGTGGTTGGTTCCATACTTGCGCGAGCTGTTGTCAATGTTTACCGATCCAATCGCTCCAGCCGCCAAGTGGTCGAGTAAGATTCCTATCTTGCCCAACGGCCCCGTACATGCCTGTAGGCTCAAGTGCCAATACGGGGACGGCTTAGTTTTGTGCGTTTGTTTCACTATTTCGGCGTTTCAATTATTCCGTAGCCAAATTGGACAATTTTTTGTTGTGGCTGTTTCGTTTTGGTTTTTGGAGATCGCGTACGTGCTACTTCTTTGTCTTATCGCCATCGGTACGCTATGGTGTCGCTGAAGGTGAAAATTTCTCAATCTCACACCGGTCCCCGGTAACTCACACGCAAACAGCTCGCGTGGTCACTCCTAATTTTTGGTGACCTCCGACAAGCTAGAAGAGAAAGACCAATGATGGATTGCTGTGCAAACAGACGGATTATTTTCGGCGTGGAAAGGTAGTATGAAGCGAAAGGTTAATACCACTTTACTGCTGGCCCGTGACATCGCGCGAGCATCATTGATTCCTTTATTAAGCCACGCGAGAACGGTGTGGTGTGTGTTTTTGAAGTCTTTCTTCTCGTATATCCTAAAATCGAGCTAATGATGATCACTTGATCACCTTAAAACAAACATATAGTTTGAAACACTCGGATGCTCTGATGATGTTTCTAGCAGCTCCAAGTGTTATGCCCAAATTAATAGGATGCAGGTACGTTTCGTGAGTGAGGCAAGCATTTTTGGTAGAGTGTTTGCCAAACACTTGACATGTTTTTTTTTTCATTACCCACTAGAAGACATTTTGCACAACCTTTGAGTCTGCTGGGTAAGAAGGACTGCATGGTACGTTGATGACCAAGCTCTTAGTGTTGGTGCACCGATGAGAGAATAATGTGACAGTGTCCAGATGAATATTTAACGACGTGGATGAAAAAGGTACTTTGATTGGCCAGGTGCTAGGCTGGTCAGAGAATACAGTCAACGCTCCAATTCCACTATTGCAATTCAGCAGCACAATTGAGATGTCAAAGTTAATGGTGACTCAAATTTATCAAACTGTGAGCCTCCATCATGGACTCTTGCACGCCAGATAGAATGTGGATCGTAAACTGTTTTGTGTGAGTTTTTATTGCAATGAATTGAAAGGACATTTGAGAGCTAGCGTCCCGCCCAGTGTTCAGAGACTATCAAGCGAATCGAAGCTTACAGATTGCAGATACCAACAGGCGGCAGGCGAACGTGTCCAATCGGGGCACACATATGGTTTATGGGCACCAGGTGTGAAGCCACCGCTGGTCATTGTGAATATGATTTATGTGCGAGGGATTTTTTTCTGCACGGTTCTCGATCTACAACGAGATCAGCCACGGGATGTTTCAGTTTGGAGCTGCTGCTGCTGCTGCAGAGTTCGAGATCGTACAGAAAGGGGTTTTCAAACAGATATCAGCACCTTCCATTAGAACCGCACAACATTGTTGTGTCGGGGCTGTGGTTTGGACGCTTTCGATACCACAAGCTGGCCTCTAGCTCCACAAGACACATTTATTTGATTTTACTCCTTTCCATCAGTGTCACTCGTATCTTGAATATGATTAGAAGCGTATTAGGATATTTGTCTCGACGCTTGCAAAAAACGACCCACTGAGATCGAACGTATCGACGTAGGCTCATATCGCATGACCCAAATGCTTGTTCTGTGCGTCATGTTTTTGTTGGAACAAGTTTTTGATCATTATTTGAATGGTGTTGCGCTATATTTTAAAACAGTAAACTACTAAATTCACACATCCAGATGCTTATGAATACTTCAATATCTACAATAGGACCATTGAGCGCAACTTAATCAATTTACTTTCCTGCCCCGCTTTGTGTATCAATATTTGCTAAGCTCGAGTTGTGATCGAGCATGTTGTCACGCAAGTTCAATAACCTTTGTAGCGCTGGTATGGTTTGCGAAGCGAGGGTTTCAGGAACTTCCAACCGGTGTTTTGGGCTTATGAATATTCAATACACTTTTTCCCCATCTCCTGACGCATGTGGATGGTTATGATACTTTTTGAATCAAGTTTCAAACAGCACAAAAATTCACTTATAGCTCGTGTGAAATGTATTTCACACATAGACCGGGTGAGTCGTGCAAAAACAAAGTTCGTACAGTGAGTGCGCTCGATCGAAGAAAGTTTGATCAAAGTTGATCAATTATCTAACCCGCCGTACAGCGCCTGCTTTGGACCTCCTGCAATGCCGACGCTCAATTAGAGATGGCAATGTTCAGCTGCTTGAGTGCCGAAGAAGGTACGAAACTCGTCAGCGTTTCGTTAAACGCCTCGAATGCTCATTGACGCAAAGAAACGGGAAGTAATTTCATTCCTTTTTGTCAACAAGTTTCCTTAACCACCTGTGCACCGGTACGGAAGAAGGGATGTCGTTGGCGTAAGGCAAGACACGAAAAGAGAAAGAAGTGCGCATAACCGACGGCACAACCTTGCTGCGTGCGAGACAGCGTGGCTCTTTGCGGGATCAGTATTTTATTTAAGGCTTGGCTAGAGTACGTGAGCTTGGTTTGAGCCAGATGACTAGTAATTTTCCAAAGGACAATTCAAGTTTTAATAGGACTTGTTTGTTGATAATTTACTTGATAGTCATAATGCTGTGCACAAAGGAAAGTGATAGTATTGCATTTAAACTTGTTAACATTAAGTTTATATAGTTGATGGTTCTATTGTTAAAAAATCCTATAAATCGGATTTGTTTTGAAGAATCCCATGCATTGCTAAGGAATATCAGATCGACAACATAGGCTACAGTAACAAACGTATGAGGTGGGACCAAACCTTTGTTGGATTTGGATTGGGATGCAGCGTCATAAGTCATCTCACCTGAAATGATAACAAAATATTTTCTATATTAGATGACTTCAATCACTTATAACCGTTTAAAAGTTTTTGTACGTAGATACATATTTATTAAATTTTAATCCTCTTAAGTTCGTTTTGACGCCATCGCGATATCAGGTTACCTAACTCTGTCAATTAATACGTGGATAAATTTTCACTCTCTACTAGTGTAGTAGACGCATGGCAGCATAGCTGTAACGCCTACCGTTTCAATCCGAACTGAGTCGAATTGTTTCCCGCTCCAAGATATTTGGTAATGAAAATGACTGCATAAAATTGCCCTTACGAGCAGTTGGATAGGGTTTTTTTTTTGTTTAAATTTCCAGTCATGTTCCGCACCATTACTAGCGTTGGGACACTGCCCAACCGATACTACTGGCCAACAGACGCCGATTGATGCAATGCACAATGTGGTCACGATTAATGTGACAAACGGAATGAAAAGAATGAACACGGGCAGTAGTAACGAAAAGCAAAAAAAGGAACAGAAAATCAACCCCCATTAAACAAATCCGTTCGCTTGGTCTTTTGGGCAAGTTTCAGTGGTCCAAGGTTTTCGTATTAGGCTGTAAACGCCCAACTTTAGCCGAGAAAATAAAGCACCAGCTTCCCGCCCGATCTTAAGGGAATTCTTGTGCCGATGCATGTACCGGACCCGGCCGGTCGGTCGGTCGTTCGGTCCATTTTGGGAGTCGCAAAAATGAAAGGGAATCGAAAGCACATTGAATGTCAACTTGAATTACGTTTCGGCTGCCCCGGAAAAGCCTGCGGCCTAGCAAAGCGCACATGGTGTGCGGCGCGGCAGTTACAGAGGCGTGTTCGGCACGAGATTCAGGGCTGATGTCTGTGACTGTGAGGTACTCGGTCGAATATTTAGTACCGTTGCAAAGTGGCCGGAAGGCGAAAAAAAAATCTTTCTTACATTTTTACGTTGCAATCGAAACAGATTCGATTAAGATTTTCGCTTGCGCTTCTCTCTCTCTGTTGGAACGCATTTCGCACACATTTCCCGTTGAGATCCTTTTAATGCGTCAAAATGAATGCCATAAACATTGATAGGCGTTAATATCGATCCGCGAATTTGCCCCATGGCCACGGTCGAGCATCGCAAACATTTATTATCGCTCGCCGGTGCGGATGTTTTCTTTGCCTTCGCCCGCTTTACCATCGCCGATTTCAACCAACCTTTCGCTCACACGGTCTGGACTGCAAAAGAATGAACTTGCAAGCTTAGTCGAATCCCGTCGAAAAGTCCGTTTCCTTGTCCGTGGTTTGATAATTTTTTATTGTTTATTTCCGCTACCCGATTAACCTTAGGGCCGGATCGAGCTTTCAATGATTGGAAACTGCTTGATTTCTCACCTTGCTCGATACGTAACGCACAAACGCAATCTTAACTGCAGACAGACCAGCGGAAAGACCTTCCCATTACCACTGCGCACGTTTAGCATGCATTTGCGTTTAAAAGGCGAAAAAAGGTGTTGTGCGTTCCCAAAAATTACACGAACGAAATAAAAAATTACCAATCACTGGAAAGTTGCAACTTTCTTGCAAACAGTCTGCCGATAACGTGGTGTCAAGTGTGAAAGCTCTGAAGGTGGAACTCGCCGCGCCGACCTCGTTCAGGGTGTTAATTCAATAAATTTGTTATCTTGTGGAAATACGGGCAGGTAAAAGCATACACACCTTCGTCGGAAACCTGCAACAGTGCGTGACTTTATGAATCCACTTCCTGCTACCCCCAAACGATCGATTTAACACGATCGCAGAAAAGGTGTGCTAAAGCTGTGAGCCGTTAATAATCGCGCCCGGTAACTATCGCGGCCCGGATTACGTTGCCACCGCGTTTCAGCGCGGGACAGGGTGGACAAGCCGAGTCGGGCGCTTCACGTGCAATAAAGTGCAGAAATGACCCGAGAAAGTCGTTTCCATTATCGAATTAATGCGATACGATGTTCGTTATTTGTCACTGTTATGATCGCTTTTAATTGAGCACGAATTATTGTGTTTCGAACGCACCCGAACCGGTTAACCGGAGCATGCAGCTGGATGATTGAAAGGGTGGTTTTATTGCGCACGCATTGCTCGTGACATCGTTGATTGCGCGGTGCAAACAGCGGGTGCTTTGTCGTGGTTGGCAAAAAAGCAGAAGCTAAAGTAAAAGTGGGCAATAAAGTACGTTTTTGGTGAAGATTGTAGAGTATAAAACGGTGCACGAGAAAAGGGATTGGTTTATAATGGGTTGATGAGGGACAAGAGCAAGAAATACTTAACAAATTTAATAGCTGCGCAAAAACTGCTACTGTCCAATAGCCAATAATAGAAATTATATGCAGTTCAAACAACTTAGTGATATTCCTAGCTGGATACTGTAGGTTTTCAAGGTATCTAAACTTGAGTATCTTGACTGCCTTCTCAGGACTGTTTATCCGGATAAACCGGGGATAAGATCGAGACACAGAAGTTAGAAGTAATAGGCCAATATCTCAGGACATTGAAGCTCACTTAACTTCAAATTTCTGTATAATTATTGAGACGGAAGCGCTATTAGAGACATTTACTTTCGTGGAATCTTCTGAGTTACACATATTTTTTTAAATCCTTCAATTATAAAATATACAAGCCGTGAATAGCAAATCAATCGATTAAACGTCTTCTAAATTCTGTCTCTTTGCTTCATACTTCATAGCTTCCCCTGAACAGCTATGTACAAATCAGATACGTTAATTTGTTGCCAGCTTTACCACGACATCCTCACGATAAATATCTCATTGAGAAACCAAAAAACCGGAAACTTCCATCGAACATTTATAAACCGGTGTGTGTTTACAATCGTTAAAGCTTATCAAACGATCGTGAGACTTTGGGGATGAAAATGTAATCACTGGAGTTGAAGTGCCTTTAGATTGAGTTTATTGCAACACGTTGGCCTGGCCCTTCCAGCCGAGTCGTAAAACAGCAACAAATTAACGATGTTGTAGATCGACAAATCGGATTAAACGGTTGTTTGGCAACAGACTTGAAGAAGGCACAAGTCTGCAAACATCTTTCCGATTAGCAGGAATTAAAAGCGTGCCATGTCACGTCTTCTCTTCTCATACAACTCTTCAAGTTGACTGTTTTTTAAATTTCCTCAACGATAAAAGGCGTCTTATTACAGTAATTTGCATGGCTATAGGAATTTTGAAAAGCATGCTACTCAATGCAACATGGCAATTGAAACCCTTACTTTTACATTCATTTGTGACCTTTTTTTTACTAAGGTAACCGTGGCACGGAAGGTTAAAACAATTAAACAGTTTAAATCTAAGCATAACCGAAAATGTTCTGCCCATCTAAACCGAACCAACGACCTTCGCTTGCGCAAAATATCCAATCTTCTCCCTGCCTGTGACATCATGGTGGTGGTTGGGCCTTTAGGTGGCGTAAGATTGTACCGCGTTTCCGAAAAAAAATAAAAACACAGCTATAAACGCAAATCCCACCTCCATCAAGCTGACAAGGTGTTACGAGTGCGCTGTGTGGCCTCTCCTGTCTAATGGAAACGCGCGCGCTTACATCTCACCCGGCAAACATACGCAGAACGACCCTCAGGGGAAGAAGAAGCAAAAAAGCAAAATGCCACACACTTCTGATAGCCGAGCATAATGTTGGCTCGTTAGAGCAGTATCACGCAGGAAAGAAAAAAAACGGAACTTCAAAATGTAAAGCAAATATTGGTGGGCAGCTACGAGCAGTTTGAAGCTGAGCATGATGCCGTTGATGATCGGATTCCTACAAGGGCCTGTAAAGGGTACGGCGGGTGGAGCAAGAACGGAAATTAACACCTCTCTTGCACGGTTGGCTCAAATTCTCGACTAACCGGCCGCAAACGAGAGGCTGGAGCGAATAAAATCGACAGCATTAAAATACACCCATGACCTATGCTGACCTGAGTTCATTCAAATCGCTCCGAGGTGGCCCTCTTGGGTTGGCTCTGGTTTGGCTGAGCATATTTACATAATTAATTCACACGCCTGGCACACACAAACACACACCAAACGTTTGGTTTGACGCGATTTTTGAGCGTATTTTTGGAATGTTTCGGTTTGGTCATGTGTCGCATGTCTTATTGTTTGAAGAGGTGTTTTTAGACATGTCTTGTGTTGAGCTTACTCTGGTACGCTATACTGTCCTAAGCAGTTCAAACCATACCATAATCATGAAATGACGAACCTTTTTTGAGTTAAATTTACACTACAGTCACTCAGTTATTACTTAAGTCCAGCTGAAACAGGGCTGTCATAATGGATGAAAGGAGATGCTGAGACACTGGTTACTACTTGGAACCATTGTTTGCGGATGTGAGTCCGTGGTAAATACGCTGAAGGGCATCATGATGGTATGAAATTATTCAAGGGCTAAACTGTAAGCATTTCCGTGTTGGAAGATGACATAAGGTACGGTCAATACACTTTTTCTATTTCACAGTAATGAAGCTATTCGAAGGCAACTGAATCAACATTATGAATCTACTGGAATACACTTCCTGCCCTTGATTTGGTTATTTGCCATACTCGCAATCATTAATTCACATCCAAACTACAATCTTACCAAAATCTTTATGAATGCAACACTCTGTGATGTAGCGATAATGATACATCTACAAAATGGCAATTTCCTACCTTTACCCACACACCATCAGTTAAGACAAGATCACCGAAAATCTGTCCAACAAGCTTCCTTCGACGTACAAAAATTACCATATCTTTTCGCTACACATCCGCTACACAAAACTAAAGTAAATCAACTAACGAAAGGAACAAACATATGCTGAATGCTTGCCCATTAACACGAAAGCATCCGGTGATTGCTATCGCATCGCCCAAATCGCTCGTTTCAAAGCTGGATCTTCTCGGAGCTAGGTAGTTACAGTAGTCCCCGGGGGCACGAACTACCCGTCAAATTATGCAAAACTATTGGCCCGAGGCGATGTGAGGTTCTGGTTAGGATTGTAAAAGGAGCATTCAACAACGAGATAATTGTTTCCGAATGGCTTTATCTAATATGAGCTGATGTTGACGATTCTGTGCAGGATGTTGGATGCGCGTGGGAAAAAATATGGTATGAACTAAAAGTGGTTTTTTATAGACTTGTATATTATACAATGCTCGACAAAATTAATCATACACTTTTATTATTTTGTTTTATGCTAAATATCTCGATTAGTGTAATACTTACATCAAATTAACTGCAAGAGAATTGTTGCCCTATTGCCAGACAACAATTCGAAGCTTTGGTACTGTGTACTGTGGTACTTTGTCAACATACGTGAACTTTCATTGGAGCGTATGATCCGGAATGGACAAAATAAATAAAACATCAGTTTTGCTTGTTCAGAAATTATTTTTCAGAATTATTTTTATAAAAACTTTCCCATGCCTTCAGTCCCGCTTCCAATCGCTGAGGCGTTCTTTGAGATAGTGTCTGTAGTATCCATGACCGATATTCTTCCACGACTGTTGTCCATTTGAATCCCCCCCCCCCCCCTCCCCATCACCAACAAGTTGGGATATTGGGGTGGTCATTATTCCCTTCATGTGCACCATTGATCCCTTGATCCCTATACCATAATGTTTCCTCTTCTATGCTTCATAATGCTTGTCATTATACAATTCGTTGAGTTCGTCAGCGCATCTACGCTCTTCTCTGGATGGACTTTTCTGTCCAAACAACTCATTCATAATTCCACAAACTATTTTCCAATATTGTATGAACATGCCAGAGTATTTTTTGGCGAATTTCAATCTCTTCCGTTTATTTTGCCGACGAATGATCGCCCTCTTGTCAAACTATGCTTCACACCACGCTCATGGAGACACTGGCGTATGATATGGTGGTCGACATTCAGATTCATCGATTCCACAATATTCTTTGATAAAAACTTCGGGTTTTGATTAGCCTTTCAAATAATTTTCAAGCTCGTCACTGTATATGATCTCTATGATTTTTGTTCATATGTTATGCATGAAAAATACCATTTTTTTTAATACTTAGCAATTAACGCAAATCCATAACAATATTATGTCCCGCAAGCTTCCCAAGCTTGAAACAAACACTATGGAATTAATATAATTTTATTAATAATTTTTGAAATTATTAAAGAGAATACTGTATCTTTTCCGAAAAAATAATTCCATGAACAGGGGGGTAACTGGGAAAATAACCACTTAAAATCGATTTTTATGTTCGCATCTAATTTATTTTGTCCAGTACTGTATACCGTCTCAAAAAGAGTGGATAATGATGTATCACTACAAATAAACACAAGCAAACTTGGTCTGGAGGTTGTGCAGACTACAAGGTAACCTTTTCCGGCATAACTGGATCAATGTCAAAACGATGTTGGTGTATGTGTCCTGTTTCGTGTCGGCATCGGCATGCGCTTTCAACACTCTTATCCTCTGTCCCGTCAGAGCATCGTCCATTGGCTAGTGCATGCAAACATCTTGAAAGCTTCTCCTGTTTGAATACTATACCTATGAAACAGCATACTCAAACCTAAACCAATTGGTCAGCTGGTTTGCATGAATGGTTTACATGTTTTACTTGCTTTCCCATTACCGTGCCGTACAACTTCACTAACGGTCACGCTCGTTTGCTCCACCGCAGGAAGGCCCGTGTGTACGGGCAAACCGTTCGAAAGGGAAGCAAACGCTCATCTCGTGACCGTGGCTTGCGTTGAATGTGCAGCTTGTTATTTTTTTTTTGCTTTACTTGCTAAGCTCCCAGCTTAGCTTTCTTTTTGCTTGTTTGCGCTGAAGGATGGTGTGGAAAAAGGAAAAATGACCACTGCCGTATGATTAGTCTCGCCCGTCGTCTCCCGTCACATCTCTGCACGCTTCGAACGCTTTGTGATGCCGTGTGGTTGATCAACCGGCATTGCACTTGCACTTGAAAGTGGCCCTACCTTCCATGTCCACGACCACCGTCGCAACTGCACGGAGCGTCTGTTTACGTACAGAAAACAAATTTCAGTTTCACAGGTAACGGGAGTTTTCCCTTTCGACTGGGGCGGGAAACTGGATCACACTTGCTCACCGGTGCACAACGGATGGGGGTTTTGCAAAGCGGCCGTTCCGTAGGCTAATTTGTTGCTCTTATTAAATCTTCACAATTTGTTTCGGACGCCCTGAGTGCTGTCGCTTGTGTGAGTGCGCTTTGCAAATACACTTGATATGGTGACATTTAGGCCACAGGGTTGCGTTACGTATCTGGATGGGCGGCTTTTACAGCTGAGAAGAGGGGAACGGAAAGGAGAGGGAGGGCCGGAAACCTCTCCGCGAGGCGTGAAAGACCCCGAGTTTAAGATACTAATTACCACAGGTGGAGTATCTCCTGGCGGCGGTGCATACGGATTGAGCGTGGCAAATCGTGTGCACGGCAGTGTTTGAGTTAGCACAGGCGACGCAATGACGGTAAGACCTCGGAATACTATATCCGTTAAAATTTCAAGTTCAACCGGTTGCAAACGGCGATAAGCCGTTTTGTGTTGCTGGAGGACATGCGTTTGTCTCCTTGTGCATGACAGGAAACAATGGCAAAAGCGGACCGGCGACAGGCGAGATGTGAAGCGGTCGGATATTTGAATCGTTTGATTGAAGTTTTTAGAGCATGGATTAGACTTTCAAGTATGACATTGTAGAGTTAAGATTGTAGTAACTCTTGAATGATATTAGTTTTAGAGAGCTTCTTTAAAGTTTTAACAATATTTTATTGTTTTGTAATAAATGGATTACATATAAGACAAAGAAACTGGCTAAAATTTGATTCCTATACTTCGGTCAGTCTAGTCTAGTAGTAGAGTAGTTAGTTCCGGTCTAGGTTAGTAGAGTCTCAAATGATTCATGAGAGCTAAAAGAAAAACACCAAACCAACATTCCTCCAGAGATTCTGTACAACAACCAATAAAAGTAGACCACATCAACGTTTAGAATGTCAATAGGCCCGCCAGATTTACAAGCATCCGCATCCGTGCGGCAGGTTGATCCATCAGAAAACCGCACACGCGGTGGAATCACCGGTCGCGCGGATCATCATCAGATTCGCTTTTTTGCGCTCGAGTAGGTTTTTATTTGCCCATCTCCGATAAGCTACGAATCTACGGACGCACCGGTTGACCCTCACCTTTTCTCCCGCATTTCGACGGTGAACCTCACCACGGTGAAGCTATCACCACGAGGCAGATCACCTCTCACTCTCTCTCTCTCTGTCTCACACATTCATCTGCTTCCGGATGCTCCGTAATCCAGTTTATGGTTTCGCGAATTTCTCTAGCCACAACTAGCGTGCGGCAAACGCGTTTTTGGCGAAGAAGCCAAACGGCCAACAGGGTGGCGAAACACGCTTTGCATATAATCGCCATCAAGAGCTATCAGCGTCCGAGTGGTTTTCTTGCGTGGCCGACCCGCACTTCCCTGTGTGTATGTTGGTTTAAAGTTTTCGCGACATCCGTCCCATCTGTGGACGAAGCTCTTTCATAGCTGGAAGGTGTTTCTTGCCATCGCCTTCTACTTCATCTGTTCCCTCTCCATCTAACCTGTTTTCTCCCATGAGCAGCAACGGGTCTGAACCATCACCCGATTCGCCACCCGGAATCAAAGATGCTCTGGAGCTCTGGTGCGGTAGCCGGCCACGAAAGGCCTTGACTCTTGTCCACATTTCCGTTTTACTTCGCGTACGCTTACCGCATGGGAAAATTATGAAAATGCGGTTCCTCCCGGAGGGTGACACTAGGGATGCCACCGGTCTGGTGACAGCGCAGTATTGCACTACGATCTCTGAAAGGGGCGTGTGGGGGTGAGATATATGCGGTGCGGTGCGGTCATAATTATGATAATTCCCTCCGTAACGTCCGATGATGGATAACTGAGCGGTGAACCGAGGGGTTAAGTAACGGAGATTGTTTGGACACCGGATTTAATCAGCTGGCCAACGGGGGAAGCTGAACCGAAGCAAATGCAATCTTCCCATGAATGAAGCTGTACGCAATCAGACGTCCAGGCGTCTAGGCGGGAAAGGATTTGTTTCCGTTTTTTTTGTGTGCGAGCGAATTGAAAAATCAACCACCGACGGAAAACCTCCCGAAAAAGACAAATTCGATTATGCAGCTCATTTGTTTAGAAATGGTTAATGTCGCTCTTTCCCGTCGTAATCGTCAAGGGTTGATGAGTTGTGTCCAACGAAAACTGCATGCTGGGGAGTTTGTTATTAATGCTGTCCTGCACAAATGGGCGACGGGTTTTTGTGGCGTACGGATTAACTCCGACCGAGCGAGCGTAAGCCTTTTATTTATGATGGATGTGGATTAAACAAGACGGAACCAATTTGTACGGAGCTGACAGTCAGATGCGCGACAAGCCCACGGATTCCCTGTTTTGCGGACAGAAGAATCTCTTACCCGCACGATCGATCCCGGAATGTGATGTTAACGATGTAATTATGGCGCTACAATAGCTTGATGAAGCAAGTATTTAGATTAAAATCGAGCCAGACGGACATGAAAATCCGGAAAGTGCGTGCAGCGACTCCGGGTGCTACAAAACAAGTAAAACGACTTTCTGACTGGCGAAAAGGATGCGCAACCGATCGGTGAAGACGCACAACCTCCGCAGGCAGGTTTGGGTTGTGCGTACGAACGCATGGCGAATCGTACGACTGCGGGCTGGTGGATGTTTTGTCTGTCGGCTTGTTTCGCGCCGTGTTATTGTTGTCTCGAGGCAGGGCCACAAGTTTTCACCCGGTACCGGTACCGAGGCGTCTTAATCATGCACCGTTTATGGTTGAAAGTGAAAGACGCACTGTATTGCACTTTCGTCCCGGCCTGCCCACGAGGGTCTCGGCGAAGGCCTTTGTGGGGCCCAACCCTATACACACCACAGGAAGACTCGTCCGGGCGAAAGATGTGTGCTGCCTGTGGAGCGGAAGGGCGTTTCAAGGAAGGCGGAAAGTGGTTACTTATTTTCCCGTTTCTTTTCATTATCCCGAGCGCGGATGTTCGCGGACAGCGTGGCGGGTGATCTTTTCGTTGTAACGTAACGTGTTGCTACACCAGTCAACGCGGGGTTCCATGTTAACAGACGAGTGAGACGAGCGCTGTATTACATTCGGGAGGTTCGGCATTTTGGCAGGAACGTGTGTGTATCGTCGCCAGACAACAGGACGCCACCACACGCAGTCGGGAAGTTATTGTTCCCAGGTTGATGATGAACGCGTAAACAGATCGTACACGTTGTTTCTTATTTTATTTCAACCATTAAGCCATATGAATGACATTAACATTGAACGTGTGTGTTGTGCTGTGCTGTGTATGATGTTTGTAAATGTAATTGCTGGTTTAATTGTGGAACTCAGCTACAAGCAACACCTCAGTTGTACTTATGTTCAATTTGCTGTAAGGAACACACGGCGTAGTCAGCTCCTCTGGCTTTTTAATTACGGCTCAAATGATTTCAAATTGTCTCCCAAGGTGACAGGATACAAATGGCCCTGGAAAGTGTACTAACAAGCTCTAATTTTCGCTACCCTTTCCACATACTTTGGCGTATAATCAAGCCAAGGGACCAGAATGGGATAGAAAACTCCGAGCAGCACTTTCCCTTATTAGACAGCCGCATTATGCCACAAGTTTTAAGCGATCCAACTAACCTCAACAGTGCCTCCAACAAAGGTCTACCGTTGGTAGGTTCAGTAGGTTCCTATTTCAGGTCTCACATTTTCTTCACCCCGAATTGAACCGATCGTTTACTATGGCGGGAGACAACTTTTTCTTCGTTGTTGTTTCCTGCACTCGTTGGATTTTTTGAATTGAATGCACTTGAACTCTCCGTTGCTTTCCTGTGCAGATATGATTGACAGCGGGCCAGCGAAAGCCTTGGCAGCGAAAACAAACTGAAAATACAACCGGAAAGAGCAAACCGACACAGAGAGTGCATTCCACCTTCGTCAAATCCGATCTGCTGAAGCGAATCACAAAGCCGGGGCGTATCAAAATGCACCATTTTAAATCATTGTTCCGATTGTTTGTTGTTTGCCTGGGACGGCTCAATCAACGCGTGTTTCGCTTTTTCCGGCGGCGACGACGACGACTGTTGATTGTGGCCTTTTAGTTGTTTGCATTGTCGATCACTCAATTTAATTCTTTATACGTGGGCCGTGCAGCGATCGGTTTTTAATGAAGCTCTATTGGATGGAATGCACATTTTAAGCCTGGATAAGCGTTTGCGGAAGGAATAATACTGTTAGTGGAATTGGCAGGAAGGGAGACCGATTGGGAAAACGAGCGGCAGGATGACGGATGTTAAGTAGGAGATAATGGTATTGATTTCGATATGATCGTTGCTATTTCTTCCAGAAGGCACAGTCGGAAGTGGTAGACCTCTTCCATGTTATTTGTCTTCAATATACAATGTCATTTTGACCTTGATTTCATGGATCAATTCAATTTGATTAATCTTCGCAATGCCATCTTTCTCTTGCCACGGTCCACCGGTCAATTCAATTAGGAATGAAATTGCTTTTTCCTTTGTGCTGATATTTGCACAATCATACACCTGTCGTACAAAAATAAATTGGCTGTCAATGTTAGTTTGGAATTCACCTTAAAGCACCACTGTTCCGTGCCGCAAATCAAATGGTGGCATTTGACAAAAATTATTCTCCACCCGTTCGATGTCCAGCTTGCATGCAGCCGCGGTACGGTGACAACCCGGCGGGGATTGTTGTCCGTAAACTTTGCAATGATTTATGAAGGCCGCGTGGCGACCGGTGTTTTGTTTTTTCGAAGTTCGCTGCAAACTCATGCCCGGACACAAAAGTAAACACGAAGCGATTAGGTGGCGTACAAGCATACGGAAGGGGGTGATACGCCGGACAACAACAAAAAAAGAAGGCGATTAATAGAGGACAGAGGGACTGGCGATCTAACGCCAGCGGATCACTAATCCTGAGGTGATAGTACACCAGCTTTCCATAGTGTTGCATGGCGTATAAAGGGGCAAAGGGTCAGATGCAAGGGTGGTGGTTGGTAGCAGTGTATCATTAGATACCTGTTGGGCGGGTTTCGGTTTGGTTCGTTGAATCCGAACGGGAGGAACTGAATGCACGGCCGAAGGCGCTGGAAAGGGAAGGTCTTGCAATTGTTTCACCTGCACTCTGGTGTTCAGTTTCTGCCAACGGGCACCTACTCGCCGGGTGACATTGTACGACTCGGGCGAGCGGTTCGACGGTTCGAAACTGTAACGCATTGCGGCATTAGGCCAAAACTTTGTAAGGCAGGTGTGTGTTTAAGACAGGAGCTTTCTGTTATTAGAACACGAACCTTGTAAAGCGTATGCCTGCCGTAGTGCAAATTAAAATCGGAAAGAAAAGCCCGAAAGCAAATGTTTGTTTGTGA
Source organism: Anopheles stephensi (assembly GCF_013141755.1). Lineage (NCBI taxonomy): Eukaryota > Metazoa > Arthropoda > Insecta > Diptera > Culicidae > Anopheles > Anopheles stephensi. The sequence continues at coordinate 50,408,301 of NC_050203.1, forward strand.
TGCTGTGTAGTTTGCACTGCGTTAGAGGAAAATTTGAATTTTAATTTATTTCCCCCCAACCGTACCACGCTCGATGGCGTGGCGCCCATTGTGCGCAGGGCAGTGAAGCGAACGGCGTGTGTGCATTAGCGTTTATGCATATCCATCACAGACGTGACAAACGCGTTCGGCTGCACCGCGGCACCTGTCCTCGTCGCGCGATGGTGAAAGAGAGACAATTGATTAATGGTCATTGGGAAACGAGATAATCGTTGCCGCCCAGCCTTGTACCAGTTGACACGGCTATCGCCAGAGGGTGGTACAGTTCGATCGAGGAAAGCGTGGCTCGAAACCGATGGCTGGTCGAGTTCTGGCGGGACCTTCTGTCACTTTCGACGCCGTTCGCCGGTGAGGTTCGTCGGTGTCGCAGTCGTTGTAGTCACTTGTTTTACTGGCTGCGAGCACTTGCGAGCGCTTGTGAGTCGCATGTGTATGCGTGCAAGGGCTGCAATAAACAACGCCAAGACCTAACCCTAGAGTATCGGTCGAATGAATGGGAAACCATTTCCGTTTCGAATGGTGTCAAAAGATCAAAGATTTTCCTTTGATTGGCTCTTGGCTGATTGGAGATAATTTATCTGACTCCACCAAACGGAAACAAACGTGTTGGGGTTTTGAGTACCGGAGGGCGTGCGAATGGTGGACGACCATTCGCTTTTCCCCATTATTCATCCCACACATCCCCCATAGGACGCAGACGTGTGTGTATGTATGTGTGAGTGGGTGGTACCGTCATTTCCTGTGCACCAAAGGACATCTGTTAAAACCATTTCACTCCGGGTTGGCTGGGGCACCTTTTCTACTGCTGCATCTGATCTTAATCAGGCGCGTAAGTGGGCGCTCCATTTTGTTATTACAGTTATTATGAAACATTACCTTCATCACCACGTGCCAAATGGTGCGCCTGGCCTGGCCTGGGATTGAAGCGAAGGGAGAAATGCACCGCTTAAGACGCTGCAGACCCTTCATCACGTTGGGGCTGCGCGGTTGCGTTGAAGAAAAGTGAAATGCTTTCCTAATAGTAGGGTTGTGTCTGAGCGTAGGAAAGCGTTTGCGAGAGAGTTGAGTGCCGATCGAAACGACAATGATTAGCGTACTGCTGTTGGGTAAATGGATGAATTCGGTAGATTGAATCATCTAGCATGGATTGGGAATGGCTTAAGTGTGCAAGTTTCTTGATTTTGTTTTAAAAGCATTATTTCATATTAAACCAATGAAGTAATAACGATCGTTCAATTAATTTTTTTGCAATAATAGCTTCCCAGAATACACATCAATATTGTACCCAGAATGTTCGAGTTATGCAGAGTTTGAGGTTTGAGGTATGCTTTTCATGGTACTACAACCTCGGGAGGTGTTGTTTTGCCATATTTGGCATCCTTGACTTTAAGTTTCTCACACGGCAGGACTGGACGATGTATCACTGAACGATGTAAAATATTCATAACGATTCCAGGTTAATTAATTTTAGCAGATTTGCAAGATTGACAGTGACTAACTTTATTTGTAAGATGGAGAGAAAACTCTCAATGAACCCTCAACCCTCAATGAAGCCAAAGGCCTGTAGTATGGAAATGGGCTTTATTGTGTGCCTGTTTCTGTCTGTGATTTACACTGTTTCTTACTCGTTTATTAGCGGCTTTGAGTCTCTGAGACTTAATTTGCCTCTTTCCTGGCTATGGTCACATGTGGACGCTTCTAATACTGGCATTAAAGAGGTCATCATGAGATCATTTTTTATAAGTCATTCCAGATCGTTGCATACGCTTATGACATAGACATTATTGGTAGGAGGCTCTCCTATATAGCAGAAGCTAAATGATCTGCTAAATTCTACTAATAGCAACTGATTTACTCAGCGCTGATATTCATCGAACCACGTTCGGTACGTTCGGTCCGAAAATTTGATCATAGAAACTTAAATGACCGAAATCTCTTGAGGTTACAGAGCCAAAAACGAAGAATAAGTTTTTCAAAAAGGGGAACCAGCTTTGACGTCGTCCCAAATTTCGAACACAAGCAGACTCTGAGAGATTGATTCTGTCCAAAACTAACGAAATTCTATGAGGTGCGTCCGGGAGGCAGTTGCTCAGAAGGATGTTGTAGACTCACAAAGCTCTGGATGGCTTGTCATATGATGCGAATAGCACCGAGTGATCCAGTCAACAGGGGGCGTAATAGGTCCAACATGCGTTAGACTAATGGCCATTTACCATTCAGCAAGAAACGCTGTAATGATAAACTTGAAGGCAGCAAGTAGTATCTGATGAGCATGAAGTAGGAACGATGTGAACTAAGGACAGTCAGATTTGCGAAAAAAGAATCGATCAGGATGAGATTTGAGTGTGATCTTGACACATGAAAGACAGTTACCACTATCACTAAAAATCGGACCACTACTTAAATCTTGAGCCACAAGATATTCTTTATGCTCTTCTAGTTTGAAATGCTTTGGAACTGAAGTGAGAGCTTCATGATGTACAGCAAGCAATAAACTTAGAGCATAAGACAACAGTTCAAGCGTCAGTTCAGCATCAACATGGAAAAGCATGATGATCAATCAAACATTGACACAAATCGTATCATCATTAGCGATAAATGGCATCATCAGCTTGGAATGAGTAACATTTTGAGACGAGACGCGCTACCGTATGAGCTGTCAGCTATTCGATCAATTATCTTAGGATTCGAACCAGTTTAGTGTTAAGCCGATCTGCAAAAATCTGCACCCACATAACAATTCCAAACCTTGTCATACACGACGCAAGGTATTGTGGGTGAGTATCGTACTTCAAAACTTCCGTACCTTGCCGCTCAAAGCCGTCGAAACCAATCTAGGTCTCCGGCTCACAAACATTAGGAGTTGCCGCCCCGGTGCGGTTAAAATGTGTCATTGAGGCAAACAACTGTGCCATTGAAAACGCACCCAACTAGTGATGCCCATTAAAGTGCGTGCGTTTCTATTGGCCGTGTTTTGTTTTCCAAACTATTACGTCCTTCCCGGCCGTTTCCTCTAGCCTCTTAAAGATGTACTTAAGGCCAGCAAATGACGCCGTTTCCCACGTTTTGCGGTATGTGGATTAAAAAAGCAGTACATTGTTTACTTTTCACACTGGCCGTTGAATGATTTCCTCTACTTCTTTCAACCAGCACTAATAAGCCACCGGACGACACAGACATCATTTTTGGCACATTTTAGATGGCTGTATCAGCTGTTCATGATTCATGAATGGTCAGTGGCGCTCGCGTGAAGTGCTTCCTTTGCGGTTGGAACGGTGCAATAATGTGAAGCGGTTTGCGATTTTCCCACCCATTCCATGGCCGAGTGGACACCGAGCGAGCGGATTGAGTAATTAACGAAGGATTCACGTTCAAATTGACAGCATTGTGCGCGGTCCGCGGGCAGTGGCTTACGATCACGGGCACTAATTATGAAGGCCAATAAGAGGAGCTACAAGTCAGCCCAGAAAATGTTCCAAAGGTCCTCGGCTTGCATCGGGTCATGATTGTCTGCTATTTAGCACTCAAAAAACTGAGCTGACCCATTCTTCTGCGAAGCCGCAGCACATCGGACCACTCTGCTCTGGTTGGCTGGCCCTTATGAGAGCGCCCTTTCGAAGTTCGCCCTGTGCCATACACGGGAAATCTGGAACATGAATCATGAGCATGCGCGCACCACCCATGTCATGAGGTCGCCGTTACCCTCCGGGGGTGTTTCTCGATCGTTAATTTCGATCGATCTGGTAGTAATTTATTCCACCACATCCTTAACACGGTGCAGTTTATATGGGTTGAAATCTTTTGCTCGCGTTTCTCCCGGACAATGAGGGGCGCTGTTTACATAACCTTCGCACAGATTGGACGGGGCGGAAATGGGCAACTGCAGCCACAGGCACGACTCGAAGCATTTATTTCATTAGTGTGGCTTATCCCTTCTATTCCGTTCTAAATGCAAATGCAGAACGGTTGTTGTTATAAGGTGGTTATTCATGCAGCCGTCAGTATAGATTCGTAGCTGTTAACAAATGCTGTAAAAATTATATCAAAATAAGGTTTGGATTTCTAAGGACAGTCACAGGATTCTGGTGGGGCGCACATCCATCAGACGTCCTGCGACTGTATAAGACAACGGTACTATCCGTGTTGGAATATGGCAGCATATGTTTCCATTGGGCATCCAACACGCATATACTCAAACTAGAGAGGCTACAGTATCGTTGTCTTAGACTCGTACTAGGGAGCATGAAATCAACACACAACATGTCCCTAGAAGTGATGACCGGAGTGATGCCGCTAAAACTTCGTTTTGAAATGCTGTCGCTTCGCCTTCTAGTCCGTTCTTCAGTATCAAATCCCTTGGTAGAAGAAAATTTTAAAGCGCTTCTAGAGACAGGTTCTAAGAGCAAAATCTTGAAGATCTATGAAGATTTTGTTGCCCTACAAGTGCATCCTAGCGCTCCACAGGCATTAAACCGTGCTGCCCTTCCTGAGACCTACAGTTCCCTTTTAACAACAGATTCCTCGTTGCACGAGGAAATTAAGACCATACCGAATGATCTTCGCCCGATGGTAGTTCCGGGCATTTTCAGGGATAAGTATGGTCATTTAGACCAAAGAAGCCAGTATTATACTGATGGATCATCCTCTAAGGAAGGCACCGGCTTCGGCGTTTTTAGTGAGTCCGCCGAAGCATTTTTCAAATTGCGGGAGCCGTGTAGTGTCTACACCGCAGAACTAGCCGCAATCTTGTATGCACTATTGATTATAGCAGCGAGACCTTCGGATCAGTACTTCATCTTTACAGATAGCCTTAGCGCTATTGAAGCGCTAAGATCCCCGAAGGCTGTTAAGAGTCAGGATTTCCTTGTCATTAAAATCATAGAATTGCTTGGCTCCATGTTCGACAAGGCGTTCAGGATTTCGCTAATTTGGGTACCTTCTCATTGTGGAATTCCCGGCAACGAGAAGGCCGACTCACTGGCCAAAATAGGCGTCCAACAAGGCGCATTTTACGACCGTCCGATCTCGGCCCGAGAGTTTCTTCGCCTACCACAGCAACTTTTCCTGTCTCGCTGGCAGAGCATGTGGGAGGCGGATGATCTCGGGCGATTCCTTTTCTCGATCTCTCCGCAAGTGTCCCTGCGGCCTTGGTTCGGTGGGCTCTCTGTTGACCGGGCGTTCATACGCATGATGTCTCGACTTATGTCGAATCATTTCGCGTTGAACGCTCATCTGCAGCGTATAACTCTGGCTCAGACGAAGGTGTGTGGCTGCGGTGACGGATTTCACGATGTGGATCACCTTCTGTGGTCCTGCGTGGAGTTTGAAACCGCAAGACCCTCCTTGTTGGGCGCAGTCGAGAGCATCGGCAGACGACCGGGTACAGAAATAAGAGAAATTTTGGCGACTAGGGACCTCACCTACATGAGGCTCATCTTCCGATTCGCCAAAGACAACGGTCTTATCCTTTGATTCCGCATCCTCATTATCCTTCCAAACCATATCCGCCATTCCTTTTTTGTTATTCGTTGTGTTGTCTTGGTCTTAAGTGTTTTGTTTTTTTTTTCTTTGTTTTTTGGTAACGCCCGAGTGATCCGTTGACGGAACAATGGCATCCGGGCTCAATGACTGCGTTGTCGTAAAAAGAGGGGCAGACTTTGCAACAGTGTTCTTCATCCCAGTCCAGCCATGGTGAAGTGGGTTCGGCCTTGCTGGCGTTGGGTTCGGAGGTGGTCGGCGGGTTCGATATCGTGAATAGCAGAAAGCCTGCTGTTACGGGATAGAGCTCGCCGATAGCTTTTGAGTTCGGTGCTGGCCTGGTCGAGCTTTGACTATCACTGCATGGGCGCACTGGGCTGCTTGAGGAACACTGTTCACAGGCAATTGTGTGTGCTGTCTTGTTTGTTTTTTTTTTTTTTTTTTTTGTTATTGTTACAGCCGAGACCCGATAGACGGAAGGACGATGTCCAAATTCCGATCCGCCGACACCAGAACCCCAAATCCAGCCATCACATCCATAGGAAAAGCAATAGAACCGGATCCCGATAACAAACATCCCTATCATCTACACCAACAACCTGGATACACACCCCGCAACCACCTCACACTCACAACCGAGCATGCCCGGGATAAGGCAAATAACAGGGAGGAAATGCCTTGTTAATTTTTGTTAATTTTTGTGAATTTGTAAAAGTCAACACATGCGGTGTTGACAATACGGCGTCAAGCCGTAATCCTAAAAATATAAATAAAAATAAATAATAAGGTTTGGAAAAGAAACCTCGTAAATGAAATAATTAATTAGAATAATTATAAAAAGCAAGAACTCTCTTGAGTGGTAAACCGTGTTAGCAGCAACCCTCCATCCCACCAACTGCATTGCTTCTTTTGGCCGATGGGTGAAAAACTGTCACGTCCTTCAATCAATCAACACAGCGTCGAAAAATTGCTGGTACCACGGGCAGGACAAAAAAAGAGCGGTACACCGCTGGCAGCTGCAATCCGTCACCGAACCTGTCTGCAGGGCACACGACCATACGATACCGGTCACTCTAACCGCCTGCCGAATCGGTTGTCATAGTTAGCACATGCACAGAGAACTGGGCTGATCTGTTTTCTTTCCCTTTTTTTTTTTGCTTGTCGCTATATGCCTTTCCCTCATTACTTCTAAGCTGCTAAGTACGAGCCACCACCGGACGGACGGACGGACGAAAGACTTGGGCGCAACGTCAAGCAACGAACCGCCACCAAATGCAATCTGACCAACGTGTGCGTGCGTGTGCGAGTGTGTTTCACATACGCATCAAATAGGCTTACCGATTGGTGCTGCTACTTCAGGTGGTATGCTTGAGAAAAACGAAGCTAATGTTGCAAAAATTAGCCCCCCCCCCCCCGCCACCCCTATTCTCCCACTTCCGAAAGGGGGAGATTTGTGGTATGAGCGGTAGCTAATGTCTCACCGGACCGATTACCGGTGCGACTAATAAAGGTGTGTATAATTATTAATTAACTGCTCCAATTTCGCAAAATTGGTCCATCGACTAGCGGCTAGCCGCACGTCTCACATTGGAACAGATTCGATCGTACCGGCGAGGTAAGGCGTATTAAGGGAAACATTAGCACGTTTTCCACAACTGCCGGTGGGATTTCCTCTTGCAAACGGCTGCGACGATACGCAATCGGCTTTCCTTTCATGTCAGATGGATTGATTTTTAGAAGCGCTTGCGTGTACCTTCTCGTTTCGTCCCTAACTTCAGATTGGTACGGTTGCATTCATAGAAAAACGCTTCACAAAGTAGAAGACTCGGCTGTCTTATTCGTTCCCTCCCCCCCTGGGGGCTATACCGTGCTGGACCCCCAATTGCTTAGCTTCTTAGTTGCACGCACGCGCCGCACTTACGCACTAACGGCGGCCTCCTTTTCGGTGAAACGAGCGTGTTGCTGCTGTTGTTCCAAGTTCCAGCATTAATCTATCGTTAGTGAGACAATTTCCCATAATTTGAAAACCATACACTACGGCCGGGGTGTCTCGCGTGGAGCGTTCTTTTCGGTCAGTCGGTCGTGGCAACACCACAGCCCCGTTTTGCCACCAAACCAACCCGGTGCTGTTCACCGGTCGGAAAATGGTAAAATGCTTCCCTGACACTGGTTGTCGCTTGAGCAGACGGCTTGGGGAGTTGCGAGGTAGTGGAGGGATTTGAGAGCAAACTTGAACTGCCGTAACAATAATCTGCCCGCGCGAGGTACCGCCGAGTTCGTTTGGACCGCCGGTTTGCTGGTGAATGGTTGCGACATCGCGACCGTAGGAGGCTGGTCGAAGTCGAAGGCACGCCGCCACCACCACCACCACCAATCTTTTGCCGATTCTCCCGGTTTAGGGTTCGGAAGAACGAGGAAGAAATAGCCGACAGGGGCAAACGAACAAGTCCGCGCTTTTCGTCCTCGCCTGCTACATGTTGCCAAATAAGCCGCACGATTTTATGCACGACAAGGTTGAGGGAAGTGAGTGAGAACTGACTTTGCCTCGTTTCCCTTTCGCTTTCGGTGGGCTTTAAATTGGAGCGTGTACGCTTTGGTGAATGGAAGGCCCGATCGCGGAAAACGGGGCACAAGAGTTTTTACACTGGCTGCAGGAAAATTTGGGATGCTGAAACCAATCCAAACATTCTAATCAATAGAACGATAATAAATAGCGGCACGCCAACGCTAGCTGGATGGGAATGTTTAGCAGCGCACAGTATGCCTTAACAAAGGTGATCCCCAAGAGCCTCTCCCCGTCGGTTTCTTCCTTTTACTCCCTCGCAGTTCCAGCAGTCGCTCGTAGCGTGGGAGAAAGGAAAGCTCACAGAAACATTACAGGTCAATCTCATTATGAGATCATTTTGCAGCGCATTGGTGGATTTGATTGAAAATTGGAGGAATTTAAATTGACCCACATTCGGCACCAACTACGCGGAAGGTTTTTTTTTAAACCTCGAGTGGAGTGATCATTTGATCGTTTGATCGTTTCCTATATGGTGCAGTGTGGTGAACAGTTGCCACACAAGCTCAGTTTTGATGTAAACGATTGAATGGGAATGTGACTTGGAAGCCCTCAGGATGGATTGCGAGATCTGTGTGCATTTTCTCGAGTGCCTCAAAAATTGTTTAACTTACGTTTGCTGTCTGGTCAATTTTGGTTAACAAAGCTTACCTGAAATGGAAAAAAATATATTATTTATTAGCGATTTTTTGCGATTCAGAACATAGTGATATTAAAAGCAACTGTATCACTTACAGGAAATGACAGCAATTTACAAAATACTGCTTCACATTGAAAGTCTTTAGGGGTTAATGTTTCCGACGAACGCAACCAAACAGCGTTTGTGTGGAAATGTGTGGACCCGCTGGGAGATAGTGTATATTGCATAATGTAGACCTCAAATAAAATATAGGCTTACATTACCCACTGCATAAAGCAACGGAAACGTTCACCATAATATCTCACCACACGCAAGATAAAAGAAAGGCCTGGGCCGTGGAATCATTTTTAACACCTCACGTAACATTTCCTCCCGCCGCGGTCTGTGTGTGTGTCACCCTTGTCCAATTCCAGCTCTAGCAAATCGGAAGTCGGTCGGGAACGGCTCATAAGTCATGTACGCCATTTGCGTTTGCAAGCATACGGCATAAAATTAAATGGAATCAACACCACTTCAGGCTCCTTCAGGGCAGGAGCGTGACCACTAAGGGATTTTGACGTGTGCTTTTTTGAAAACTAAAACCTTCAGGGCAGAACACAATTTTGTGAATAAAAATGAAACGTTACTAAACGGGTGCAATTCTAAATTGGTAACTGTATATCAATAAAACTATGAACGGAAATAGGTTTACAATCTGGTACAAAACTTAATGCCGACGGATAAGATTTCGACTCACTACATTTTTGACAGACCCTGCGGGCCAAAAAGGTAGACTTGCTTTAACCATGCACACGATCATTCCTCGTCCGTGGTCAAAACAACAAATCTTAGTGATCTGTTTGATGATGGAGCGCTTTGAACAATACAATAACACGTGGGAAAAGCAAAACGGCTAACAAACGGACTGACCGCTCTAGCTAGTTTATTAAATTGAATTCCGGTCGCTTGCGGATAGTGCGTTGTACTATCGTTTGAATTGTTTTAATAACCTTGAAATGGGCCATTTATCCCACGAAAGCAAGCCTAAGCCAACAAAACAAACTATGATTATGCTGTTGTTTGTTCTGTAAAGTACTGTTGAACTAGATAAATTGTATTATGAGATTTTCATTTAAGTATGAATTTGATTAAAATTGCATGAATTCAAATAATTCAATCATGGAGCATACTAAGTGAAATGAACACAGACAGATGAATAAATATTAACAAACGGCACAGCGCCACGGATTTAATTTAAGGCTTTTACAACTGTGATAATATTACCTATTTTTTGGGAGAATTTCCCTCAAATTTCTAATTAAAAAGATATCAAATTTAAATTGACCCTTTCTTATATTAAGCTCCTTATTTAATAAGCTCAAATCAATTATCGTAGTGCTCCACTATCTTTGATTTGTCAAGCACTTGTTTGTACAAGCCTCGGTAGGGAACTCAGCGAGATTTCCTACTTTTAGTTTCGTTTTGCATTTCCTCTGTGATGTGCTCGAACCGGACCGCGTGGTGCAATTTTCCGATGCTTCCTCATCAACAACTGCCAATCAATCTATTACGCATACGATAATCACATCTCTATATCTACCCCTTGAAACGATGATGCATGGCAGTTAATGAAGGATAAACAAACCACCAGTAACGACCGATGATCGCGCATCGTCTGCTTGAAGATGGTTTACCACCGAAGGAACTTGATCGCTCCGAGCCGGCTGAGAAACCTAGCAAACGACCAATCAAACTCGTAACAGTACGTATGTGTCTATCTGTGTGTGTGTGTGTGTGTGCTAATATGTGTTTTATGAAATACCATCCTCGACGATGCTCACAGAATCCACCGCCAGCAGTGTCTCAAGCTCAAGATGATTTAGTGGCTTGCGTTTTCCTGCCTACCCTGCCTACTGCTATTGGTTTCAGTTCTGTGCAACGAAGCGCCGCACCGTGCGCGATGAATAATTGCCCAAAGATGCAGCCCGACGGTCGTCGTGTGCTCGTGAGCGCGTGTGTGACGCGAGGCCCCATGTTCCCCATGTCGAGCTAATTAAATTAACCCTTTCCGTCTGGGCACGCGCGGTCTAGCATTAACGCGCCCATTAGAGATTCATTTCTTCCGATAAAAGGGCAGACCGACTCGAAGCGGTGGTCCACCAAAGAAATGGCAAGAATGATGCGATTCTGATCAAACGTTTGCATAGTTGTGGCATAGTGCGCGTGTTTATTTTTATGACGTTTCAATTACTCAAGCGAGAGATTCCTGACCAGATCTTGATCACCACACATGCAACATGCTTGGGAATGAGGAACCAAAATATCTTAGAGCGGATCAATTCAACAATTATTCTTTAAATGCCCCAAAGGGAGAGCACAACTGCCTTGGACGGTATGCGCTTGCAGGAAAACAAAAACCTTGAACGCATAACGACGGCACATAGCTGAAGATGCGACCGGCTGCTAGGGCCACTCGGGTCTACGCCGGCGCAGCTATTGATGGTGAAACAATGGCGGGATGATCGGCGGTTTGGCACGAGATTATCTCGCAATGAGCGTAAATGGTGTATTTAGTGGTTAATTAAGCGAGGAAAAATGAAACTCTCGCTTATCTGCCCATCGGCCCGTTATCGTGGGCCCCTGTGGGCGATGATGAATGGATGGGGTGGGCGAGGGATGGGAAAAGTTACATAAAGGAGGAACGCAGCGAAGGAAACGACTTTAATAATTGGACCGAAATAGTTACGGGCTAAAGATGACCTCGATTGATTTTTAAAACTCGGTTGCAGGTCGGTCGGAGAATTTAATTTGATTTTGTGTGCCAACGATGAATGCAACCGAATGGTATTTTTAAATGTGTACAGCTTAGCGATGGATCATTAGGCAGACAATTAAATTGTGATAGGAATCAACAGGGTACCTTTCGACAGTTGTGAATGTTGTTTAGAAAAAAATGAAAACAAGTAACAGTTCCTCTTATGTATTGATTATTAATTTAAATTGACAGAAATACAATACATTAAGCTTTAAATTACCAGAAAATTGCTTAACAAAGCTTAGCTAAACAAACCGGATATACATATGTTTGTCTTGTGGTGAATTCAACAGTACGTGGACTGAGTGTCAGCTTTGGGTCTCGAGCTCACAAAGAACCTCCTCTCTGAAGACTTAACCGCCGCTAAGGGCTTCGTCGGTCAGTAGAGCCTCTTTATTCAGCGAATCTCATTAGTCATACTACATAAATGTCGGAGCCTAGTAAATGCGGCCTCATATAAGGAGCCTCGCTTTATTCACCACTGTCTCTCCGGTCAGCAGATTTGATGTAGAAGGGGTTCTCATCTTCCATTCTTTTAAAGGCCTTCTAGCGGCTTAATCTGATACTGCTGTTGATCTCAATTCTTGATATTTGAAGAATGTTGTGTTTGGATCCTAGAACGTTTTCAAAATTCTAAAATAATGTTTGGAATGTGTCTGACTTTGTTGATGGAGGAAGAAGTGAAATTTGAGAATCAGGAATCAGTAAAATCCTGAATGATTTCATTACAAATTTAACTTCAAGCTTTAAACAATGAACTTCATGAAAAAACTTGAAGCCGATATCTTGATCGTTGCACGGATTTAATTAAATTCTAGAAATTATTCTTCTTGACAAAAATCATTGAGATGGTCAAGCTTTAAAAACAAGGAAAGAGTACACAAGGGATTTTGTGTGTACTATCAGGTTGAATATTGTGTTCTTAGAAGAGGCTGTCCTTGAAAGTTTGTCAAATTGTGATACTTCAAATTATTACAGTACAAACACTTTCAGAATCTGAGCTTCAATAATTCTGACTGCAACGCTCCACTCTACCACACCACCATTAACTGCATTGCATTCACTTCGAACCGTCGTGACCTTTTGGCCAGCGAATCAAATACATTCACAAATTCGATTGCATATGGTACCCCCGTATGGGAGCGTTAATTAGGCAAAAAGTTAGTACTTTTTCAACCATTCGATTTGTGGTGAAGACGATCCACGGATCGAGGAACAGGTCGTATCGCTAGCGCCTTACTCCGTACGTGCGCTTAACGAAGACACGCACACATACTTTGACCCGACGCCACCGTGCCGGTTAAATTATGTTCATGTAGAGCATAATTTATCGCTAATTGTATCCCCCGGCCCATTCTCTTACTCTGCTAGGGGAGGTTCGGAGTTACGCAAACTATCAACCGAAGAAGTCACCCGAGAACTGTGATGCGCTTGTGGAAGGAAACCAACAGTCCAAGATGTAGCTGCGAAGGTGCGTGGCTCCAGTGAAGTGGGTTCGTAATGACGAATGCTTGAACTTTAATGTGCTGGACGATTGATAGGATGCTCCGAATGGTCGACTGGTTGGGAAGGTGTTTTGATATTTCGATAAAAGCGCATATACACACAGACACAGACTGATCGATAGGTCACAGCCGACCGCTGCAGAGTACAAAGTGTTGATAGTTACCGCCACAGGTCGCCGTGCCGTAGCTGGGAATCATAACACCACATTTACTTTATTTTATGTCTCTCCAATTCAGTAGCGTGAGCATCCCTCCCAACAGGTGGTGAGTAAGTGAAAAATTATACATAATTTGTTATTAACGCTTGCCGAAGGTGTCCTCTTCATGCACACCGGGGTGCGCCTTGGCATGGAACAGCAAAAGCCGACAAAGCCAACACCGGACACCGTTTATGCTCTCGAGTCGGTTGAAGTGAATGGTTCGGATTATCGAACCGATGCTCTACGCTGAAGATACTTTCTCAAAAAGTTCAATATGGTGGGGATTTTCGAATGATATCGGGTTTGTGGCATAGCGTTCGATTCCCATGAAAGGGGACAGGATCCGTGCTAAAAACAATTGTACTTCTGGGCTTCTGGCTTCTGGCCCAGGCACAACACAGTATGGTGTTTGGAGTGTACATCCAACCGCGTGACCTCCGCACACAACATAATGACGGGAATTAAAATAAGAACTTGTTCGAGTGCCACTGCTCATTAAATGGAAATGTTCCATCATGTCAAGCGAGGGTCACGAATGCTGCGATACCTCGCTTTAGCACTCTCTAGAGTTGTGCTACCATTTGAAAGTGAGGTTAGGTTTTTTTTTCTATAGTGGCCAAGTGTTTTTCGAATTCACCACTTTTTGCTTTGCACCGGTTTGGCTTATCGGCATGATTTCCTTTTAGGGTCGACTCCAGACCAAACGTTTCAAACCGTCCAGTGTTTCTTGCACATAGCTGACATTTGAACTAAGAAACTACTCACAGCGACAACGCGAGGGGAGATCGCAATTTAAATTCCTACGTTTTCATTCAATGGTACTGTTCTGCAAGTCCAATGTTTGGCCAAGCTCTCGTCAGCAACGGAGCGTCATCCGCCGGGCAGGGTCGACCTTTTCGAGGGAGGATCTACTATCGGATGAGATCATATAATTTCGCCCTTACCGAGCCAACCCCCTGTTTTATGGTTTATTGTAGAATGGGAGGCCCGAGAGAGAGAGAGAGAGAGAAAGAGTTGCTGAGAAATTATGTTGCAAGACGAATGTGCAAGGCAGTACAGTATCATAGCACGTAACAAGTGATGTTGAACGACAATTTATCAAATTTTAGCTGTTACGTTGGCAGCTATAACGAAAAATCGGCATCGGGTAAATAGGAGTTGGATGAACTATAAAGTAGGGTACACCGGGAACAATAATAACTGGGACAAGCGAACGAAAGCAACAATGACCAAGAAACACCAGCCAACCATCAACAGAAATAGTTGTGCACTATGCCTTTTTGGTTTCAGAACGATCGTTGAATGGTCAAGCGTTGGTTCGCTTCCTGGTTCACGTTAGCGGGTATAATTATGGGAGAACAATGCCTGAATAATGATTCGCGATTTAATGTGCTATTATTGCATTTTGTTAAATGTTGACGGCAAATATGATGAACAGATTTAGATAAGATATTAATCCTCCATCACTGAGCTTTACTTTTTCTGACCCCTACTGAGGCTTATATCCAAATCGACAATATCGTACTCCGAGCTTTAGTTACTTTCTGTTCCTCAGCCTTGGTACAGTGCCTGGTCTAATCCAGGACCTTGGCTGGAGTGGAATGTCGGTTTTGATCATAATTTACCACAAAAACGTAGCACTGGCCCATTGACCTTGCCACCAAGAAGGATGGCGGTCCGGTGGTTAAGAAAGTATATGGAACAGCATATCTAGGCACCACCACTGCCACAAAAAAAAATGACACCATTACGATCAGAAAATATACTTTAAACTCCTTCATCTCGCAGCCGGTCCTGATGCCTGGTGCTGAGCTTGTGCCGAAATGGGAAATTGCACCGTGATAAACTTTTACGATCACGTTATTACGTGCGTGAGGTTAACCGGGCAAGAGTAACAAACAATAAAACCGTTCCCGTGTCTTTCTTTAGTATGAAAAAAAACCCTCAAAACCTATTATAAGTAGTCAGAAAAAAAAGTCAAGACAGCTGCTCTGTAACATTTTTGGCAAGTTTGATATGAAACAGGGAGATTATGGGCAAGATAAAGAACGCTATCACACAACCCACCGGTTGCGATGCCGATCCGATCGGATCGGGAGAATGTTGCAACTGGCAAAATTTCTCAACACCTTCGGTTTCAATTATTGGGCTGCATTCGGTTAGTTTCGCTATCCTGCTTTTGTTGAGCTGTGCGGCCGGTTTTTTTTATTAAATAACATTTTGCAATCGTTGAAGGAACACTGCAACACACGGCTCTATAAAGCGCTCGTTGCAGGATTTTTTTCCTCGCTCTCTCGCTGCTGCTGCTGCTGCTGCTGTATCAACACATTCATAAGAAACGCAAAACACGGAGACGTGCGAACGATATTCATAAACCCGTCTGACCGTTACAGTGTGCAGAAGCTCATCGCTAATTAGCAGCCAATCGAATGATGGTCATAATGATGCCGGAATGGAAAAAGGTCATAAAAATGTGTTATTAGAGAATACCTTCACCACCTACCGGGCCATCCCGCGAAACGGGCGGTTTTTTTTGGGGGGTTGGAAAGCAAGTCAAGGCCACTGGTTTGGGTGAACTGTAGACCCCCCAAAAAATACGCTTTAAAAAGGAAACACCTTTGATAAAAGCTCAACAATGACAGCATTGGTAGCACACTGGAGCCACAGTTTGGAGGTTAAGCTTAAGCCTCAAATTGTAGACAAATAGCAACGGACTTTTTGATTGCATTGGTCACACCAGTTTTCCGATGACAATCGCCAATTGAAGTCAAACCTGAATTGGATTAGACGCGGATCTCGGTCCCGCACCGACCGCGGGGCGGAACGTATCTCGTCCGATGCGGTCGGCAAAAACAGCGAGCCTTCACACTAATTTGCAATGTGCTTCTCCCCGTGAGCCGTCCGTGCAGTGGCTCTAAACCGCATATCCGGGCGCTTGAAGGTATGAAAATGGCCTCCAAAAAACGGTATCTGGCCCGGTGGAATCTACCGCCGAGCGGATGTTCCAAATGCAGAACCGATCTTGATGGTCGGTGAACGGATGTCGTCGGGCTACAAAGAAGCAAGACATCGCACCATCTAACGTTACATCTCGGCCGGTGAATTGCAATTGCAGCTAGAGGTACCGTCAGCGGCCGGGCATGATGCCGACCGACGAGAATAGATGATTTATACGGGTTTCATCATCGTGGTGGAGCGCGCGTGCTTGGATGGTTCAATTAACTTCCATTCATTCATGCGATTCATTAGCATCGTGAGTTATCATAATCAACATCAGCATCAGGTGCTGTGAGCATAAGTGACGAAGCAATGATTTATGCACTTGCACATCGACGCGATCATTTGAGGAACTCGCTTTTTCGATGTGTTGGAGCTGGAGTTGGAGCTGGTGAGAAAAAAATCTGAATAAATATTGAAAAGTAGTAGTCAAAGTTTTAGTTGTAAAGTATTGGAAGACAAAATTATCTTATGTTCTTCTAGCCATAATATGCCTTCTTAAGCTAACATTGCATAGAAAGAAGGACTTACCCACTTTCGTTTCTTGCCTTAAAGACCTCTTAGGTCATGTCTGCCATTGCTGGCTTTCTAGACTAAAGTGTACCACGTAGTAGGATTCTCGGCCCTCACTACGAAGAGCTTGAACCCCGATGCTGCCGTGTGAAGACGGGCGCCACTGTCTCCCGTACCATCGGGCCGCCCTATCTCCCCACGCTTAAGGAGGACTCGTTTTTTTAGCCAAGGACATACCAATTAAAGTTACAACACCTCGCAAAGGATATCCTGGTTGCATAATAAAGCTACAGTTAGAGTGACCGATTCTTTGCGGCTCTGTTATACAATGGCACTGATTTGTGGGAAACAAAACTTAACTGACTGCGTCAGACCCGGCTGAGGACCATTCTACCGGAACCCGTTCTATACCCGGCGGCGATAAATTAATGGGACAAATACACAAAGCCACACACACACACGCGGTATAGCAAAAGCTAAAGCCTTAAGTAACTAAACAGCCGCCCGGTTGCTACACGATTTGATCCAGTTTTGCGCATGTCACGGTGCTCAATCCGATCGATCGATTTGCTGCTGCAACCCTGTGAAGGACGTCCGGATGCCACAATGACCACAAAGATATCCACCAGCCCGGGGTTTGTCTTGTTGCCGCGAAGACATCGGAGTGATCGGAGCTCTAACCGGGAGGCCCGTTCAAGAAGGGTGGTGCAATTCTGTTTTTGTTGCAAAGTTAACCGACGTGTGGAATTACACCTCCGCTCATTCTGCATTCTACTCAGATCAAGTGAGGCGACGTCTTGTCCGGTGGTGATTGTATTGAGCGGTTATTTTGTACCGTGAATGAGTGTATTGTATGAGCGGGTTTGTATAGCGATTGTGTAAGAGAAAAAGTAGAAGCGGTTCTTGTATTTTTAAAATATCAAAATCCAGCGTCAAGAATCGAAAGATTTGTCTAGATGGATTTAAAAAGAAGGGGAGCTTCGAGGTGAATAACCTTTCTCCATTCACAGGTGAATGTGGTAAGAAAACAATCTACTTTGAGCATTTTATATTCACATTTAAGCACCTTTTCCATTCGAAAAACCGTAAAGCAAACCCATCCCATTCGGTATCCTCCGTCCGTCTCACGTCGGGCGATAATTTATTCTAAGATTTATAGCGCAATCAAATGAACCGTAGAGAAAGGAATGGAAGAGAAAAATCTGCAGACAGCGTTCAGCCGACCCATTACTTCAGTCCGGGGTCGAAGTGGCCAGCCCACTCCAGCCATCCCGGGACTCGGGAACAGTTTGGGCACGACTCCAGCCCCTGATTAGGATAGCCAATTTCGACGAATCTTCACCAGTGTTTTCCGTGGCGAAAGGTTAACGGTCGAAGGATCACCGCCAAGGTCACACCGATTGTGGTCTGTTAGGCAAACTTTTTTCATCATCTCCCCTGTTGTTTTTTTTTTGCGACTCACAAGCAAGACCGCAAAAGGATTTATGCAAATTTCTATCCAGAATTTTAAGGTGGAAAAGAAATAAAATTCAATCCGTTCCCGGTTTTCCGGGTGATAAGCTTCGGGAATGAAGTCAGGAACACGACGGCGATTCTTTCGCGTTCTCGACCAGCTTACCGAAAAAAAACGATCGAAAACGAAGCGAACGAGTTTGAGAAACGCGTAATTAATTCGCCTTAGTGGCAGCGGGATTCTTTAAATGTTGATTCGATTTTGTGTGGAACATTCAACAAACAAGGGATGAAAAATAGTAAAAACCCAGGACGGCCCGCAACCCATGGGGCGAAAGTGGAAGGAGAAAAAAATCACGATCAATTTCTTACGATCCTAATCCTCCGCTAATGGATTAATTCAGATCGTTCAGATTGGAGCAACCGGTACGAAATAAACTACGCATAAGTTGAAGGATATTGCTCTTAATGCAACAGGGTTAGAACATGTTTGGTATTCCTGGGTAGTTAAGTTAATGTATTTGTTTGTTCTGCTGTTTTCCAACTGTTCTTCAAAGCTAAAGAAAGAAACTCGAACGTAAGGTTTATTTTCTGCTGCTTGTTCCCTTTACTTTAACTTGGAGAGGAAAATTCAACCTCCGAATGGTCGACCTGCAGCATTTTAATTAACAGCTGCCCAGTACACCCACTCTGTTGGTATCTTGATTAACTCGTACATGGTTGGGCCCAGCATTCCGGTGGTCCGCCTAATAGAGCAATGGTTCACACGCCCTTAACCAGCTCACCAGCATTGGCAGCTAACCGTGTGCTGTTTGTTTGCTACTCGTGCTCAGAAGCCAATGCGATCGTTTCTTAAGCCAGCAACATCATAAAACCTGCCGGGATTAGCCTCCAATCAGGTTATCAAATTAACAACAAAACGCGAGCAGATTATGCAAGCAAATCCAATGAGTTATAAACATAATTCGACAAAACCCATAACTTCGATGAATAAAAGGTTTCAAGCCCTTTTAGCTTTCCTCTCAACGTCATGATCTCACGCGGGCACCGATCCTTGTGACCTTCCGTAGCGTAGCGATAACATTGCACATAGTTTTCCATCGTAATTGCATGATCTTGATTGCTTCGTAACAGTGTAGGATCGTGATCTCGTGTCATTCGTGTCACCGTTGCAGTAGATTCGGCTGGGCCCCCAGACGAGACGGTAGCACTCCGCTCAAAGAATCACCCAGCCGGACGAGGCTCGGCTTCAGGAGGGGTTCGCACAGCCAGCAGCCCTCGAGTGTGTCCATTCCTTGCTCATGTTGCTGTACGCCTTTTTTTCTTCTCTCTCTCCATAGCTCCATCAATGACAACCTTAATGAAATTCCTGCCCTGCACGCCAACACTGTACAAGGGTGGAGAACATTAACTGCGTCATTTGGTGTAGCATGGGGCCCTGGGTTCCGTCCGATTTACAGCCGTTGTCACCGGTTCGGATTGTGCACTTGGTAGCTGCGGCAGGTATTACCTCCTAGATTTTTTTTTTCGCTACTTCTCTAACAGCCAGCTTAAATGCACCGACTAAGCCGACGTGCAGCGTTTGCATTTATAGCCATCTAGAGCAAATCGTGTTGCGTGTTCTCGATCGCCTTTCTGTCCGTCTTTACCAAGATTAATACTTCGCGCGCAGATAAATCGCTCGCTTGCTCTCTCTCTCTCTCTCTCTCTCTCTCTCTCTCTCTCGGACAAGTACGCGAACCGCAGGGCACGCAGATGACGTGACTAAGCGTATGTAAATGGAGGCATGATTGTTTTGGAACAGTTTTAATTACATTACAACGCGTCAGACCCGCAACTATCCGCGATCACAGATCACCCATTTGGGTGGTCCATTTTCCAGGCCGCAGCAAACATGCATGGGAAAATGTTTTAAAAAATAAACCCTCAATCCAAATCCACATCCTAAGCAATCCAATGCAGCTCCAGTAGCGTGTTCGGTTGGATGTGGCAATCATCGTACGCGAGGGTGATTTTCCCGCCGCAGGGTTTTGTATGATTGGAGCGCAAGTTTGTTGCCAGGTTGGTTGATTGTTTTGCCATTTCATTTCCAATTCTTTGCCTGCTTTCAAACGGCTCAAGGGTCTCAAGTCGCTGGGTGAAGACTTTAAACAGCAGGTAATGCGTCCATGCTTAACAATGTGTGCCTCGTGCCACACGCATCACGAGATACGACCCGCCAAATGGGGTTGAAACTGTGTTAAGAATATATGTGTGCCAAAAAGTTTCCCACTCCCACTCCGACATTTGCATTATCATATTTGCAAACTCATTCTCAGCTGGTGATGAAGTAACGTTTAGCGGCATTCAGCGAACACTTATCACGTCAAAGTGTTTCCATGAGGTAAGTCACTTCACGAGATAGAAAGCATTTACTTAACTCCAGTTGCATATATTGTATGTGTAGGTGAGGTTTTTCTTCGTATGTACAAATTTTAAATGCTTCATAAGACGTTGAATAGTAAGATACGAAAGATTAACTCAAGATACGTCAGTTAAAAACTTATTCTTGTGAAGCACTACAACCACGAAAGGTCTTTCGTGGCCGCTATTGCCTCGACCACCAAATCACCCGATTGCATTAAAATAATCAAAAATCCTAGAGTGAAGTTATTCGATAGCTCACAACGAAGTTCTATAATTGGAAGTGGTGTTCCACGCTGACACGAAAGGACTGATATCAAATCCCAGCGTCGCGTACGATGGTAGTACAATGGACTGAATAGCCTTATTTTCAGTCACCTCATCTGAATTGAGCTGAACTGACAGTAATTTCAGTCAACGAAACTTAAAGTGGCAGGAGAAGATCCCTTGACTGCTGAGAGGCGGTTGGCCAAAGGGGTTAGAGTGGCAACAATTGTTACTCTTGCTTAGGAAGATCTTAAAGGACGAACTCTACGAGCAGTACGGTGGTCTCACTATCGTGCTAGACTCCGATCATGTCATGAGAATGGCACCGGACGACCCAGTACGTAATCAGTATTTGGACGGTTCACATGGACAGAGAAGTATTCCCACGTTGAGATGGAATGATGGCTGTTATGCTTTTTGCTGGATGCTTTCTATTGGATTGGTATTCGAATGACAAACGACGCTAGACTGTGAGTGGCAGCGAAGATTGATTCAGCAGGTCTTGGCCATGAAGCGGTTTTAGCGCTAGATATGTAAGTAAGTAAATTAGTAAGCAAGTAATAAACCTCAACTTTTTTGAGTGAAATAACTATTTAAATGAGGCGATTACCAACTGTGGCCTACGCGACGGTGATACCAGTCTTCACACGGTAAGGTCGGGGTTCAGATTCCATCCAAACCGCAAGATTGACTATCCAGCTCTGGGTAAAATCAAGCAATAGGTAGCCCGAAATGGCAGACCAAACCTTTCAGTGGTTGTGGTGCCAAAGAAGAAGAAAAATAAGAAGTCTTTAAATTACCTGTTCTACGGCACAACAACTTCGAAAGGTCACAGCCTGTCATCTCTGGCTTCTTTACAACTTTAGAAAAATCTGACAATAAAAAAAACTTCCTACATAATCTTCAAAACAGTAATTTCGTATCTATATGATCAGAAATAATCGATAACTTTAGACACACATTTTCCAAATAAGTCGTTCTTGCGCTTAATAGGAATGCATTGCTGCAATCATATGCCATAAAGAATGCCAAAATGCAATTCACTGGACATCATACCGCTTAGAGTGAACGTTCCCATTTGGCAGGAAAGAATGTGCACGACGACGTTTACAGAGCGCCAGGAAAATGGACAAATATCGGCCCAACAATCAGCAACACGGTAGGAGGTCGATCGGTGGTTACCTCCGTGCCACAAGTGCTTTCGGAGTGCAGTAAAATATGAGAGGAAAATCAATACGCCCAGCTGGGCAGCTATATTATGCAACACACTCTACACCTCATGCACACGCAGAGCAGTGTTCCCGGCACTTTTACTGTCCCTGCTCCCTGTTACACCGAGCACGAATCGCTTTTGTTGTTGCTGCTTTTTTTTGTGGCTGTGCATTTTGTTTGTTAAGGATAAGCAACCAGACACGGGAAAAATCTAACGTTTACCCAGAGGAAATTGATTTCCAAGCGGGGCGTTTGGGCTACCTGTCACAGCCGGCACCCGTAACGAGCCGGGACAAAAAGCACGACTCTCACGGCGATTCTTCTTGGGTAACTCCCGTGTTTGGCTGTGCGATGCATCATGTAACCTATCCCATTCCTGTTACAAAACATAAAAGGCGGAAAACTGGACCATAGAAATGGATGGATGGGTTGTACTGGGCGAGCGTTCCGCGACCGAACCTCCAGTGCCATACGTACCGGTGTATTTATCTCGCGCGTCAAGTTAGTGTGCTTGGGTCAGTTTCAGGAAATGGTTCCACCAACAACGTACCTAAAAGATGAAAAGAGAGCCGTGGAAAAAAACACGTCACAAAGAAAGAAGAATTAGTATAATTGACGCTAATGAGTGACATAGTGGCGGGTTTGGCGTGAATAGATGTGTGGCAGCGGAGGACCTTCCGCCGGGCTTTTGGCGAGTGGCGACCGTAAAAGAAACAACAATCAATAACAATATGACGATAATAACGGAACAGAAGAAAAAAAAAAGCGCTTCCATTCATTCGGTGAAGAACGGCTAACCGTTAGCAAACGGTAGCCAGCTGGTTGGGGCGAGACTCGAGGGCTTCGGAAGCCAAACTGAAGCTACCGGCAGAAGCAATTTGTTAAATACACCGCTTCAGCCAAATGCCCACGTATGCAAATGGAAATTAAAACTAATGCGTGAGCGGGAGCGAGAGGCGGCCAGCCAAAGCCCAGTCACATTTTCAATCAACTCAAACAGTGAAGGTAACTGTGAATGATTGTTGTGGATCGAACCGATTAGTTTTCAGTAGTAAAAGGAACACTTGGTGCAAAGGCGCCACATCTCACGTCACGTCTTATCGTGCTTTTCTTTCTTGCCCGGAATGTAACGTAAGACGTTGCCTTTTAAATGAATTGTCTGGCAATTTTCTCACAATGCAGTGGCCCTCTTTCGCGTGGCCAATGCAGCGGTGATGCAATAGTTATTTTCATATTTCCGTACCGAAGTGTGACACACTCGCACACACACATGCTTTGGGGTGGAAATTTTTTGCCAGTAATCACTGAACACGTGCACACGCAGTCGCGTCATACAATTTTCCGCAACCTCATTTTGCTGCTGACCAGTTTCGTTTGGGAGTTGCTCACCGGTGGATTTTTTTTAAATTCATTTTCCACCGTCTCATTTTATACACGTTTCCATGTTGGGGCTGGCTGCTCGAGTTTCGCGTCGAGTCATTCCCGTAGCCAGCCAGCCAGTCAGTCAGTCAGTCAGTCAGTCAGTCAGTTGGTCAGCTATCGATTCATTATGATCGCGATCCAAAAGCAATCGCACGGGTTACGACACACCAGCAAGCGTTACACCGCCGATGGTGCTGCGGCTAGAGATGCAACGCCACCGCAGACAACGAAAAAAGAGTCAATAAAAATTAAGACCCAAGTGAAGGTGCAGAAGAGGAAGAAAAAAACATCGTTATTTAATACGATTTTCTGTTTCTGCGGCAGGAAATGCCGGAACGGGCTAAGACACACGCGAAAAGGAAAGCGATGGAAGATCGGCGGAATGATATACTTTGCCATTTTTGGTGATTTATTTTACCATTTTCGGAATGTTATTTTGAGTTCAGTTTTCCCCGATCAAAATTGAAAAAGCAACATTATGTGCATTAAATTAGTCTATGATATTGAAAAAAAGGCAGCGACACAAGAAGCGTATGATCCATATATGTTTGCTGCTCGAAAACGAAAAACTCACACGGGACAGTAAGCGACGAACCTCGGACGGCCGTATCAACGCAAAGTATCCCACTGCGACCTCGGTGGCAGTTTGGCAATTAGTCGAAGAAAAGAACAATTTAATTTGTATTGTAAAGCGCCATCGTGCGAGGTTACGCAAAGAAAGCGTCATGAAAGGAGTACGTGCAAATATTCCCCCATTCTTATGCGTTATTGCTATTATTTGGCACGCGCTTCCCTCTTCACCCGCAGCATAACCAAAATCGAATCACCAAAAATTGACCATTCTCTGGCGTATGCAAAACACTTCTTTATTGCTTCATTGTATCGCGAACAAATGCTCAAGGAATCGGCGCCCTAACACATTCGCCAGCACGCCTTTCTGGCCGGGACTAACGAGCACGACGAAAGACGCTTCCAAGAGCGTATCATAAAACCTGACGCAATTTTGCACACTCACGAACAAATGACCATTTGTTGGTGGTCAGTCCGCAGGTGAAAAATTACCTGTCACGGCGCACAACAATTGCAATGCGGCCGCCCTTCATCCTTTGTCACTCCTAGTGAAGCGCTCGTGGTTGTGGCTCCGAGGGTTTGGTTAAAATCATCCACCTTTTTTTGGGGGTTGGATTTCTGTTTCGCTCTATCTAAACTACCCGGTCCATCCAGACGGGCACGAGAGATAGGGGGCCAGGAACGTTGCTCAAAATCTCATCTCATCGTCATCTTGCCACGCACCACGGAACCGAACAAACTGTGGGTGATTGTATGTTGCAGAAAGGAAAGCATACATTTCGCGGTCCCAGGCCTCTGGCTTTCACACTTTACATTTAACACCTTCAGCTAGCGGGGCACCCAACGACGCATGTGTTTGCTCTATTACTTACGGCTGAAACAACATGGAAAATTGTACATAAACCTTCCCCGCGTGCAAGCGACAAGCGAGAAATAGCGAGGATTTATCACACCACAAGCAACGAACGCGTTGTGACGCCGCCCTGCGCTAAATGGCACTTTTTGTTTAACCGTGGCAAACACTTTCAAACGCACGCAAGTACCCCGAAAATACCCGAACCATTTCACGGGTCGGCACAACAACAAAAAACCAAGCGCTCCTTCTCTGGAACTTGGTTTAATGGTGCCACAGGTGCTGCCCCTTTCCCGAGCTGGCTCATCTCGGCCGGTTGTGCCACAATTTGCGTTTGTTGGCGAGTGAGTTACAGGCATTACTCAACCACATCCGGGCCGGCGGATGGGCGGATTATACTGCACCTGTCGCTAGCACACGGTCGTGGTGGCCAGCCGGTCACCATTGGATACGCGACGTGGAAAAAATCAATTAACCACTGTCACTTGCAATTTTCACACAATTGTTACCTGCCGAGTGCAATTAGATGAGGACGATTAGCGATTCTAATAAATTGATTATCAAGCTTGTCGGCCCGTTTTTTGTTTAAAAACTGTTCGGTTAAACTGTTCGAACTGTTTAAAACCCGAATTCGACGTTCGAACTGAAGCTGATTTGTAGACGCCCGTTTTCGCGTGAGTTGTTCCGCGGGTTTTCATTTTATAATGGTGAGCGAAACCAAGCAAATGCATGAATTGAATTTTTTTTTTGTTCATAAAGAACGGCCTGGCCGTATTGCTGCATGAATTGAATTTACATAATACTTAAACTGAAATTCGAAAAGGTAAAAAATAGTGAAAATGACACTGTGAATAATTTGATTTTGTGTATTCTTTCAATTTCTTTAATGAATCAGCAAAAGTCAATCAAAGGGTTGAATAGTTCATTTTAAAGACTTATATCAAAGATTAAGTTTTATACAGTGACTCACAATAGATTAATGCCATATAATGTTTAACAGGGTTGTTCATTTGATAAGGCAATAACATCCATTTTTGTATTGAAACGGCTTCGTATGACAGGGAAATCAAATATCTTTAATTTTAATGTCCTCAAATGCTTTTCTCTTAGTAACCGTTGATATTGCACGCACTCGCTGAAAGGACTTGTACAATACCAACGGCTACTATGAGAATATCATCTGAGGATGTTACAATAAAAGATATTCGATTTCCCTAACATCTGAAGCCGTTTCCATATC
Organism: Anopheles stephensi; assembly: GCF_013141755.1. Lineage (NCBI taxonomy): Eukaryota > Metazoa > Arthropoda > Insecta > Diptera > Culicidae > Anopheles > Anopheles stephensi. Next base: position 50,434,449 of record NC_050203.1, read on the forward strand.
AACTAGCTATTTTTCATTTCATCTAAGAAGCATGCCATATAAATGAATGCTATTGCCTTATCAAATGAAAAACCCTGTAAAATCGTAAAATTGAGGCTATGGTGTCGAATTTTAACGGATTAAGGGAGTTTTTTTTTATAAAATTTAGTCCAAGATTTAAAGAAAACGATCTTATCATAGGATAAATCAAGAAATCGATTCTGAGTATATTTTTGTTATGTTCATTCTCAATTAAACTATTCATCAAATTTAACATTGGAACAACATTTTTCAGTTCTTGTCTACTGTCAGTGCAGACCACCGCCATATCCGACCGCAACCAGCCTCTTTAACGCGTGCGACGAAAATTTTATTTGCACCAAAATCGATCAGTCTCCCGCAGTGGACGAGCTTCCTCTTTTGGACTGTACAACAGTGTAACGTACCGTGCACCACGAATGAAGAGATTTGTAGGAGCTTTTGCTCTGAAAACAGACTGTCTGCCTGCATTACAACAACCCCGAGTCGTGCATGCCGGTAAGAAGAAAAAACACCGAACGTGCGCCAGATAAGTTCACCGCTCGAATTGCGTTCGATATGCAATGCATGCAGCTTGTCGTGGTTTTTTTTTTGTTTTTCCTCCATATTTGTAGCAGTGCTTTTAATTAATTCACATCCATATTAATGATTTCCATTTGAATCTTTTCCCCCCTCGAATGTGACATAATGTAGTGATGCGGAATGATGGTATACTTATCAGCGTGTGCGTTGTACGTTTTTAATAAGTTTTTCCAGCTTGGAGAGACTTACTTACTCGATCGACACTCGATCCACTCGCTTACAGTAAACACCCGCAAAGATGGTAACATTATTGCTCCGGTTTACGATTGCCATTTTGCCTAGGCGGGCAGTTCTCACCCAATACAATTAATTGTTCCTCGGGGAACAAATGTTGATATTCCTGGCAAACGGAATCCTATTAGCACATCATTTAAGTCTTTCAGCAGCATAAAACATGATATAACGGTCACATTTTATGTTTTCGCACATTACAAACCCCATTAAAATGGAACAAAGGCGCGGGGCTGCCCAGAAATGCAACAGACGATCAAAAGCTTCCAGCTTGTGTGATGATATTTTGTCCCGAAAACCAATTTGTTTTGATCATTCCGATTTGATGGTTATGATCGCCGCTTTCCCATCCAGCCAAGCTCCGGAATGAATTTGTGATGTGAACTCCACGAAAAATGATCCGTCCTTCCTGTCACCTTGTGGGCTGTGTGCTGTGTGTCTTTCCAGCGGCAGACAGGTGGCGAGAAATTTATTAATAACTTTATTGGATCATCAATCCCGCGAACATGGCCAACCGGGATGCTTCCGAGTGATGAAATATCTCATCGATATGCATTCGATTTTCACCGCGTGACAGTGTCCTTAGTGGTTGAGTTTACAGCTTTGATGATGCTTGTGTGCAGTTCGCGATGCATGTGATGTGGCAACTGTTTGACTGTGGACAATATCCACATTCAACAAAAGGTATACATTTGAGATGTTTTTACTCATACGCAGCTCATTAGCTACTGATAAGGCGTACAAGAAAAACTTCACCCAAACACAACGTGTGATGCGTGTTTGTGGTTTTGGGATTGTGAAACAATAAATTAATGATTGATTGCACGGCGAAAAGCATAACACACACACACACATACAGGGAACGTCCGCGAGTCCAAAGGTGAGCAAAAAAAAGGAACGAGACGAAAAGAGTCGTTAGATAACGGTCTGCCTGGATGGATTTTAATCGATTCCTTTGAACGTTTCATCGAGTCCTCCGAGATTCGATGCGGGAGAATCCCGACCGGCGATTCGGGGTCGGGAAACGAAGGGAACAAAAGCCGTGACGATGATAATAATGATGATGATGATGATGGTGGTGGTGGTGGTGGCAGTGTTGATGATATTATGCTGGGCTGCCCCAAACGACGTTATCACAGCTCTGCTCCGTCGCCCTTACTATGCCTCCTTCACAATTGATGAGAAGACACAATTTGCATACAAAACGGAATTCGTGAGCGCACGAACGCGTGCTTGCACGTCTGAGAAATTTGGCTGCTGGTAGATTTTGGTAACCCCCCACCACCAGCACCAGCACGCAACAGGTTAAACGAACATTATTTATGTGTGGCCGTTCCGAGCGTTTGTGTAGTTGTGTGCGAACGATCGGCGAACAGACGGTGAAGAATGGAGTTAAAAGCTTACCCGGTGAGCAGAAAACAGCAAAAAATATGCTAGTTGCCGGAATGCTTCGACACTCGATAGGTAGTTTTATCAGCTGTATGTTTTGCTTAACTTTTTTAGCAAGATGTGTTTAACAAGAAAAGCTTCCCGTTACGACCGAATCTTGCAGAATTTTTGGTTTTTACATCGATTTATCATCGATGATTTTGCAGCCGAGGATTTCTGTGGTTTTTAAGCATTAGCACGGATTATTTCTTTGGTGTGTTTGCAAAGATGAAGATGCAAGTTTTCATCCAAACCCGAACAGCAACATCACACAGTTTACCCAACACATCACCAAATTCGTGTTTGTTTTCCAGGGTTCTTTGGTTGCTTTCTTGCCAAAACAAACCGCCAGCCGCGAGTTTCGTTTCATTATCGTGACATTAAAGAATGGCCGACCATTTATCACGACGGCAAACAAGCTAATGTTTTGCAAATTTGCTTATTCTGAACTGATGGTTTTGCAGAACAGACCTGATCTGACAAATAAGTTGTCAAATCCTCCCTCTCGGCGGTGAGTAATTTCAGCATTTTAATTAACGATGCTGGTTGCGCAGAAGCACGCGCAAGCCGTTGAAATTAAACGCCGAAACTCTCAACTCTCAACGTCGCACTCGAATCATCATCTTCGACGCAGTGAAAGGTAGCCGCACATTGGAAAGGTCGGTCAAGTTCGTTTTGGGTGCCCTCCGTAGGTCATCCACTGAACGTTTACCGAATGCCATGCACTTGGTGCTAGTACATTCAAATTTCAACTCATCGTGGCCGTGCGTGTTGTTGTTGATGGTTCGTTCAAAACCGAGCGCTTCTCTGGTGGAGGACTGCGCCTGTCTTGTCGCTATCGTTTCGACCGGTGCCGTTTGAGCGGACTTTAAACTTACAAACGCAAATGTCATCCGGCCAACACCGGCCACGAAGATCAATCGTTCATTATGAGCCCGAAAATGTCACCTGCCTTTTGGGTGGCTGCTTCGGTATCGTGTCGTCAAAGCTGATTCGGCGGGCGGCTCCAGCACAATATTTGATAATCGTGTACGACGACTCGTACTCACCAGTGGAGTTTTATTTGGTGTGTAAAAGCACTGAGATTGTGTCGACTTGAAATATAAAACTGATCGTAAAAGTCTTAAGTTCAAATTATTTAGATCAATCGCCAAGAAATTAAGAAAATCCTCTCAAACTATTGCCATATACTGCCTCCAGAAGCAGCAACAAGACCTTTCCCGTGTATTGCTGGATCATTCTGACCTCCACGCGTGTCTAAGTGATACTTTCTTGGTCAGCATCACAACAACATGCTCTAGCATCATAAGTGCAACAGCAGCAGCAGCAGTCGATTTCGTTACTATTGGCACGGGGGTTCGTCGCTTGGCTCATGCATTGAAGTTCTTCGTTGGTGTGTGGTTTGCCCATATGCCGTTTTGCCGTTTACGAACATTGGCTTCTCCGATCGGTAACGTGTGCGGTGAGGCACAGGAAACTCGATTGCGACCGATTCGTACCCGGGTACGCCGGCTTGCTAATGATGCGTACGTACGCAACCGCGTCTGAAACTGTACGCACGCAAAATTCTGTTCGTCCTTGCGTAATGCCACATCTACTTGGCGGAACGGGGCAAAAAATGTAGATAAACATTTGATTACTATTTAGATGTGAGTATCTCCACTTCTGTTTCGCTTAAATTCCTCGCACTTCAGCGCAGCGAGATTGCAAAAGTTGTAGAACACCTTCTCGGTGTGGAACGTTACGCCGATGTTCAACTAGATCAATCGCTAGCGGATGGTCACCAACAACGACAAAAAGGAGAAAAAAACACATGGAAGTCGTCTAACTCGAGCAACCTACATCATCAGCACACACACACGCACAGAAATGGCTAGTTACGGCCAGTGCGAAAAGTGTAACATGTTGTGCGTGGTACCGAACACGATCGCCGCCTAATAGTTTCGTCCGTCGACGTTGATGTTGTCGTTGATTGATGAAGCGATAAAGCGTCGGTTGCATACTGTGCGGGAAAGGTTGTTCACTTTTGTCGTTTAGGACACGGACCGTGCCGTGAGGTTGCTCTTAGTAGGAGCGATTACTTATTAGATGTAATGATAAACGTAAGCAATGAAACTCGTACGGGGTAGAGCTTATTAACGAGTAAATTGATTGGATTAAAGAGTTGTCCAGTGGCGATTTTTGTTACTGGACAGCGTATATGGAGTTGTATATGAGTTGCGATAATTAAATTTTGGTCTTTAACCATAAACCATGTTTGACTTTATTGTTGAGTTAATTTTAGACTAAATGAGCAATTATTCCATAACAGCGTATTTTATAAATTATAACGCGCTCAGCTTGAGTCTCCGTAATTCTCCAACAACACTGTCACAACGAACAAAAAAAACCAGCACCAAGGATAGCATAAATTCAGTTAACAGTATTGCTAACAGTTTCTCCCAATTGAATAACCTCGTCTGGCGTTGCCGTGCGGTGCTCCGATTTTTGTGCAACACCATTAGTGCAATTCACTTCGCTTTCTTTCTCACGTGCGTTCGGGCCCCGTATTATGACACGACAATTTCTTTGCCGATGTTGGTGCGGTGCGTGTGCAGTTGGAGTGTGCCGTTGCTGGCTGCAAAACAATCGTATGCCGAAAATGGTCGCAAAGAGCTGAAGTACCGAAAAGATTATTGTCTACCGTTAAAACCCGGTTGCGCAATTGAATGGTGGATTAGCGTTGAACGGGAGGGTTTAAAAAAAGGCGTAATTAAAGCAAGCGTCATGATCAAAACCTGGATTATTAAGGGTAGAAAGGTATTGAGGCTGAAATGTTTCACCGGCAGGTAGGTTTTGATTCGATCTTGTACCAAAAATGGGATTAAGTTATTTAAATACAACGTATCTAGAACAAAGTAACAATTATGTTTATTACTTGTAAGTGTGGCGAATTCAGTCCTATGGAAACCCTAAGTTGAATGAAGGGTAAAGGCCTCCAACACGTCGAATCTGCTGACTGAACCAGGGCCTGAAATAAAGCGGATGCTCGGGATACGAATCACCTTAAGGAGTTCGAGACTCTTTACATGATCGAGGCGTGTAGCATTCCCCACCTAATTTAAAGAAGGATACGTCTTTGATTGCACGGGACCTCCACTCGTCCACGACCTCCAATCCACTCGCTGGAAACGAAATAATTCCGAAGTCATACAAAGTTATTGACATGCCACTTCTCATAACCTTTTCCTTTGGATTAAATCCACTTAACCGGCATCAGAAAACAGGAAATGGTTATAGCATTTCCATTTCGCAGATACATATCCTGCACATTCTCAAACTCACCACAGATCATTGGATAGAATCGAGCTAAGACTTCCTCAGACCTCAGACACTTATGTCTTATGGAGTAATTCCCTTCTTCCTCTTCAAGATATTGGAAGAGGTTCGTCCAATTTCTCAAAACTCTCGGCCTTGAAACCCAATTTAAAAAATAAAATAGATACATACACATGCTAGAAATTTGAGCTTTGAACCCTTCGATACCAAGGTGTTAATATACACTATGATGAAACCGACAAGAATTTGTCAAATTAGCTAAGTATTGAGCCCTGCCTACGGGGAAGCGGTCTGGATGAGTTTTGAACATCGGTCCTGCCGTGTGAAGATCGGTGCCGCTATTGCATCTGCCACGAGCGGAACGAACCCTGCCACCGAAAGAACGAATGAAACAAAACAGAAAACTATTTGATTAAGCAACCCATTATGTATGAATGCCTACTTATGAAATGCACATCCGGCGCAAGATTTCAAACAGTCTCCTGCTGAAATCAAGCGTGGCCCAAACCTCCCCACTCCAATGAAAATCATCAATGACATCCTTAATGGGATGCTGCACCGACCGCGTCAAACAGACACTTCAAATGGGGAGCTCCGAGTTGCGATGATGGTAATTTTGAGTGCATTTTAACCTCTACATTGCTCCGAACCGTGGTACCCAACGTCATGGCCAACGCCTTTCCTCTCTCTCTCTCTCTCCATAATGGAGTGGTTGAAATGGACACCGAAAAAAACTAAAACCACGAACAGAACAAATACGTGCGAATCGCTTTGTATCGATCGTACTCTGTTTTTTGGTGCTGTGACTGCCACTTTGCTCTTGTCGCTGGAACGAATTATGTATCTGCGATCTGCACCTGAATCTGACTACTATCGATCTCCACCCATTTGGCGGCTTGCCGTAAATTAGTATCCATGGTACGCGAGCAACAGACACAAAAAAACGTATCCTGCTCTGGGGAAAGGTGGTTCCGTTTCGATCTCGATCTACCGAACCTAGCCTGCCGGAGCGGGATTGAGTGATTTCATCCACTCAAGGCCATCCGCCCAGTGGCGTTCGTTGCCCATGCACCTGATCGCGACTGTAACAATCGGACGCTTTGATACGGATTGAGGTGAGAGAACGCTTGCCGCTTGCGCCTTTGTTTCATCAATTATCAACGGCCCCGGGCAGTCTGGGCCGTTCTTAATGGTGACGATCGTAAAGCGGTACCCGCATCCATTAAGGGAGACATTTTTGGGGTAAGTGTGGGTTCTCGATTATCGAACCATCGAATGTGCCCTCTATCTCCCCCAAAATCGGTCATAATTTAACTGCATCGGTCGTAAAACTTGAAAGTATATCACATCTACTAGACCATTTTCATACCCGTTACACCATACCGACTGAGACAGCAATTTGCAATGCTCCACCGCTTTTCGCTACGAATTGGAGCAATAATAGTAAAATAAGCTCTGTTTAAAAAATAAACGCTTCGTCGTGGAGGTTCAACCGATGGCCTTCGTGATACTGTTATGCATTCATTAATTTTAATTGCACAGCCTGGCCCGTTCCTTTGACATGCTCCCGGTAGGTGAGCGAAACGGTCGGCCAAGGAGCATTCACGTTCGACAGGAACAATCTGAAAAAAATGGAACACGTATTCCTTGGCCAGTGCACACAAAAATTATCCGTCACTCACGATTCGCCGTTATCATCGCTGTCCCAGCTGATGGTCCATGTTTGGATGTTGCGAACCTTCTCGCTTCGGCGAGCGTACCGCCGTTCGGCTTCGACACCCGGTTAATGGAACAAGTTTTGAATGTAGGGTGGTTTCGATTTTTGGCACCATTATTTTGGTGCACCGTTTTAAAGCGAGAGTTCTGACGAAGGACACTTTCCATTTCGGATTCTTGGCTCGGACAAGGGCACTTGATTTGGCTAGACAGATGCTTCGTATCGTCTCTAGCAGACAGGTGTTGGGGAAATTATATCTTTATTCAATTTTACATATAAAACCAATTTGATTAAACGTCTTGAAACTTCACTGTCTTTATAAAAAGTGATGGTTTTATCAGCTTTATCAGCACAAAATTCTCTCCCCTTCGTTCAGCCTGATCTCAGCCGACCTGAATTTCGATCCGCATCACCCAAACGCTCCACCCGGGGAAGAGGTTCGTCACTTGCTTTGCTTCTCGCTAAGCGCAGTCGTTTGTTTTGCGGGTATCGTTTCAACATTACCCAACACGGTGGAGGAATTCATTCCATCGAATCCGTAAATTCGAACCTCGAGCCGCTCGATTGATGTGATGGCAACCTTCCCTCGAGGGGGTTTTCGCCATCGGATTCAGCCATCTCCGAACAAAAATCAGGCGATTGTGTCTGCGTTCGGCGATGCGGTCGACGTGACCGATACCGACCGCTGCCGATGACCGAGTTCGCGCCGAGTAGCTCGGCATCGACTGATTACGTGTGAACTTGGTGGATTTGTGGCAACGACCTGTGGGGGCCATTGAGGGCGATAAAATAGAGGGCATCCGTGCGCTGGTTCACGCGCTGGTCCGTGGGTGTGTCGTCTATCGCACCCGAAGGCTTGCGGCTTTCGAATGATTGGGCTTACCACCCAGGATCGGTGTTAGATTTTGATCAAATTTCAACAAGGAATGCATTTTTCTCTCTCTCTCTGTCCGTTTTCGTCAAAACTAATCGACACGCGAGGCATTCCAATCAACACTCGCAAAGGGCCGCGGGTTCACGACAGGGAAAAATGAGCATGCGCCACTTTCGCTTTCAAGGTTGCCTTCGAATCGAGCCGGGGCTTGAGATGAAGAAAACAAGTTTCTCTCTATTATGACTGCAGCCAGAAGGACTGCCGTACAAGAAAGACCTATGGAAGCGCATCTTCTGTTACCGTCAGCAAAAATAAAAACTCTTTCTGAGCAAGAAGTTGTCGTCGAAAAACATATTTGTCTTCACAATTTCAATCATTGGCGTTGGTGGTGAACGAAACTGGCGATTCGGGATCGATGGCACAAGTTTCCACCCGACGCCATCGGGTTAGCGGTCAGAAGATGCCTCCCGTCCAGTGCTGTCGGCGACCTAGTGACCGTGCCCCGTGAAGCAATAATGTATTCAAATCGCCATATTTCTATGCCGGCATGGTTTGAAGATCTAGGACATTACCGAAGCATGGGCAGACGGCATGGAACGAGCAGCAGCATGCAGAGTCTAGCTTCTGATGCCTTTTAAACATAATAATCGATAAATTAGCGTACCTCCTACGCGACATTTGAAAACAAACAGGCCGGCGAATATGCGCATAGGCATGCGAAGCAAACGAACTGTCCCTTCCATTCAGATTCTATCCATTCTAGCGAGCCATCCGCCGAGGCCCAAACACGCATTTGGCGGATGCAGTTGAATAACCTTTTAGGCGACATTTGAATTTCAATCAATTTGGTATACTGATTGGCCGATCGAGAATAACTTCTACGGTCGGGGGAGTGCGAAAGGCACTCGTGGCGCACCGAGCACAAGCTGGAAAAGCCAAGGATTTGTGTCCATCGTCTGTGTCCATCCACACTGCTCGAACAATTCATCTTTTGTGTCGCCCTTTTTCTATGATCGAGAAGAACGCAACAAAAACCCCGATCAATGCTACCCTTAATGACAGTCATTGATGCAAAGCGATTCGCGTAGATCAATCGTTTTGCTCAGTATTTCATCAAAAATCTAGAAATAGTGGGTCCACCCGTTCATCGTTTCCATCGTTTGGTCAAGCAAATCAAGGGATCATTAACCGTGCCGACGGGGGTTACGAAGTTTTCAAACAATTCATTGCAGTAAATTTTCTAATAACGTTTTCTACAAATTATTTTGTGACCAGCAACAAGCATGTTATCATTGCAACAGCTAATGCTATACGAGAGCCCTCTCACATGCTTCTGTGGAATGCTTGTACGCCTGTCGAGAACATGGTCGGAACAAATTGACCATAACCAACGCCATCGATGACGCCACGCTCAAATAGTTTGATTGAATCGAAGATCGATTGATTGAAAAGAGAATGTGTGACAAATGTACTACAAAAGTGTATGAAAATCAATTCCAAGTGCCAAGTTGCAATGGAAGCGTTATCGTGTGTGGTGCCGCGAGCCAAAAACAAACTTCTCTTGGCGATAAATGGAATTTCGATCACTGTGGTCCCCCGGCCATCTAAGGACTATTTTGCAGGTTATGTGACTAATATAGCAGCAGTAAAACGTGAGTGAGAGAGAGAGAGAGAGCGCGAATGAGTGACAGAAGGTTATCAAACGCTTCGATATGGATTCGTACAAATGTGAGCGGTGTTTTTTTTTTACTATTTCGGTTCGCAATCACACAACATGTTGAGCGAGATATTGATTCCGCAGACAAATGACGAAGTGATAAATCGATTAGTTTTCTCTCCGCCAACTGTCCACCGGGGTTGGAAAATTCATAAGCCCCAACCGTACATGGCTACCGTCACAAGACACGCCGCCCAACGCCATCTGCAGCACAGCAAGTAGAGCCAAGCATCGGGCAAATCAATTGGGTACACTCTTTGGCAGAGAATGTTGGTCTGCAGAGACTGCCAGCAGAGACTTCCCCGTGCGATCGCAGCGCACCCGATCGCGCTCCGATTGCATAACGACGTGTTTGCAATTTCCAGCTTTTGTCCCAAAGTCGGTAGAACACGGGCTGGGCGCTACTGAGCGGGGCGGAGCGTGTAACGGGGGCCACCTCAGCGTGACCCAATGACGCGCGTGGCGCGATTGAACCAGTTTATGGACCGTGCTGCGATCGACGGACGGTTTCCTGCTACTACGACCGTTAAGATGGGTACTGAGTTGGAGGCTCGTTTTTCGCCATATGCTTACGTGGTTCAAATGCGATCGCGCCTAAAACGTGCCACCGTGCTGCTCGCCTTCGTCTCACCCGCAAACCGACGGATCTGACCGGTTCGAACATTCTGATTTGTAGGTTTGAAAAATGGAGCACCAAAGGTCTTTGGTGCAGGTGCCGCCCGGGTTGCCAACATTTGACAAGCATTAATCATAGATTCAGCTCGCAGGGACCTGCCAATTTTCACTCTCCGTCGCGAAACCACACCACCTGCCATCGAGCCTGGAGGTCGCACGGACTGGGAAAAAAAGAGACCACCACAACCACCAACAACCTTTGCAGATCGTTACACATTTAGCTTCTGCGATCGGGTGGCAGTGCGGCAGTGCCGATAGGTAAGCTTTTGCTAGTTCGCCACCATACCGATTGCTACCGATCCCCGCCGTACCCGGGACATAATCTGTTGCGAGATCTGTGTTTGTCGGCGATTGTGCGATCTACTCGGTGCGATCCGATTTCGATACTCATGTCAGATTTATGTGACCGAATGCTGGGGATTACTGCAAAACCATCCTCGCAGCACTTGCTACAAGTTGCTTTCAGTGCCGCCGCCCAAGCAATGTCGATGCCGAAACCGGCAACCCCGGCAAAGGGTCGTTGTCTATAAATAATGCTCACAGAAAAGATTGATGCCCACTGAGTCCCAGGAGCAAGGTGCCTTTCCGGGCCTTTCTTTGTAGCGTTAGAACTACAACGCTTTCGCTAGTGCGCTAGCACGATGGCTCAGTAAACGACGGCAGTAGTCGTTGATAACCTGCAACGACTCGTGCAACAAATCGTGTAGCGTAGCATAAATCTGAGTTGGCAATCAACAGCGGGCAATGTTTCGATCAGTGACTCCACCGCATTGGCAACTTCAGCAAAATGGAATTCACTTTCGCCCGAGCCCCATGCCGAATGGTGATAAATGTGCACTCAGAGCAGTAAATTGTCCTGCATGTTCTCAGCTGTTGTTCGATGGATACCCAAAGAAAGTTACTATTAATAGAGTTCAACTATAATTGCATCGAACCAGTGTTGCACAACCGTGCACATATTATACCAGCTAAGCAAGGTTGGAGATCGAATTGAGTTGTTTGCTTCCTGAGTTTTACCCAGCTATGTTAAACTACAACTCCGGTCGCAGACGCAACGAGATGACAAACTTTCGACCCCCGATGCCTCGTCAGTCGCTCATTAGTTATTGTGTATAAGTGACGCCTTGATTCGAAGCTGTAAAGAAACTGGTGGTGCCGACAAGCCATCATTGCCGTCACGTCAGAGAAGATGTGCGTCTTTCTAGATGATGATCACTGCTAAATGAGCTTGAGCTTCACTATCGTCCGTTGGGATGTAGTGTTACACCACCCGAGTCACATCGTAAAACTACGTCATAATGCATCTGACGATGACGATCACTTCTATACGGTCGGATCAAGACACACTCCGTAACGTTTAAATCGCTTTATAGTGCAACAGAATTAATCGTAGCATGGCTTTCAAAATCCTACTTCGCACATGTTAGAATCCCTCGCGGCAGGCAAAAGCGTACCCCCCAGGGGTGTTTGTCTAACCTTTCGAGTCAATTTCTGCACCGCCAAAGAGCTACAAACGCACAAGAAAAAGGTCGCGCCATTTTAGGGCCACAGCCGACGCAAAGTGTCAGCAAAGCATAATCATCCATCAGGTGTACGCTACTGCTCGTTTCTAAAATCTCCTCGGTGCCATGCCCATAGAAGGAACACCCCATTGCCAATGTCACCGTTGGTTCCTGCCATTAACGAAATATATCTTTCTAATAGACAACAAATCGTTTGGCTGACAACAATCGGCTTGCAAATCGTACCCCGTTTTCCCGTGCCGTACCGCACGCCGGCCCGATCGTTGGCAGAACCTGGCTGGCCAATAGTCGTCCCTCCTGCGTTCGATCCCGATCCGCTTCGCCATGATTTATGCAGCGACCTTGATAGACCCACGGGTGCGAAGTTCTGGTGAACACAATCAACCGAGCCAGGGTGGCGAGCGAGAGTGATGGAGCGAGTTTGTTTGTTTACGTGCGTGTATGTCACGGGTGTAGCGGAAGCGGGCGGCCTGCATTACCTCATGAATGGGATTATCGTCAGAATCACCCGTCCAACGATCGTTCGAGAGGTCGTGAAGTTAATGCGATTTGTGCTCAATCTTGTGCAGGTTCTCAGCGAGCGGGACTGTCCAACGAAGTACTAGGTTCTCTCTGCTGACCTTAATCCCGTATTTCAACTTCACCGATTCCAGCGAGCACAGATGTCCTCATCAAGCGCCAGATCTCGCGTCGGTTCCCAGGAACTTCTAGGTTCCCTGATTCATGGGTTGGCTTTGCGTGGTGGCCATAAATCATGGCCTACAACCAGTGGAACCGTTTGAGTGATGGCTTGATGTGCGAAGGGTTCGACGAGCGAATCATCATCATCATCATCATCTGCTCATTATCTCGGCAGCGTGAAACCGAGCACCGCCTGCAACTTCTGCCTTAGCTGTCGTTTGGCACACCAACGGGTTAACAGTTCCCGATGCGACCGAACGGAGATGGCCATGCTCACCCCAAAGGAAGTCATCGCGATGAACTTCGTGTTCCGAGATTACCTAAATGAGCCACGGAATGAAGACACCTAGGCCGAAAGCATTAACAACCGCCTGTCTTAGAACTCGTGCCGCAGCGTGTCAAGGGAAGTGTTACGAAGCGTGCTCATCGATTAATACTCGTGCAACCCATTCGCTTCCTTTCATTGTATTTTCGCGAAGGAAGTTACGATCTAGGCGAAAATATGATTCCAGTAGAAAATCTCCAGCAAGCAGCTGCCCAATTGCACAAAACAATCGACGCTATAGCTTCCTGCCACATTGGGCAACTTCGCTGCAATGCCGCACGGAAATGGGGTAAGAAGCTTCGCTGGGCGAGCTGCTATCCGTTCTATTGCTTTATCTGGCCTCATCTTCCGGAACCAGAAGCAGCTACGAAGCTACGTTTCATTGTAACGCTTTGATGCCACCGTGATCGCTTCTATGGATGGTTGGATGGCTGGCTGTACCTTCCGTTTGTGTTGCAGCTAAACAAAACGAACCCTCGAGCCTTACGCTGCAAGCCGATCATTAGTGATCTAATCGTGCATCCCTCTCGTGAATCACGGTTTTCGCTCGTGGAAGTGAATTGTTCCATTTTATGGGTAACCCGTTGATTGCTTGCTGCTGATCCCGTCTCCATTTATTTGCTAAATTATTTCGTCTGCAGTGAAGAGTTAGAAGAGCACATCGGTAAAGCTGTTGAAGTTGCAACAAAACGTGATTGCATCGTATTGAAACAAAATTTAAGTACAATTTTGAAACTTTTCAGTTTAAATTAGTCAAAACATTATGATGAAATTGAAGAACAAACAGAATTTGTTTACAACTGTACGATGAATCGATCGAGTATGAAGTCGTGGAGCAAAGTTTGGAGATTCGACGGAGGACCATCATGTAATTTGTTTGCCCTACAAAAAAAGCAATTGCGTTGCATCGAGCTCATCAATGGTCGCGTATCGAAATGATTACATTAAGCTTTTACATATTTTCGACTTGCATGCCATTTCGGTTGTAATGGAGCTATAAATTTTGCCTTAAGCTGTACCTTTATTATCGCTATCATGTAATTATTTAGCATTGCGCCACATCTTTCGCTAGTGATAAACGATTTTCGAAGCCCTATAGGCACCGTTTCCTAGCGCAATCAACCGATTATTGATACTTAAGTAACGAGTAATGAAGTTCGAGCTGTCTGATATGAGATAATTATCATACGAACGAATAACATTGGCATATCGATGATAAATCTAAGCCATTATTTGCAAACTAAACCAAAGTGTTGATCACATTTCCCAACATAAAACAATTGCAAAACGGAATTCGAATCCGTTCGGTCGAAGAAAAAACGCAACGATCCTACCCGTGATTTCGATATCGAGCTTCGGTGCGTTTCCTAATTCACCTGCGATCAGCGTTCGTGTGGTTTCACGATTATTCACCCAAGCTTCCATAGATCACCCATACCGATACAGTCTGCTCGAATTTTCTACCCGTTAGACTATTTGCTATGCTGCAAAATTTTATACAAACACATTCACACTTCTCGAAATAAAAAAAAAAAACCAAAAACATCACACACAACATACTGAAGAGGGCTCTTCTCGTCGTCGGCAGACGCTCGCGCTGTGGTGGGAGCTTCAAGCCGAACATCGTCGTACGAGCATGGTCGTTGACCACTACCACGGTGCGATCGTACGCAAAGTTCATGGTTTGTTTTTCCACCCCGCCGGGTTCGTGCGTTCTGCACCGGGTGCCCCATTGCTCGCAGCGATCAGCGTCGTCAGCTGTATTAGATTAACATTTTGAAATGCAAAAAAAAAGCTCGAAAAAACCGGCTATCATCGATGGGTTGAAGAGGAGAAGAGGAGAAAAAAAAACCTCTGCGTTGAATGATCCAACGGTGGACTTCATCCATTTCTAGGCTTTAAGGCTCATCCCGAACGCGTACAAGATACGTGTCGGTTCACCGAACATCGGAAAGGATGGACGGATTTTGTGCGGGTCATCAGATTTCTTTGGCATTGAGATGAGAGGGTTAAGTAAGGTGAGCAGATGATTTTTGTAGTTTTTAAAAATTCACTGTCCATTGATCTCCAGATCCTTGTTCTTTAAAGTATTCTTAAATTTTTGAAGCTTTGAACGGATTCACGAATCACATGACTCACAATGTTGACTAAACTCGTAAATTCTCCGTCGTTTACTGTCCAAACTCTCCGTTGCGTGGTGGCGTTTGTAAAATTGAATTTAACTGTTCGACATCGCTCCAATAAAAATCTCGATCCGGACACTTAAAGTTCAAGCATCCCACGGCAAAGTGTGCCGATTGGGTGATAATAACTTCACGGTTTCGATCTTAGGTTCGATCGATTTCTAGCGAGCACTATAGAGAGCTCTAACTGCGAACGAAGTTAACAGAATCGTCAAAATCCGACCGAACTTCGATCACAGCGAAGAGAATGTTTGAGGTCCGAAAATGATGTTAGAACAGGATGAAAACCAAACAAAAAGACGCTCTAACATCCAATCAAACCCGTTCCGCGCTCAAATGACTTTATTTTATTTGGGCATTAAGAATGACGCAGCTGCTCAGCGATGGCCAAGTGTGTGGTGGTTCGCAGCAATTATAAGCCTTAACTTATTGGCTGATCTGGATTTCGATCCAGGTCCGACACGTTCTTTGGCCGCGAGAGCGCGGTTTTACGATTCAAGCCCCAATTCCGTAAGCATCACCCAGTGGCGTGTGGCTCATTTACATTCCACTCGAGCCCAGCGTGATTTCCGATTGATCCGAAATGATCAAACTGCTCAAAAAACAAACAAGCTTCCCAGGTGATGATGGTGTTTATCTGCTCGGAGAGAAAATCAGAAGGAAACAGCCGGTTTGATAGGTCAAGGACAGGGTAGTGGGAAGATAAGAAGATGTTTGTTGGCAGCCCCGGGCAAGGAAGCACAGCATCCGATCTGAAGCGAGCCCTGCAATAAGCCCGCTCAACAGTTGATAAAGAAATGGACAATGAGGAACAGTGGAGGCAGATATGCTCAGAAGTGAAAGGGAGCGATTAATTCACTAGTGGCGCAATATGCTAGACGCTACCACATCCTTGAACACATCCCAACACTGCAGACGCTAAGCAGATTCAGCTGGCTCCAAGTAATCTCCCGAAGGGATTACAGCAGGATGTTCTTAAGGAGAACTGAAAGTAACACATGATTCCTTTTCAATTGCACGATTTTTGGAACAAAGTGGATCACCTCGAACGGCACCGGCGGCGAATGCATTCACCACGACAACGACAACTCTTATCCCACCCAGCGCACGCGTTGGAGAATGTTTTCGGAAGTTCTAGAAACATGATCCGCCGGCTCCGGTGACCCCACACACCGGTGATCAGCGAGCAAGGCAACGTGGAAGAACAAGCCGTACCGGCAAAATCGACCTGGAAACAGAGTAGGCGGTGCCGACGGAACATTCATTACTCCGTGTGTACACGCCGTGTAACGTGCATATGGGACCAGCGACGGTTACGACAAGGACGCCTAGTTTCCACCCGAACAGGTAACCTTCAGGCGGTGGGGCACCGTTGGGCACCGTTCTGATACAATCGAAACCGTCCGGATGAAAGCCGGCTGAAAGGGTTCGACAGCTACACGCTGGTTCTAGTGCACAGGTTGGAGCTGCGCTGGAAATGCTTTGACGAGGAGATTTATTATGCGTCTCGGATATTGGGAGCGGAAACTGGGTAACTTGTGGGGCAAAATTAACTGTAAGGTTAACATTACACAGTAAACAATTTAAGACAAATCTTTGGAAAGTCTCTAGCTAGAGCGTATAATACTCAATAATTAAAAAAAAAATCGCGAAAAGCCAAAACAAAAAGCAACATACTAAAAAACGGGTTCGAAACGGGCTCGCTCTATTCATCGTGAACTTCAACCTATGGCACTACTTTTTTTTTTTAACTTTTCGCTTTTCTTGGCCATACTCCACACTCATCCCATGCCGAGGAACTCAAGCATCGTGCGGCGATAAGTAGTGGCGGCTCGCAAGACTTTTCGAGCTTCGTGCAGTAGATGAGAGTTCATCAAATATCAAACGATGCTCTTCTTCTGGTGAATGTTTATGCTTGGCAAAAAAAACTATTCCGCAACTAAAGAGTCGTTCGTATTACTGATCAGGTTTGGAGAAGGTGTTGGTGATCACAACGATGATGATGTACCATGAAAACTTGGCCGAAGCAAATGAGTTGTGGTGGTAAAAATATTAGAAACTTTGCTTAAGTTTTTCGTGGCTGTAAAAATGGTTATTAAATTAAAAACTGCATCCAAACCGAAGGTATAAATGGGCTTCCAACGTGCCAGCAGCTGCTTGAAAGGGACAGCAAATGAGAAACGAAAACCAGCCTCTCCAGGAGTCTTGACAGCAGATTTATCATTTGCCAAAAGCCCAAATAGAGCGCGTGTGATGTCAGGTTGTTGTTGCGGCGCTGGTTGGCAAACCCGGCGGAGAAATGTTGGTGCGTCTACGCAACAGCTGACCCCACGGACGCTTTCCCTCCCACCGGATGGGAGGCGTACGCGTGGCCAGCACTCGTTCCCATACGCCCGGTCTGATGCACGCTCCGATGGAGACACCAAACGGTTAAATCGATGGAGATTGTCAACGGGTTTGTTGATCGCTATCGCTATCGTTTCATGATCGTAAAGCTCGTTTCATGATAGACAACCGCTTTGGTAGCCGTTGCGTTTGTTTTATCTGGCCGGTTTTTTGGTTGGTGTTGGGCCTAGCTAGCTGTGCATAAACGGTGGCATCGGTGAGCTTCCAAAAGCAACTCGCGTTCCCGGTTTGTGGGGTAGAGCGTGCCACCAGGAAGAAAGTGCTATGATCGTGTACCGTGCACGGCGTGATTGATTTCGATTTCTCGAACATGGAGCTGAAATTGATTTGTGTCTTGAAGGTATGGATTCGACGAAAGGAAGGGTCGAATAAAAATGTCAAGCGACTTAAGATGCTTCCCAAATAACCATTCGGAAGGTGTTTTTAGCAAGCAGGCAAGCGAGTTACTTAACACTCGGTACAAAAGTTTGACTCTCATAGATACTGAGCCCCGGAAGATCGTGCGAGCATAATGAACGTCATATTAGCACATACAAACAGAAGACTTCAACGAGTGTTAAGCGAGGACACTGATTACACGTCTACGCACAGCCCTGTCTCTAGTTTTTCCTGTGTAACGCAGCCAGTTGGACTGAAAGGTCATTGGATTTCGCTAACAGAACATTAAAAAACTTCACCCGACGTCACTGCCAAAAACACGTCGGCTCTGCAACAATTCCTAAATGCCTGCTAAAATCGCTGGCAACCTGTTTCGGCCGCTTGCCACTCGGCCTCGGAGGTCAACTATCAGCTATGCGAGCCCCTTTTCTTTCCATCGCCACACTGCGAATGGCAAAAATCTCCTCTATGCGTGCCACAAATTCGCCGTCCGTGTGTGTCCGAGTGTATGTAAATGTGTTTTGTTTCTTTGCCTTTCCACCCTTCTTTTTATCTAGGCTTCTCCAGCTTGGCAGATTTTTGAGCGGCCGTTTTCAGCAATTAATTAATTTGGCGAAAAGACAAACGCACGTCTCTTTTTTTTTGTTGCTTGTTGTGCTTTTTGTGTGAACAGTCACCCGACAGTCACCTCTTTACCCCATCGGGAGTCAGGAACTCCGCGGCAAAGGACTTAGGTAAGTGTCATTAATTTGAGTGATGGCGAAATATGGCGAAGTTACCGTGCGCACCGAGTGGACCACGGGTATCCGCCGGTATTTTACCCTTCATTGATTTTTTGTTGTCGTTTTGTTCATGAGTTCAAGATGGGGAACGCAGGTCTTTGCTAGCATCAGCACCAGCGCTGAAGAAGCGACAGCAACCTGCTGCGCTGACCGATTAAAGCACCGGACCTCAACCCGAAGGCAGCAAACCTGTTAGGCGCCCGTGCAGCTACCGGCAAAAGCGACGAAAATGCCCGTGGTCTATCAGCACCAGAGAGAGAGAAAGAAAGAGAGGGTTTGGAGATATTCGCATATGGTGGCATCCAATCGATTCGTCGCCTGATATGACGACGGCACGGCAGGATTAACTTTGACCTATGGAAACAAATTTGAAGATGATCGACCAAAACACACACACAGGCGCGTGCCCACACCGCATTCCATTCGACGCGGCTTTCGCGCGGTTGATGGCGGTTCCCGTGCTTTGTGTGCGCCTTTTTCGGTGGTCGAAGCATTTAGCACCTGGACACTTGCCAAGGATAATTAAAGGCAATTGGCACCTGTGTGGATAAGCTTGTGCACACTTGCAATTCCGTGTCATTTGCTTGCCAAGTGCAACTCATGGGAGAAGTTGCAATTTATGAAAAAAATGTAATTTTCGGTTGTTTTTGTCGCGAGGCGAGCTGCCAAATTTGCAAGATTCATTATTTACTTCTTTAATCATAGATATGAATAAAGAAGTTTTTAGTTCGGGTAATTCGCCAAATTTGAATTTAAATATTTAACGGAAAAACAATCATTATATTACTCATGATAAGCAACAAGGTGGCATAGGTCCATTCTTAACACGAAGGGATTGCTTTGAAATCCCTTCTAGACCGTCATTTTACGAGTAGCAAGGCAGTCAGACCTGCGAATGAGGAGGCAGTCTGGATGGGAATTGAATCAAGAACCAGTAGTGAGAAGACGGGCGCCGTTATCGCCTCGGCCACCGGACCGCCCCAACCCAGTCAAAGCATCCAGCAACCCAGAAATGGTTGAACAATACCTTTGGAGGAAATCCCAATGAGAAGAATAAGAACAGACTCTATATACGCAGTGACTTCATGATTTACCTCGTGAGAACAAAATGAAAATAATAAGTTTCACGTATAAAGAATCATCTTCTTTTTGTTTAAAGTCATGCAGAAGATTTTGTCGAATCATGTATCAACAGCCGCTTCAGTTTTCCGAAGTTTTGTTTAAAAACAATTTCATCTTGTGGGCATTTTTTTCAAAAACCAAACCTCAACACAATACTCTATTAAGTTTTAATTCATCCCCCGGCCCGTTATTCGCCACTGGAAATCTCAATCAACGCCGGCCATGATTGGCATTATTATCTCAAAAAACACTAGCCAGTCCTTACATTTTAACAAAACAATACTGATTAGTGGTGGCCTTTTGTACAGAATAGAGCGACGTTAGACTGTCAAGGTTATTCGGCCACTGTTGACTTCGCATTCAATTACAAAAATGGCGGAAATTCCACCGGTGAAAAAAAAACTTATCACCATTCGTCACAGTGAGATTAGTTCGACTAGAAGGGGCATGCTAAGAAGAATGCTAACATTTAATTCGCATCCCAGCCGTTCTTGATGAAAAGGGGAGAACTGAAAAACAGCACACACACACACAAAAAACGATACATCAAATTTATTATGTTAACCTACCTTGTTCTGTAGTTACCCCGGCTTTGAGCCGCCTGGGAAGCGTTGGCGGCGCTGCTGGTCAGATTTTTCGAGGTCGCACCACGCGTCATGGTGGTATTGTTCTGGGCGGACAGCTGGCTAGCGCTGGTGCGGGGCAACCTTGGCGATGGGTTGCTGGACCGGCCACGGGAGGCCTGTGGCTGTGGCCCTCCGGTCGTCGTTCCGGCGGCTAGGGCGGCGGCCAAATACAGCAGCAGCCACAGCGCCAGACAACAGTAACTGGCCCTCCGAAAGGCCATCTTGGCTGGTGGAGGTCTCTCAGGGGAAAGGGTTCGCGAACCAGCGGGGGAACGGAATCACCGACACTTGCACTCTTCCACCGGTACACTACAAGTTCACCAGCGACAGAAAAAAAAAAAAACACTCCGACAGGCTCTTCGGTTAGCCCTCTGTTTACAAACCGACGGAAACTACTACGAGAATGACTACGGTCGATGGAAATGTGGATAGGGATTTATTAGTCGTTTGATATTTTGTAACTTGTAACTTTCACTACCGAAGGAAGTTATGCCAAACACAATCAAAAGAAGAAAAACAAACAACGAGAATAGGGAGTTGTGACAGGTACGTTTCAATATTTTCAGTTTTAATTAGAGGCAAAGGCTAATAAGCGGCTGCACCACAAATCCAGCCCCCAATTAAAACAGTGGGCCGTGAGTTGCATCCTTGTCGGATTTTTAAATTTCTCCCGCTCTCAGCTTTGCCATTGCCACTGACTGCGAGTCACAAAACAATTTAATTACCGGCGTACCGTTATTTGGGTGTGGTTCATCATCATCGTGCTGCCAATGTCACCGGATGTGCGTAAATCATCTTCATCAGTAGCCCCCGAAGAGAATGCTACCGTTACCAGAACCGATTAATATATTCTCACCTCACATTTTGCACTTTGGACAGGTGAAATTGGACTTTTCCGTCGAACCGGCGTGTGGTGGCGTGGGTTTTATTGTGCGGTGATGTTGTGTTTTTTATTTTCATTGTGGACCGCGCAGAATGGCTGTAGCGATCCTTGACGCACCGCGATGTGAGTGCCGTAGAGTGATCTGGTTAATAGCTTTGAGGGTGGTAAAAAATGCTTCAACCCATCCTTAACTGCCATCAGCCGCTTATAAATCTCGCCCATCAGCTCGTCTCATCCGCCGCGGCTATGAGCTCGTGTCAATCAAACAAACCAATAAAACTGGCGCGAAATTGACACCCTGTACCCTGAGCCCCTTCTTTTGCTCGCTCTTTGCCACTTGCTCCCAACATTGCCAAACGCGTGCTACAGGGGTTGTGTTTCAGGGTCTCTCGTTTGAAGGAGCAGCAATTTAGCTCTCGGCGCCCAATCATCCGCATCCAAACACCGGTGGAAGGCGCGCCGATGTCCGTGAAACCATCGTTGGCGCTATACCCCCCCCCCCCTTATGAGAAAGGGAAAACATTACTTGCCGCCAGTGGCGGTGAAATTGGAGCAAACATTTATTGCTGTACACGCTCACACTGCACACGGAATGCGACTCGCTGCATTCACCGACGGTTGCAGCCCTGAACCAATGCTCGGCATGCCCGGCAAGCTCGTCTCGGCCAGAGACCCAGAAACCCTTGGCGCGGGCATCGTCTGTAGCAGGTGTAAACTACATCGTAATGCCATTCCGATTAACATGTAGCACAATCGATGAGATCAACCGCTTACAAACTATTTTAAGGTCCTTCACTGCTTGTAAACTTACTCTTGCTTGATAGGCTCTTTAGACATTGTTCTTACTTAACTGCAACTTTCGCACCGAAATCCACCATTCCACAGCCAAAATATGCACCGATTGCCTCAGCACCGAAAGAAATAGCAGAGGACGCTAACACGTCCTTGGCACTGACTGAGTGAGGGCCTACAAACACACTTGGCGAAGATTCCGGGAACGCACTATTCTTTCTCGTTCACGCTGGATGTTGATGTGGATGCAGTTCGATAGAAATATGTATGTACAACCGATGTGATGATTGATGATGAACCGGTGAGATGATTATGTTGTCGACGTTGTTGTGCTCTAAAGTCGCGAAAGGTAAGACAAACCGAACGAGTTTCTTCCGCAGTGCTGCTGTAATCGGTACCACGGGTGGGCTGGATGGATTTCTGTTTTCTGAATCTCTGCAATCATAACCAATCTCTAGCTGAACTACCTACTGAGTAAGGAATACGACAATAGCCAACAAGTCCAAATGCAGCAAAACTGTAATGAAACAAATTACAACCTGATATCTTCATCAGCAACATGCTGCGGTTCCCTCACGAACACTATCTGTATCTCTCTTGGCTATGTTACCACTCCTTGAGCTTAAATGTCTTGCTTAAATCCTTGTTTTTTCTTCATTGGTTATCCATTTCACATCTCTGATTCTGTCCCTTCATTTCACTCTTTCGCTCTGTCACGTCTTTCTTTCTTTATCTCTCACAAAAAAAAAAACGAACTGTACGCCCTGCTAAAGGTCACTGTCAATACGAGCGTATGATTTACGGCGTAACGCTTCCGTTAACTCACTGCCCTTGAGGTACGGAGTCAGCGCAACCAGACTCCCAGAAGGTGTCCAATCAGTCGCAACAGGCATCTGCGCCGGATAACGGCCTGACTTTACACGCCAGCCGCAAAAAAACGCCTCAATTCGAAGTTTCGGAAAACAATCAATACAAAAGTGTACTAAAACTTCAAATATGGAGCAGTCAAACAGGAAGCTAGGATATGAACATAAACGAACAACATCCTAAATCGAGTCTGATGCAATCCTGTCGTCCCGTTCGGATATCACGACAACCTTTTTCGCACCAATGGCCATGTCCTAAACTGGTGCAAACTCTTATCTCAACAAACCAGCGTGCACCTGTGCATTGTGCATCGACATACGCGTACGCAACGAGCAACAGCGTCTTGCCACAGGGCATCAGTTTCGCGCAACATGTTTTCCTTTCCTTCGCTCTTTCGCGTTTCAAAAATGTCAGCTGGCTCTAAAGGGAGCTCTGTGCGTAATCTCGACGTATCACAACAACTCGCTCGCTGCTGACATTCTCACTCGTATCACTCGGTGCCTTGCGCTCTAAGTGCGTGCTAGAGTGTCGGTGTGTGGCTCTCGCACCCATACACAAACACAAGCTACTCCATTGACTGGGTGGCTGGTGACGGTGACATTGACAGCTTTGACCATAAATATCAGTGCGTCAATAAATCGCTGAGGCCGTCTTGGCTGAGCAGCTTCAACCGCTGGTGCCGGAGCAATGGTAGACACGATTTTCAGCCGATCTCCCAGGGATCAATCACAGAGCTGTAAACATTTATCCTACATTATTCTACATTTTTCTACAAATAATATTCAGCATATACAGTTTCCAAAGACACTTTATCATCATCTACAAGTCTTTAGTAACTCCTGTCTTGCATACTATCAAGAAAAACGCCGATACACAGAAAGCTATGCCCATTGTAGGAACTCTTCACCATCGCTGGCTTGCCCATGCCTAATGCCACCTTTTGTTTGGGAGTGGATGTGCGTGGGAGTTGCTTCCGGAAATGAGATCTCTCCACAGGCACTCCAAAACGTCACCAAACCAACTTGAGGCGTGCTGCCGGTACCGTTCGAGCCTTCGTCAAACCTTCCCAACCTGCCACGCGAAATGGTCTGGGAACGAAAAGTGGTTCAAAACACATACACAAACACACTCGAGCACAGGGTGCCCGTAGAAGTCCCGTAATAACGTGTCATAATAACATCCCCAGCGCGCGTGAGCCATGATGGAGCTGCTCCCTGCGCAACGTCTTGCGTGTGTGTGTTCGGAGTGGCCGAAGAAACAAACCACGGCTCTAACCACTACCGGCGGCACTTTCTATTTTCCTTTGCGTTTGTCGTCTGCCTGTCCGGCGCGATCACGCACGGCCGGTGACCCTGCACTTCACCGCAACCACGCACGCACCACCCCGATCGGTCGGTGACAACAACAAAAAAAACCCGGTCTGTCCAAACGCACGCGCTCCCGTGGAACTAAAGTCGCATCTCCTGGCGAACACAAAACGATGGAGTGAAAAATAAACAAACCTCCAAACATTATCATCATTATCGACGATCGATCGATCCGATCGGCCGGCATGGGACGGTACGGCATCAAAACTGGAAGTTGGCAAAAAAAGGCACACACACCAAACGTCAACACAACCACACAAGCACACAGGTCGAATGGTTTGGGAATACAGAAGGAGCTATCCGGCCGGGTCGGGTTTGGAAATAATCGGAAATCCTGCCCCAAACACAAGGCTTGCGAAACAGCGTTTCAGGGAAACGCAATGTGCCGCTCGTTGGAAACACTGGCACGGCGGTGGCAATAGGGGTAAGATAAATCACCTTTGGCAGCTAGCGTAAAGAAATCGTTTTGTGATACCGCACGATGTGGCAGTGCAGGCAAGCTTCAGCTGAGTAGCAGAAACGCAAATACGGACGTGGAATTTGATAACGATTGTTAGTTTTCCCGCGGTGGCATGTGACAAGTGCTGGGCTGGTGTGGGAAAGCTGCCAGCATTTGCAATTATGCTGTAAGACGAGGATTTATTTATGGTGTAATGCATGTTTGAATGTATAAACGTTGTACTGCTTCAATTGCTACCATTCGCCGTCGTTCGTAGTTTCGGGTCTAATCCGTCAGCTAGTCAGTACACATCGTCACTTGCAAGTTTTCCTTCCGAAGCACTACCGCATTCGTGTCACTCGAGCTCTTGAACACCGGAGCTAACTTCACACCATATGATATCACAACTGCTTTTTTTGAAACCAGGTGAAATATTCTTAAAACAGCCAACTTGTACACAAAGCTCATTTGAATGATCTCTTGCTCATTCGGCATTCACTGTGAATCACGTAATCCATCCAGCTTAAAGTTGCGGTTTGTTTTACAAGCTCTGAAGTATTCGAACGTTTCCACTAAAACCGCTACTATTACGGAACACAAACTTCGTACAAAACAAAAAACCACGGTTTATTCCAGCTTGATCGTACGTCAGCGAACGCTTTTCCACCAAAGCTACCTTTTTCAATC
This sequence comes from Anopheles stephensi, assembly GCF_013141755.1. Lineage (NCBI taxonomy): Eukaryota > Metazoa > Arthropoda > Insecta > Diptera > Culicidae > Anopheles > Anopheles stephensi. The sequence continues at coordinate 50,460,070 of NC_050203.1, forward strand.
ACTACGGCCAAACTTATTCGACACAGGCTACAGGTTCGATGGATCAATTGTTGCAAATCGTACGGCACGCGACAAATTAGAAAAAACGAAAGGAAACACAATGCTACGCGACGAACACTACGCGCAACCAGGACACGGAACAATAGTGCGACCGTTTCGGACCGTAGTTCAGCAATTTCTGCGCGAACGGCTGTACGCCTGCAGCGGCCATTCGGTGTGTCGGTCGTGCGCTTTTTCCCACCACCCCATTGTACACGGTCAGGACCAGTCCGCTGCTGGGAGCATGTGGTTTGCAGTGCAAATTATGCTCCCCAGTGCTGTGCCACACGCTTGGACGCTCTCACTTGGGTGGTGTTTTGCTCGCACGCGTAGCATATCTCACCGTTCGTAGTGGTACGTTCAGCTCGAAGCGAAATCGTTTCGCTCTCACTTTCGTTTCGTAGTGCTCTCTGGTATGATCTTTCGCAGCTCAGCATCCGCGACGCGATCGATTGATCTCGCGAGCGGAAAGCTTAGCGGGCAGCTCTCGAAAAGCTTTTGTGCGGAGAGAACGTGGAGTTTGATGGGAGAATTTATGTTTTCGCTCTGTCTCTCTTGCTCTCTCTCTGTGGGTTGAGGTTAGGCTAGATGCATCGATGGAGCTTTTATGCTGCACGCATGTGGGAATGCATTCTGTGCGCTTATGGAGCTTGTTATCAAGCTTGTTAGAGAAGGGGTACGAAACATTTAAAGAGAATAGTGAAGGAATTTGTAAACATTGAAATGATCAAGCTTTTGGCAACCACTCGATGAGGATATAAAGCTTCTCAGTCGGCTAAAAGTCGGTTGACGTATTGGGTTTCGACTGATATAATGGTTCTTTTTAATCTTTCGGTGGAAAATTTCAGCTGAAAGGTGGAACATTGCATTACCGTTGTGGAAAATTACAATTACACAGGGGAATGTTGCATTCTACTCTATTCTTCTTCTTCGGTGGCACTACAATCTCGAGAGGTCTCGGCCAGCCATTTCTGGCTTTCTGGGACTTAATTTTACCCGTAGTAAAGTAGTCAGCCTTACGTACGGGGAGGCGGTCTGGATGGGATATGAACCCCGGCCCTGCCGTGTGAAGACCGGCGCCGCTGTCGCCTCGGCCACCAAGGCGGCCCTAAAAAAATATTGCATTCAGTTAGGGAAAATTAACAAATTTGGAAACAATTTTGTAGTTCAATTGATTAAATTTTACCATGGCACAACAACGTCGAAATGTTACGGCCTGCCGGAATATTTTTGTCTTCAATTTATCCCTGCCTGTCTGGTCTGTCCGGCGTCCGGAGAGGCAGTCTGGATGAGATTAGAGTTTCGGTCCTGCTGTGTGAAGACCGGTGCAGGTATTGCTTCGAATACCATATGTTAGAGGAATGTAGAATGTCGATTGTGGAAATTTGCAATCATTTAATAGAATCTTGCATACACCTGGATACATCCCAAGCCTGTCAAACTGTAATATGGAAAATGGCATTTGATTGAAAGTATTTTTTCTTAGTTACCATTTCCATAATCCACAGATAGTTTCAAAAGCCGTCTCATTTCGAATGTTACGAGATGGAAATGTTTCACTGTTTACTTGAAACATTCATTCACAAATTATTTATTAATTTCATTACATGGATCGAAACCCTGCATGCCTCTCCGAATCATTCGAAAAGCTACTATTTTTTGCCTATTTCTTCTAACTTCAATTACTTGATTGTCCACACAAATAAATTACACTCCCCCTAGTGCACTCGGATTTGATAAATCCTCAGGGAAATAGTGGCAATAATAAATGCCGATACCCACTTGTCGCGCTCACTTATTGAGCAACAATTTTTTCACACGAACATTTAAAGGCCGTAAACCAAATCACTTGACCGTATTATTTCGTGACCGCTGTGCTCTGCTCTTTTACTGTGATTAATATCAGCGGCAAAGAAGACATGCACGCTGCAACAATTATAGGCGCTTTCGCGGACGCTCATTTTGGACCGATGCAGTTCGGTTTGCAGCGACGCGGTGTCGATGCATATTGTTCCATCCGATCTTCATCCACTGGTATGCGGATCGTTAGTATGAGTGGCCGTGTGTGTGCGTGTGAGTTATTAAACTTTCCGTGGGCTTTCCAAACACACACGTAATACATCCTCCTGGCACGTTCGATCGATCCTCCGGCAACGATCGGAGCACTTTTACCTTAATATCTTCTTAATGACCATTAAGCTACTTTTCATGCGTCCGAGTCTCAGCATCAAATGCCACCACCACCAGATCGTACCACCTCCGCGTGCCCGTCCCGGCTGAAATCCTTCAACACGATGGAAGCACTTAGTACACACGCCCGCTCAGACTGGCATGCGGCTGCGTCGAAGAAGAAATGCTCCCCCTCCATGTTTGCAAACTGCTTCATCCACACACGTGTGTCTGACGTTGCGGTTGATCTACCGATTAAAAACACGACATCCAATAATCAGCCTACCGAAACTGCAAACGTACCATCACTCAAATCGACGCCGTCCGAAACTCGGCGAAACCCGTTTGGCCAAGATAGCTCGGCTCGGTTTGCTGTGTTGCGGAGCATTCCATTTCTGTGCGCACCGTAGTTTCCTTGCGTCGTGTGCGGAAAATTTCATTCGCAAACATGGGTCCCTCCTGCGAAATCCCGCCGAGAGGGTGTGCGTACCGTTTGAAGGTGCAAAAGCGCTTCACCTGCTTTTCATACTTTCTGCACACGCACGCACGTACGTATGGGGAAAACATGCAATCTTGGGAAAATGGGCTTTGGCATGCAACTTGCGTCCACAGTGTAAACAGATTGTTTCCCTTTGTTTGAGTTTGGTCTGAATTTGGTAGCAACTGTATTAGATTTACAATATTGTAACATCACGAATAAATTATTAGGTTAAAGAAACTTTTATCAAAACTGCAAGTGAAAAAACAAATATTTTGTGTGAATTGGTAACTCTTCGTCTAATAAACTTTCTCGCAAAGTTGCGCACGACATAGTGACATGGACAGGTTGACAACCGTTTCCAGAATACTCGGCCCAAGACTGTATTCCTTCACTCAACACGACTTCTAATCGCCGACAAGTTCAACGCTTTTTGACCCAGTTATCCGAGTTCACTCTCCTCCTCTAGGCCTATGGTTTTATCATCACGTGCCCCTTTCATCGTATTCTTCCGGTTTTGACTACTGTCAGAATATCTGCTCCGCCAAACGGCTCAACTAATTCGTGACAATAGCAAGCCTTCTGACTATTGCTAAAATAATATGTGTACATCTCAAATCAGATTTATCTCTTAGATTCTTCTAGGCTTAACAGCCTGTGTGGTCTTGCCGCTTGGTTGCTAGACGTATGGCTTACTACACTTAATGAAACCACGTACTTGGTTCTCCAGTCCTCTGTGTGAATATCAGCACCGCTATAACCTCAGTCATTATTCCGCCCGGCCTCTCGAAGATTGTGTGTGTTTTATAAAAATAGTTTAAATTGATTTAAACATGAATTCAAAATCGCATTTGATCGCAAACTTGCTTACTTAAATACTTATTTACTTAACCACTTTGCGGTCTTGGCCTGCTGCAACTCACGGTTTAGCGCCGTTGTCCGTTAATCAGTTATCCCGACCGTTCTGGCGGACGTTTCAACGCCATCGCTCCATCTCAGTTTGGACCTCCTCTGTCCGTGTGAACGGCCTAAAAAGTCTTTACAGTGCTGGGTCGTCCGACGTCATTCTCATGACATGATCAGCACACCGGAGCCTGACAAGTCTACTTCGCTGTACGATAGTGAATTCATCGTCAACTCGTAGAGTTCGTCATTATCAAACATACACTATTAACAATCAATCGCACATAATCAAAATCGATGAGATCAACTATCCTAAACATTCAACAGTAACACAACAGACTTAGAGTTATTTTACGATAGACTTGAATATTTTTTTCTAAGAATTCTACATCCATGTCAAAACACGCCTCATCATCCCTGGTGAGCTTCACCATGAGAGTCCTTACATTAAATTTTCGCTTGTCTTTATTTTATTTTTTTTGCTAGTCATGGACAATTCTTTGCTTCAAAGTCTTTTGTACAGATTAATTGAACCCTCTAAAATAGTTTTGCCCAAAAAAAAAGGGCGCTTTCTGATGACATTTTTCACATGCGTCTCTAAAAAGCTTTTCATCACCATCATCAGTTTTCGGACGACACGATACGATCAGGAAATGTTTGTCCAAATATTTTCAACTTCTACACTCTGCTTCTAACTGCTTGGTCCATAACTGCTCCAATTCAAGTGACAGCTCAACAATACGAACTGATGGATAGTTTTGGTGAGTCGCTAGGACACAGTGATATCAAATGAAAATTCGTGAAATTCAGTCTATTGACTTTAAGTCTTATGCTATATGATGCAGGTAACCACAGCGAAAACCCAAAAAGCAGATCTAGAATAGAGCTCATTGTCACAAATTGTTTACTTTTTAAAACAAATGGGTTACAGAAGATACTTAACACAAAAAATGCACCTCGAATTGCCGACCCATAACTACGCCAATCCTTTCATTTTCTTCACCGAAACAATCAACCTCCCATTTTACTACCAGCATCGAGGGCAATGCGGCGAAGAAAGGTTCCTGTTTGCTTTTTTTTTCTTTTTCGGGGTTCCCCATTACCGACATAACGATCAAAGGCTCATTTTTCCGGACATCAAAAGCGGGTCTCGCAAGAAATCACTCTCGCACCATGATATCTAGCTAATGATTTGTTTTCGTGCTGCACTTTTTCTGTCCGTTCGGCCGAGCGGGAACAGGTTTTTTGCGTTGCGTTTCGTCCTGCCAGCGCAGGTTGGGCGAGCGTGCGTGCTATTCGGTAGAAAGGACCCGAAACTCCCGTATTGCATAAGTGAAACGTTCTACGACTTCCCGGTTGCCGACGAATTTGTTGACCTCACGGACCACCAAACAAAAAATGTAACGAGTGTGATAATGGACGTATCTTAAGTCCCTTGGCGTATCCATGGTCACATGTGCGTGTGCGTGTGTGTGTGCAGCTTCTCGTTCAACAACTGCTCTCAGCTGCTGCAGTAAAAAGCTTTCTTTAGAGGCTTTGTTTTGCTCGCCATGTTCCGAATCTTGGGACCACCCGACCAGCCATTTCTTGTGCTCGGCAGCCTGCGTGTCACCAGACGCCGACTTTCGCGCGAATGATTGATTATGTATGAATCTGCCCCTTTCTCATTTCGCATGTGAGCCGCTCCTTTGCTTAAGGCCGCCTTGCTTCAACACTCTTCAAGAGTCGCGTCTTGCACGCGTGTGTGTGAGTTGCCGTTTTGTGCGTGTGGCTGATTTGACCACCGTCGGGCACACCAGGATGTACACACCGGTACTGTCCTACGCAAGAGGGCGGATCAGTTTCACGGCAGGAAGCAGAAAGGCATACAGAGTCCGAAGATGGGAGGCAAAGTAGGCAGTGCCGGTGTGTGTGTGAGATAAGATTGAGATAACGCCACGCGTCTCGAGCGCCATCGGCGAAGGATTGATTAATGTTGCCACAAAATGAGATTTCTGTACACATCGGGTCAGAATGGTTATGCTCAAAATGCTCAACATGTTCCCAGTTTTGAATCATAATTGTACATGATTTCTTCAATTTGTAACATGTCCAGAGCCTGGGGAAGGCGTTCGAGTTCGAGTTTGAAGGAAACGTTGGCAGGAAATTAAATTGATTTCAGGTTAGGTTCGTAGAACATGCGTATAGTAGCAAACATTTAAATTACAAAAGCTTCATCCCATAAAAGGAGTAACTCGCCACACTGTCATAACATTACACAGCGATGGAGTGGGTAGCAGACGTAACCGGAGTTCTTGCGCTGAGCAGGAGGTCTACGGGCGATCCATAAGAGCCGTCATACGTGCGTGCGTCCGTCCCGGCGAGCGGTCAGTGAAAGTATTCCGCTCATGGGGCATAGAGTGTAACAATAACGGATTGGTAGATGCCAACGAGATAAGGACTGGACAGCAGCAAGCATATGAACTGCGCTTCTAAATGTATTTATATGCACCAATGATTGTGGTTGAATTTAGTTGTTTGGCATTAGTTGAAAATATGTTTTATATTGTAATCGAATTTCAACTTGCATATTCTAGGTTTTGAAATATTTTGACTTATACAGTAATGTAGAATTTTGAGATAATTGAAATTGTTTATTATAATTAAACCAGAGGTGAATTTATTCAATACGGAGCTCCTATTGGTAGTGAAATGCATTAATATTGGATTATACAGTCCTTAACAAAACTAAACGAACACATTTTTTTTAGAATAAATTAAAAACTAGAAGAGTAAGCTGAAACTGATGTTCAAGTTGTAGAAAATTACAAAACAAACATTTTGAAGAAAAAAGTATAATTTTACTCATACTTTAACAATTTATTTTGTCACCTGAACAAATGCTCCATATCACATTACTATACGAACACCTACGGAAAATATTTTTCTCCGTTATTGTAAGGATTTTAAAAATTGTTCAAAAAGACAAATAGCTTCAGACAACTTTTTTAAACATAAAAATATTTTTGATGTAGTTAAGTAAACGGTTTTAGCCCCCTGCCATACGGTTTTTACGGGAAAGACACGGATTTTTTTCATATTTACGTTTTTTTTTTATTTCGCATGTATTCATACCAATTTTTTGTTAAGTGAGTTATTTTTGATAACCTTTCAAATTATGTATTTTTATTTTATATGTAACACCCACAAGCAATGATTGAAATTGATAAGCAAAGCGAAAATATAGCAAATATTGAACATACATTGCTTTATATTGGTACGAAAAATCGAGAACCTAGCGTAGAAATAAAGCAGTCTTTTTTTCAAAAAGGGAAAATGTTTCAAAAAGCTAGAAAAATATAGAATAATTAATCCAAAAATCTCAAAATTGACCACGCATTACTTTAGCTGAGAATATGAAAAATGTCAGAATTGTCACGGAGCCTGAAGGTCCAGAAAGAGACTTTAACATTATTAAACATTAATTCAAAGGGCTAGGATTAACATTAATTCCCTTTATTCATTGGGAGAGAGGTCCTTGACCTTTCCTTATTACTTTGCAGAGTCAAATTGTTTGAGAACCAAAGTAAATACTGGATAAATAATCTATTTTTACGCAGACGACAGCAGGTCTATCTTTTCCGAAACTACCACATATTTTTGGTCTATCTGATATAAGTCTCTTGTTGGCTTTACCATGAAATGAGTAAATTGAAAAAAAACAGAATCACTTGCGTATGCAATACTAACATCGGAATCGATTTCTGAAGGTAGTTGCAATGCTTTAAGAGCTGTTCGAAGCCGACCGAACCTGTTAAGAGCTGCTCAGTGCCTCTAGAAATCAGTAGTAAACGCGTGTTCCCCAAAACTGTCTGAAACTTTGGAAGCAACTTCAAAATCCGATCACTAATGCTAACCTTATACAGGCTTATTAGACTTTTATTATCTCCAGCTCATGAGTTATACTTTGCTACGAAAGGATGCTCTGGATTTTCTTATTATTATTAGGATTAACGACGTCTCCCAGCTCTTGTCGACCATCTAATCGCGTACTATTCATATTACTTCCGCGCAGACGGATAAGCAATCCTAACAACGGGAAAACGACCCGGGTGGGATTTGATCCCAGGTGCTGCCGTGTGAAGGCGACCCTTCTAGTTGTGCTCATAGATAGGTTGGCAAATTAACTGTGTTACGCATGTTTACGCCCCCTTCAAGCCTGGGAATCACGCGACTGCTTATTCCGCTTAAAAGAAGGTCTGACTCCGGATTGAACATCCAAAAAATAGTCCCTCCAGCAATGTAGATGACTGAACGCTTGTTGACGGGCTGAACATACAAAATACACATTTCATAACTTTTGACATGACACACCAGGAACTACCCATTGACAAAACAGTATGGCATTTCCGGACCAAACGTGTCCGCAAATCTTTACTTTCCTTTTCGCGCGTAGTAGCTTGTGCGGGAAATTGCACAAGACACCCTGTTTTTTCTTCGCGATCCCACTACCATAAATATGACGCATGCTTCCAGCATCCAGTTCCAGAATGACATTCAGACAAGCATACACACTGGCGGCTGGAAAACGTGACCGGAAACTCTTTCCCGTGACACACCTCATCAAACAATTTTCTTCAAGATACGGCCAGAATAAATCATGCTACGTAATTCGTGAGAATTTGAAAGGAAAATTCGCCTGTCCCAGTGCATGGCGAGTGCTGGAATGCTCACCAGCATCATAATGAAAAGCGACCTCCCCGGATGATAAGCACCATGATGAATAGGGGTCGCGCGTTGACGTACACGTGCAAACCGCGACGAGCGTACGCGGCTGAAGCTTTGGAAAGCAAACGAGAGCAGCAGTGAAATGAAACGAAAGAAAAAAAAAAACACTCCTCCTGCAGTTTTATTGGCAGCCAGGCACTGTATCAACAGTATGTGCAAACAATCCCATTCCTTTTCTTATTATTTATTTACGTAATAATGGTAAAAGAAAACGCACCGTGGCCGGAGAGCGATGGGAATTGGAGATGGGAAAGCTCGACCACTTATGACAACTGTCACACAGTGCCCACCACCGCTGGATGCTATTCGTGCTCATGCAGAAATAGGAGAGACACACGGGGTACGTGAGTTCTATTTGAAGGTTTGTTGGGGCCTTAGAGACAATCCCTCGTCGGTGATTGGATGATTAGGGACGACCGCTAGCAGTGAGATGGCATTACTTTAATGAGATCTAACTAATAAAATTTCATCAAGATGAATGAAAAACGTTCACAAGAAATGATATAATATGCCCGTATGTTTGGCTGGAATGTGCAAAAAACGCAACGGCTAATCAGAAAACAAACAAAACCAAAATAATGGCAAACGATAACGAGCCAGCTGATCACGGTTCAGCACAAAGAAAGGCAAATCGTTGAGAGAGAGAGAGAGAGAGAGAGAGAGAAGGAAGAAAAGCAAGGAAGGACGTGTCGATTGTGTTGCTACACTACCCATTCGGATGCCATCGGTATCCATCATCAGCGGTGTGAAGAAAACGTCAAAAATCAGCACCAACCGACTTCCCGAGTTTGCTTCCCGAGCGCATCATAAAGATACTGAAAACGACTTGCGCGAAAGTACAAGCGACGAACGGCAAATCGTGGAGAAACTCGTCGTGGCGCAACGACGGATGGCAGGCAGGTATATGCCACACATACTTTGCGTCTCGGCCGATGCAACAGCAGATTGAGCGGTAAAGTGGGCAAAAAAAGGCAGACGTTTTAATAAAGCAAATAAAGTTGTGGCAGAAAGTGGGCAGAAACCCGAACCGAAAAATGATGGCCACCCGATGGCCCGATTGTTTTTTTTTTTCGGAACGGAAGCGGACAGTAAAGTAATGAAAATACGTTAAATAAATTTCATTGCCGGTAAGTGCAGCTCGACTGCAGCTCGGTACAGTTGGTACAGTTTTCACCGGTGACGTTCAATTACTTGCGAGAGCAAGAGCTGCGAAACAATTGAGGCCTGGTACCCCTGAAGGAAGGAGAAAGTTCTCGCTCCAAATCCCTTGCACACGGCAAATACCGATGGAAAACGTTCGCTTGTTGGCTTTGTTTAAACATGTTTATGATCTAGTTTCTAGCGTTTTCACGTGTTCAGGTGCAGATGACGGTTTAAATTATGTACCCAATGTATGAAGAAGCGGAACGCGAGCCCAACATGGTTGGAAAGGGTCATTCAAAATAAATCGCTTTATTAAGGGATGATCGATCGGAGGACCGATTTTCATTTCGTAATTATTCTCTCTTTGTCTTTAAACAACGGCCTCTTCATATTTTGTTGACATTTTTTTTAAATCAATAGTAGATTTTTCTATTTTTTTCTTTTTTCTATTCAGAATGTTATTACAATCTTTTTAAAACCTTTTTAAGCATAACTTGGAAGCTTTTTGAACCATTTAATTGAAAAAAAAATCATGAAAAATTATGCGAACAAAAAATAACATTACTTAGACTTTTGTTGAAAGAATGCCTTTATTATAATTAACTGATTTAACCTCCTTCTTCTTCTATGGCCTACCGACTTCTAGGGTCATGCCTGTCATATTTCTGAATTGCTAGACTTAATGATGCCACGTAGTTAGATGGATAGTCAATCCTCACTACGGGGGTACGATCTGGATGGGATTTGAACTCCGGTCCTGTCGTATAAAGACCGGCACCATTGTACCCTGAATTATTAAAACTGAACAACCCCGAACTGAATTAAACTACATAGTACATCAGAAATGAGTGGACGAGTTATCACACCGCATTATTACAATAAGCCACGATTTTGTGGTCAAAACAGCTTTTCCCAACGTACACAGCGCGATCAGTTCTCAGAACAACGAGTACGATGTTGCAGCTTGTTTTAAGCTTTCCATTTGTTTGCTGGTCGTATGAATGCGATCAGGAAGGATAGACTTACGATTTTGTAGAAATCTAAAGATCTATAATTTTGGAAAAATATAAAAGTCTTTAGAGCTATAATCATTGTTATTTCCCTGTAACTAAACGAAGCAAGGCAAGACTGGGCCAAAGGTCGAGTAAGATTATTTCTAACATTTTGATACCCACCGACTTTAGCTGCGTTGAGATGCCAATAAAAGCTTTCCCTGAAATAAGCAACCTTCTCAAATTATCAGCTTACTTGCATCAATGTAACAACTAATCACAGAATCGAGTTCTTCACGCAGATCTTGCCAAAAAAGAGGCCAATTATCTAAACCACCAAGGTTGACTAAAGTTTCATCCCAAAAAAATAATATATTAACATTCATCGGTCGAAAAAATATAATTTTAGGCAATATTGTATCGATTTGTGCTACAGTGGTGGGTAATAAAAATCGAACACTTGATTTCTTGACGCTATTCCCACTTCGCAACGCCTTTACTTGTCTCTTAGAATTATATAACAACATGAAAACTGTGCAGAAAGCTTCGTCCACTTCTCTGCTAAATATGCATGCGAAAAAAGAATCAAAACTGCTCTTTTCTCTTTAATAATCAGGAACAAATGAAAAAAGTCTACATATCGCACTGAGCATTCAAAGACGGACATTTAGATTTTCTAGGAATTTTCGCATGATATGGACATATTTTGGCAAGGTTTAAACTAGATGTTAAAGCGCATGTATCACTACTTTTAGTGACAACTGGTTATTTGAATAACTAGAATGTTTTAACGATGCCAAAGCAAACTACTGTTGAGATTAAAAAAATTGGTAATTTCTACGATCAATCAACGCAAAAGTGTTAGAAGAAATAGTGAAATTACCAACATAGGCAAATCTAAAATCCACAATATCATCAAATTAGTCAAAACTGAGGGCAGAACTGCTAATAAAAAGCCACATCATGAATCATAACGAAAGCGTCGCAAAGTTGAAGAGCTTCAAAAAATCAAGAGTCCGATTTTATGCAGTTTCACTGACCGAGATTCTTAGACATCATCAAGTCTCCTTTCCTGCACAGGTGTTGAGGTCCATTGGTTGTGTCATTGCAATTCCACACGATTTAAGCAAGCTGTTTTCATCTAGTTCTACAAATGTTAGCTTATAATGCACCATAGATCCGCTTCTTTAACATCTTTAAGCTTTTATAGACATTTACCCTCTCTCGGAGCATCTTCAATGCTGCATTCGATACTTCAAAATGAGCTAAAATAAAGGTTTTTTCAGCGATTTTTGTATTAACAGTTGTTTAAAATTACGCAGAAACCTTCGTTTGCTTAGTGGTGTTATTTTTATTTTGCACCGCTGTAAATGAGTTGATTTTTTCAACTCAAATGTAAATCTTGAAAGCATCACCCGAAAACATGGTGGTGTTATTCTTAATTCACTCATTGTACTTCTCTTTTAATATCAAACTACAAAGTAACAGATTTGCACAATTTGCAACACTGTATTTAAAGCCCAACCACTCCGGCGAAGTGTAATGATCGATCGTTTTCTATATCATCGCTTCATTTTATGAACACCCACCCCACTCGGGGTGTCCAAACTAAAACAAAACCATCCATAATTGATTGGCAACAGTTAGGGGCGGTCGGTTATCTAACTTTTAATTAATAAAATTTTCACCGACGCAAAAGAAAAGCCGTTCACTAGCGTCGAGTACTTATTCCTCGGGCGGCTTCACATGAAAAGGTTTCCCATTTGCTTGCCGACATTTTTCTACCGACTTGTAGGATTTCACCCACCACGGACCTGGTCAAGCATTTACTCAACTCCCTGCACTACCTTCTCCCACTCCCCACTCCCACCCGCTGGCCGGTCGCTCGTGATGCGTGCCTTTACACGCGCAGAAATTGGCGCAATGATGGATCACGCGTGGCAAATGTAATGCCATAAAATCGCGCCCGAAAGATTTGGGGCGTAGGTGGCAGTACGATCGCAAATCGTAACAAGAAACGGATTAATCGAAGGAAACGATCTCGGCACGCACGTCACCGATGCATTCCCGCTGCCACGGGTAATGAATGTGAGTTAGACGGTTGGGCCTGAAGCTCTTTCTTCTGCACCTTACTCGACCGTTGGAATGAAGGGACGATATGGGTGGAGGTAACTTGGCAAAGATGCTTGTGCAACACCTTCGATGCGAAAAAAGGGATGATAAGATCGGCGACAAGTACAAAGTAAGTTTGAATTATTTCAAAATTACGATCGATCAACGTGCTTGTCCGTTGCGTTTTCTTCCCTGGAAAGTGAAAGTGTTACGCACATGATTGATTAGCAAGTTCTGAGAATTTGGTAAGGAGTTATTTAATGCCTTTTAAACTATTTTTGTTACATACTTATGATTATCTCTAACTTATTTAAAGAACATGGCTTTTGATCATATGGAACGTTTGATATAAATGACTTTAATGAAATGAAAATCATTCCCACAATGTTTAAAATCCTAATCGGCCGGTTTTTTGTGCCGAAAGCATTCCCTTTTGAAGTTTCATTTACCTATAAAACACTTTAAGCTGCAAACAAACACTTTTAACTAACAAAAATACTGCATTTTCATTCGATCAACGGTAGGCATTTTAAACAACCGCACCAAAAACATTTTCACTGCTCGCATGGGAACAACATGGGAAAATTGTTTCAAACACAAGCACATGAAGTTGATAACGAAAATCCATCCGTCGATGGATAAGCTTTTGAGCTTACCCACAAGATTTGAATGTTGAACATTGGAGTGCCCTCACACACAATTGCGATTGTGGTTATGTGGCCGTCTTCACACTAGCAAACTCGCCCTTATGTTGTCGCAGTAGCAGCGTGTGAAGCGGTATGTGCGGGCGAACATTTAGGATTTTCCTAAGCCCTACGTTTTATGCTACAAACTGGTACTTAACGTAGCAAAGACTGTTTTCAATTTATGCATCATAAAGCTGATCTTGACAGCTCGTTTGCCCTGTGTGCTCGGCGCTTTTAATGCTGGCTGGACCGCAACACCGTAGTTTGATGGTTGTTTTCTTCTTCTCTTCTTGCTGGTTAAAGTACCTGACGTGAGGATAGCATAAATGGGTTGTAAAAGGTGGAAAATTTAGCATTTTGCTGTCAACATTATGTAAACTGTAGGTGAAATGAGTTGTGAATCTTAAAAATGCTTGAACAAGTCAAAGTAGAAATTTTGTTAAAGCAAAAGAGAGTCGGCACTGTTCGACTTGAAGAAAATAGATACTGTTTTTCTCTACCAATGGTCAGTTTTCATATTCAGATTCATTTCTTATTCACATCTTCAGAGGTTTTGGTTACTATTTGATACTTATTGACTTTTATTTCATATTTTAATGCCAATTTCTTTGAAAAACTTTTTACAATTTGATTTCTTGGACTAGCTTCCACTTTCAGTAACATATACCAACATGTTATCACAGTTGCCAAAAGTGATTTCGCCAGATGAAATGGTAAACAAAGCTAGTTGACATGGGAACGGCTTCAGATGACAGGCCAATCAAGTACCTTTTATTGTGAACTTACCAGATGATATTGTAATCGTATCCGACGATATTCTACACGACCTGTCAGTGCTCGAGTAAGTGCGTAATCTTCAGGTAAGGCTTTTACAATATCCCTGTATACCCCTGTATTACTTGCGTTGCATTTACCCTTTTCTGCTCTCTTTGCTTTCATTTCTTATTTGCTTTCAATATTTCTTCATTTCCTTATATTTTTAAACATGTAGCTAATTCACTTTGAGATATTCAAATATTACTTTTTAATTTGATAAAAAAATTATGTTTATAACAGTTTTTTATCTTTTTTAATTTAATTTCCAAATTATTAATTTTTAAAATTCATTCATAAATTTCTACAAACTTTAACAACCATATAATTTTACAAATTCATGTCAACCCAAACCTATATTATTTCCTATTTATTTCCTACATACATTAACTTTCATGGTTGACAAAACCGATGCAATCGCACGCTCATTACCACACGGACACTGTCAGATTTTCGCCCCAACCTTCATTATTCTGCTGATTGCTGTAAGCCTCAAAACGAGCTGTTAAGTGAAGCATAATCACTTGTCGAGTTCGTTTTAAAAGTGCGTTCGTTCGGTATCGAAACGCTCTGAAGTGTCCTGTGCATCGAATCAACACACACACACACACAACCACTTCCTCAACGAGGTACCTCAGTCAAGATTCGGGAATGCGTTATGTATGCATGTTACGATAAACATTAACACGACGCAACCGGTGAGCACAGACGCTTCCCTGTGATGCATCGTTGATCAAACGCACCAAACCCGCAAAAACCGTCCAAAAAACCTGGCATCCCCCAATGGCTCTAGAGCAACGATCGCCATAATTATGTTCGAACAAAATCGAACCAACCGAGCCAAACGATTTCCTCCAGCGCGGGTCGGGCCCGAGTCGAGCCCGAGTCGAGCTGCAAAGAAAGGCTTGTGTGCATGAACATAAAACGGTTCATTGCTTCGTTTTGCTTTTTCGATTGCTTACAAAGGAGGAAGATTCAACCGATGGAGGTTTCGTCTCGTTGTTGTTGCTTCGCATAATACCATATCATATGTGTTCCTTTTGCTTAACGCGTAACATCGAATGGAAAGCAAGCATGCAGTTTTGTTCCCCGGAAAAAGGAAGGATTTTTTTCTGTTGGTCATATCAGTAAAATTGGATAAAGCGCATCCCAAAAGAAACTACGGTGAATCTGAGCCCACCTTCCTCCTCATGCCCTTTCCTTCCACATTCCTTCCCCCGTCGTCGAATCCGTTCTCGTGCCCTATAATTATCGCTACCACATGTTGCCGCCGTTGCGCAAGGGTGCAGCGGGCTTTTCCCGCCTTTGCCACCCAAAAGCCCAACGATCCATCGTACAAAACTGCACGTCTGCCCATCCGCGCATGCAGCCCGCCAGCAGGATGTGTGATGTACTTGTTGTTTGGTTGTAAATGTTTGGCTTGTAAGCTTGCGATTCCTTTTTTCCTGCACTTGCACTTTTACATGGGCCAGTTTTTCCACCCCTTTTTTCCTGCTGGCAACTGGTTGGGCAGCTTGTAAAACATGGGCTGGTTCTTTTGCATTATTTTTTCCATTTGCGAGTACAATTACTTTCACTCGATCGCGCAAAACAATAACCACCCAACAAATGCGGGGAGCTCGATGAACAACTAAAAGTCGAACAAAACCGCAAAACGCATGCATTTACAGCCCCCAATGCAATGACCTTTTTCTGTAGCCCTTTTTTTGTTGGTGCAAGAGTGCTTTGGGATATGAAGGAGAATCATTTCTTCGGTGCAGTTGATCGATAAGATCGGGCGATTATAATTACACGGTACTAGTAATGTTATCCTTCCCTGTGTGGCCAACGATACGATCGTCCTACCTTTTCAATGAACAAAGCGCAGTGTGGTCCGCTTTTCTTTGCGGATCGTAAGTTTGTTTTATTTGTATTCCCACGAGCTGAAATTGAGTTCAATTTCGTGAACATTCATTTGTTTTATTTCGGGGCTTACGACGCTCGAAGGAGTTATATCCGTATCATTTAGTCAAAAGAAAGAAAAGGATTCGCAATTTTAATCTTGCTGCATTTGTGCACTCAGTTAATTCAAAACAGAAACTGGTTAACCCAGAGGTTAAACCACCCAGAACAGCCCAAAAGACGAGTGTTAAGCGATTTGATAATAGACCAGTGTAGTGCATATCGAAAAAATGCTATTGACATCTATAAAAACAAAGGATTAAAATAAAAAAAATTCTGCCTAACAGCATAAAACCTTTCCAGAAACTCATCAATTGGTACCCGTAACAACCCATCCATTCAGAGTCGCATTCTTCACACTAATCTACTGCCAATTCGTATAATCTACGTGTTGTGCGTAAGCCATCGATGGCACAAAACACAAACCCCCTACAAAAGCCCAATATACCACAGAATCAACATCTGGCGAGCGAGAACAATGTGCTATGTGGACAGATTTTGATAAATCTCACACCGTTTAGCATAAATTTGAATGCTAAACACGGCCGCCACGTTTTTGAATGAAAAGAACTAAAGTATTTGAACGATCTCGGCAGCCGCAAGTCTGGTCCGCTTCTTAACGCACTGTCACGAGCCACGAACTGTGTGAAGAACCCGGTTTCGGACTGGATGTAAGAAAAAACCCCATCGTGATGAAATCGCTTTTTGATGAGCGCGCTGCTTAGTGGCTAATGTAGATGTGGTTTCGTGTCGCGCTGCTACAGTGATGTCGAATCAAATGCTCACTCGCCGTTGTAGCGAATTCGAAATGACTGATCAGGAAACAATATTGTTTCTTGTAGGAACACACACATACATATGTCTATAAGTACAGCAAGTTAGGAAAGAATAGAATAGAATTGAAAAGTTAAAGTTCATGGATAGAATGAAAGCATTTGAGAAGTGTATTTAAATATTTATCAAGCGCTCTTGGAAATTTTCGAGACTGCTCACGAACAAGCGCTGCCGTTTGACAATCTGTTATCTCGAACTATTTAGTGGAAGAATTAATGCCATTACTGTAGCTCTGTTTTTCGTATCTCCAAAGTTAATATAAATGTCTATAAACCCGTTTTTTTTGTCCGGTGTCATTCTCATAACATGTCCAGCCCACCGGAGTCTAATGATTATAATTCGCTGTACAATTGAGGCGTAATTATTCTGATAATTATAGAGATCATCATTTTGGTGGCTCTTCGATTATCCTTTCATATATATGCGGGTCCAAAAACCTGAGCACATATATGACCGGAGCATTTTTTTACAAAGTATCTATGTCTCAGAGTTATAGCAGTGCATAATGAGACTAAGGGACATATCTATTACAATAGAGTCTGTGTTCCTTATCCGATATCCTTAGCTGGAGGTCTAGAGGCAACTTTTCACTCGACCTTCATCGTTAAACCCGCTACTGATAGGTCTATAAAATATTTGTGGTCTCTGCACAACTTGCCCATGTTGAACCATAAGCTGTTTAGGTATTGTGGTCTTCACTGTACCGCAGTAATCGGAATAGCAACATTTAGCCATCGTCTGCTAGAACCTTTTAGTTGACACTAGAAGAATAGTATAATTACAGTAGGAAATAGAAAGGATAGAGAGATTAAGGCAATGATCCTCGCCAGACAAGCAGCAAAACACCGCTAAGAGGAATTGATATCTTATCATTTTGGCCACCGAATCAATCACGATAAAGTTGGCTCTAAACGAAAGGTGAAGAAGTTCTATGCCTTTTTCCTCCGCCGTAACAAGTGTTTCGAGAGCAACAAACATCGAAGAGAGCAAACTCTCTTCTCAGCGCTAGCCTTTAATTAAAAATAGGTCTATCTGCACTTTCATCATGAAATAAGAATTTACAACCTAGGCCACTAGCCATAATCAGTGCATACCAGTCTCGAATAGCCCTCTCTATGAGATACCCGCCATTGTCATTCGTACAAACCAAATTTTAACGCATCAAAATAGGTTTCGAACAGGTATAATCCATTTCAAGTGTAAGAAAATATTTTAATCCTAAAGCTTTATTTAAAGCCTAATAAATGATGTAAGTGATATATCCAGCATCCACCTCATCTTGTTCCATGGGGCGGCCCGCTAGTAATGCGACAGCGGCGCCGGTCTTCACACGACAGGACCGGGATTCAAATCTCATCTTGCCCATTCCCACATAGTGAGGACTAACTATCCAATTATGAGGTATCAATAAGTCTAGTAAGTTAGGCCAAGAAAGAAGAAGAAAAAGTGAACTATAAGCCGGCCCAATGGCCAAGGCAGTAGTAGCATCCGACTTCACACAGCAGATTCGAGTATCTTAGCTAGAGGTCAATCAAGTCATGGGGCCGAGACGTCAGCGGCACCGGTCTTCACACGGTAGGACCGGGATTCAAAACCCACCCGGATTGAAAAAAGGCAGGCCTTTTGAGGTTGTAGTGTCAAAGAAAAGGAAGAAAATAATCAAGAAGAAGGAAACCCGTTGCAAGTATTCCAGGTTGTTATAAACCCATCGAAAACAGAAGTGCTCCTTAGAAAAAGTTCCAGAAATTTCGTTGGTACAACTTGATAATAACTGCCTGGATAATTACTGGTCGAAGGCTAGGTCGGCAGATTGGAAAATAAATCAAAATAAATAGTAAGAGATTTAAAAAGTTTGTGAAGATGCATAGTAGATTATTAATAATACGAACAAGCTGTTTTTCAAGAACAAAAAAGTGGTAGAAATGAGCTCAACTTAATTTACCGCTCTACATTCTTATGATTCAAATGTAAACGTCATTTTTTTAATACATACTCTAATGTTTTCAACCCAAAACCAACAAGATATGGTACATTTTTTTTCCTAAACCACCAGAAACACAAAATAAAAGAAAGATTTTTGTGAAAGAAAAAAGACTGACTCACTGCTCGAAAAAAAAAGGTTGAAAGTAATTAAAAACAAATAAGCAACACAAAAACTAATCGCCACATCCCTGAGGCAAAGTGTGTGTTGTAGACATACGTACGCAGCTTTTCGCCAGATGCCACCACATCTTCGCTGGCTTCGGCTATTGCAACATCTCCACACCCGTTCCTATCCTGGCCCACCCTACCTAAAGCGGCTAAGGTACAGCTTTGATATCGAACTTCTATATTTTTTTCGCCATTCGCCCTAAGGCACCCAGCGACCGGGCAAAAACACACAAGCTTGCCACTGCATGTCGGGCCCTGCCCGTTCGGTAGTCGGTGGTCGCACTACAAAGTGGTTCTACTTCGGCGCTCGATTACGGAGGATGTAAGCATTGACGTCGGGGGCCACTTTTTTGCCAACCGGAGGGCAGTGCAATCAAGCCCGTGGACCGAATGCGAACCTGCTGAAATGTATCACCAAGGTGGTACATCTGAGCCAAACAGGGCTGTCGATTTGATTTCTCCTGATTCGGTGAGTTATAACTTCCTGCCCGGCGGGCCAAGAGCACCAGCCGCAACCGACACCCACCACCCCTCCACCCCCCCGATGACACGATGACGTGAGGCTGCTGAGCTAGATTTGGTGGACCGGCAGCGCATGTAAGTTATCGTTACTCAGTAGGCTCATGACTCCTGATTTGCCTTTTATTGCGCAATTAAAACACGACGCTAGTGCCATATTTTATTTCCAACCTGCAACAGCCGGTTAGCCGGTGTGTGCGTACGTGTGTGCTAGCTAAAGCTTTGCAAACGAACCTAGACTTCAGCAAACATGTACAGTTTATACGAAAACTTGCGATTATTCAAAGCCTCTTCTCGAAGTGAGCATCCCCATTTTGCGTGGCAAACCAGGTCAACGGGAATGTATTCACCGTACTTCGAGCGGCCGAAGCTCCTTCTCCTGCAATAATTCACTTATGTAAGTGGTGAAATAGTTTCGCTATTTAATCAAAAGTTTCAAACACTCTTTAACGACTTCTAAGTGCGCTCCAGATCCCCCGATCGCTGCTAATGAGATTATCTCATCGCACAAGTGGGGACGCAACTAAACTGGAGCAAACGGGCCCCCCTTCACAACTGTGCCACCGATTCTCGAACCGCACCACCACTCATCCAGACGGATCGTAATCGAAGATTTCAAGCAATATCGTCACTTGACCGGACCGCCAGTTCGTCGTCTGTGTCTGTGTGCCAAAGCAAATCTTTCGTTTGGTTCGGTGTCCCATTTGCGCGTCTGTGAACGCCCTCGATGGAAGGTAAATATTGATGCCGGTACGAACCGTTTGCATGCAGGCTATCGTATGTGCTCTGAAATCTGTTTGAAACCGAGCGCTAAGTGTACCTTTTGTGCGTCGTTCGAAGCAATAGCTCTACCTTGGGCCATGGCAGCTTTTCTTTCAGCGATGTTGCAGGCACTCGGCTGGAATTCCAGTTTTCGGCGGAAAACAGCATCGTACCACTTCCCATTAGTGTATTGAGCTGAGCAGGACACAATAATAAGAAAAAACGGACGCACAATTTCCATCAAAAAAGAAATGCACACGAACCAACAGCATCCACTGAGCAAAGCCATTAAAACTGACCCATCACGCGAATTGGAATTGCTTGCTGATAGAAAGAAAGCAAGAAAGGAAAACGAACCCCGCATCTAGCTAAACTAGACCTAGTGCTCGGACGGCCCTGCTTGGGGGGAAAAGAAAGCAGCGAAACATAATTTGTCGTTGACATAACTTTTATAAACAAATCAATCTACTTTCTTATCGACGATATAAATCTCCGTTGCACTAGCCGACGGCACGGTTCGGTCCCGGGACCGGGTTATAAAAACCAGACGTCAAATGCAGGAACGGGGGGCGCCAACAGCAACGGGGGCTTTTTGAAAAAAGAAATTAAATAAATAAATGGGTTGCGCCCCGGTTGAGCGTGTGAAGGTTTTTCCTTTCAAACGGTGGGTTTTCAGGCGTTTTTTTCTAACGGAGGGTTTTCGGGCTGGAAGTGAAGCGCAGTCCCCGGATTGCACAACACGCCGTGGCTAACACATGTTCACATTCGTGCGCTGTGCCATCAGATACGAAAACAATACAATCGTACTCGGTAACTATCGGAATAACCCGGGAAAAATCTTGAAACAAACGACCGCATCGTTTGGTAGCAAATATAGCAACAGCTAGGATGAATCATTAGAGGGCCCAATCGATAGTTCTCAAACTCATACGCTAAACATTACGTATCAACATCAGTACTCAAATTCCTATCCAGAAACGATACTTGAAATAATATCTTAACATTCATTTAAACTGATTAAGCGCAAACAAAGCTTTCTGCGGGCCGCATGGAAATAAATGAACATTATCGTTACATGTAAAAGGACTTTCACCGAACAATTTTCTTCTAAAAAGTTCAATAAACGAAAACCTACGGAGATTTTGCCTGGTGTGTATAAGAAGATAAACTTTCGATGACTAGGGGACGCATTTGTTCAATTGATTCTCATTGATGGACCCGTTGATTTCGACCGATGAGGAGGATCAGTATTTGGGGGCGGTCCAACCCCAAGATGCACACCAAATAATGAATTTCTGGGGAGACCAAGCGACCCAGCGAACCTCGTGTGGATGTCTGTCTAGAGTAATTAAATATAAGCAATTAGGTCAATTGAATTTTGTATCTGTGCAGATATTGTTTTTTTGGAATATCTGGATAATATTTTTTTTTTATATTTTTTTTTTTTTTTTTTTTTTGGAATATGTGTTGTTGGATAATATAATTCATCATGACAATTTTTATCGACTCAATGTATAATTATGGTCAAAGTTGCCACCTGCGGTTTTAATAGTTACAGTTGATGGGAATTTTTTTCCAGAAAAACCTACTGAAAGCATCCAGGGACAACTGATCTGATCTTAACGATACGTCAATGTGCATCTCATCACTCCATCACCTGTGTCTGGCATGGGTCAAAGGCACTCGTCCTTACACTCTTCCCTCCAATTTCAACTCGTTTGTAAAATAATATAAGATTTTGTGTTTTAGAATGAATCTCTACACCCAACAACTCCACTGATAATCTCTACCGAAGGCGGCCGCCATAAAAAGGGCCTCGTAGAAGGAGCCCCTTTGAAGTAATTCGCAGGGAGGGACCACAGTGTCGCATAATCTCTCTTTCAGCAGATCTCTAGATCAGATTGATTCACCGCTTCTCCGACTGGGTATCTGTATATCGGCAAAAAAGAGGCCGCATATATTGCAATGGAAAAGATCAAGGAACAGAGTTCAAAGGAAGAACTTAGTGGATACATATCGAAACACAGTGAAGATCAAGGTCCACCAACTTGATATGAACCATTTGATGATTGACTTGGGGCGCTTTGATGGCTAAGATCATATCTCACCCAGGGATGAAGCATTAAATAAGGTGTAACAGAGAGTCAATAACTTAATTATAGACAATTATTCCACCAAAACTTTACAATATCACACGTAGAAATATTTGACATCATGTTTGCTATAGGGAGACGTGCAAGAAATGATCTCAAGTAGAGTTTTAGATCCAGAACACTAAACTATCTGATGAAATTGTGTTAAAACTATCAACAATTACCAAAATGATAACCTCTCAAGCCACAACCATACATCCTTGACAACCAGAATAGTCTGATCCTCGACTTAGTAAAATTAATAGAATATTTTGTAAGTGGCAAGGAAATAGGAATGGAAAAAATTTTTATAAATTTGCCCTCTGTGTTAAATGTAGAAAATCTACAGCAGTAAAGAAGCGTCAAACGCTTTATAAAACAACAATGCAAAAACATTTAATAACATTTAAGTACATAAACACCTCATGCTCATGATCGAGTGTCAAGCTTAACACCTGAGATGGGTCAACTTTAAACGAGCTCTCCAGTCATAAATCCACAAGTCCTTCGCATGGCACTATTCTGACCCGCGACGAGAATTATTTAACATTACGCAAGTTGTGACGGTATGTGGAGGACTTGCTTGGACGCTTACAATATTTATGTACTACACGGAACTCTGAAAGAAAAGCAGTTAATGAACATATCTCCACGACCGGACGGCATGTTCTCGGCGGGTTTGCTCCTCGTTCGGTCGTTTAGCTCCCAGTATTGGCAACGGAGCCCCTGTCGATAAATATCAAGGTTAATTTCGGCAAGGAACTTCATTACGAACGCCCAACGAACAACGGTAACAACGCTGGTAACCTTTCGCTGTGTTTAAAGTTTTAATTGGCGGTCAGCTTACACACGGGCGCGATGTACGTGACCTACTCCACTGCGGGTGATACAGTTCTGATGTTACGAGGTGCGGCCAAACCGGCACGCTGCCGAAGAACAAACCTTTCTTGTTCACTTCACTCCCATTTCAAGGTGCTGCTTTCAGTGCAATTCTTTGCGTGAGAGCTTTTCCGCCACAGAAAGCGTGACCGGCAGGAAAACATTAATAAGATGGTAAGATTGTTCGCATAAAGATTTAATTAAATCTCTCTCCTTCGGAACAAGAAAACACTTTTGTTTACCACTTCATCACGTGAAGAGTTGCGGTACGGCGGTCGATATGCGAAAAAATAATTGTAATTTTTGGTTGTCAAAGTACATCATATATCAGCATGATGGTTGATGGCGCAACCATCATTTGCGGGTGTCTCATTTGCTTACGACGAGCGCAAGAAGGAGAGAGTAACTGGTGTTATTTACGCCACCTCACCTGGAAGCCATCATCAGATAAGCGCCAGCGGAACCATATTTGACAAAGTTCAAATCTCATCCTTTCCTACCGGATATCAAACAAACGGGCGAAAGCGCTGTCAAAGGCTGCTGCAGGTGAAAATGATCCTCACCGTAAGGTAAGATCGTTATCGCAAACCGCAGCCAGATTCGCAAAGCCACGCATTGAAGCCTCCCATCCCAGTCAATAATCGGCCTGCCGACAGCGGTTACACCGATAACTTCCTGCCCTCTTGACAGCGCAGATGCCGGCCTCTTTCTTATTCGGTGCGTTTGGTTGGTTGCAAATTTTAATCTCGACATCCAGGTGTTGCTCCGTCTAGCCTGCCGTGCAAATGTCCGATTGTCAACACTTGCGCACCTCCGAGGCATGAAACGTGCGCCGATGGTGCCAATCAATCATCTCCGGAGGCTGACCGAGCCGGAGACCGGGGTGGGAGCTCCGGACACCTGGAGAAAGATCGCTGACGTCTTTCACGCTGCAGCAGCAATGCGGCCGTGCGTATTGGCCGTTTTTGGCCATTTATCTGAAATTTAGTGGGAAAGTTTAACGACGTTTCGGACAATTTTTATCCGCCCCATCGCGTTCCGGTCGGCCCTCTGTCACACCGATCGAGTGTTTGTGTGTGTGTGTGTATGTCTGCGTCGGTGATCAATCTCGTTTCTCACCTAGGTAAGCTTCACTTCTCTACCACTTCGCTTCACTCACCCCCAGCAAAGCGTATGGCTCGGTCGTTGGCCTCTGGCAAATTTTTGGCAAATACGTTTTGGCGAAGAATCCGGCGGACAAGCCTCCAACAGTGATTTCGCTTGCGGCACACTGCCACAAGCCAAAGCAATCGAAATTCGAATCAAACGATCACAGTACACGGATGCGAAGACGATTATGTCATACGGAGGGAGTTAATCTGGCCCCGAGCGTTGGTTTTGTTTGATTTCGGCTCAATCGCGGCAGTATACTATTTCACGCACTCAATCATAATTGACGTTGTGTTTTAACTTTTTTGATTGTGTTTGATGGCCACAAAAAATAATAAACAAACAAGCAGTGAAATTATTGTTTTCTCGCTTTTTATTAGGTTTTATGCCTCCAACTTCACTTCGCTTGATTTTAATAAACTCGCTAGGTGTATAGCATATGGTAATGTTTTGGCTTAATAAATGTTATTTACTAGCAATAAGAGATGATAAAGGAAAATAAAAGAACACAGGGTTTACACAGCCAATCGATCACCGGTAAAGTGCCTAAATTTCATTGCAAAATGTCACTTTGCCATCGTAAACCAACAATGCAGCATCGTTACTTAGCCGGTTCATTTTATTTGTCTGTAAAATTTTAATTTCATTTTTTTTTTTATTGGTTCGTCGAACATTTGTTGACATCACATACTTAAAGTTAAAATCGAACAATATGGAGATTTCAATAAACACGCACATGAAATTTATTGCATGGCTTTGTCCGAAATTAGTCCGATAACGCAAAACATGTAACAATTGACATGGTCTAAATGATCTCGTTGAATCCGAAATATTCATGAATCTGAGTATCTCACGAGCATTGAGAGAGTTGTGGAGAAGGTGTCCTAGCAACAAACATCTACTTTCGGACTTTTTTGTCGTTTATTCATAAAGACTTTATTCATAGTAGTTTATGCAAAGAAGCGAGTCTCTATCCGTCTCAAGGGAGTATTTTCGTTGAAATGCTTCTACCCCTCACCGTAAAAAAAAAATAACACATGATATAAATTTCAACAGTATTTTTTCAATAAGAGTCGTACAAAGAAAAATAATCGTATTATACATAAATTCAGAAAATGTCTCGCAAAATTGTCTTAAGATTATAGACATTAACACTACGATCAATAATATTATTAAAACCAATGAAAGTATTGATCAATTTCAAAAGTGAATTTCTCTTTAAATAGCGGTCGGTGTCTTAGGAAGACCTGAGCCTGATGGTTTATTTTATCAAGAATATACAGGGTTTTAATTACTCCGCTAACCAGCTTATAGAAAAATACACTGAGCCGTCCCTCCTCCATGTTGAAGGGATTCTTTTGCAAAAAGGATACGATAGGAAAGACATCTAGAAAGGTAAGAACGATATGAAGCCTCACGGAAAGCAAAGTAGTAAGTCCTGCGTACAGAGAGTCAGTCTGTATGGGATTTAAACCCCGGACCTGCCGTCTGAAGTCCGACGCCCCTTTCGCATCGTCCACCGGCCAAGAACAAAAAGACAAACAGTCGTTAATAAAAATAACTTAAAATGTGTATCAATAATGAAGAAAGTTCAAGAACATTTTTAAAGTACAAAACAAAAGAAAGTAAAACAAGGAGCTGTGTTTGCGATGAAGAAAAGTATAAATATTAAATCGATACAAAACTTTTAAAATATCTCCTTTTGAACCAAAAACTGTGACCATAAAATTAATTTCCCCTTCACAATCCCATTGAGTAGTTTCCATTTCTTTGGAAACAACATTCCGAAAGGAAGGAATACTTCAACATGACAAACGTGACGCGCGTTGCACAATAAATTCACCCAGTTACGCTTTTCTCAGCACACATCACATCAAGCGGCTCCCAGTCCCAAACTAACTGGTCAATGACCGAACTGGTAGCTGAAGGGAGGATGAGAGAATGAATTACCACGCTAAACTACAAATTGTTCACTGTTGAGGCGGACGCCCTTTTGATGAGGAGAAATTTCCACCAATAAACTAACGCCCCTCTCTGGGTCACTCCCCTAGTCAGAGTCCAGTGCTTTAGATGTGCCCTAACCAACTACATTAACATATTTTTTTCCTTTTGTAATAAATCATTACGATTCACAGCGTCCATCGTGCGGTCTTGGCACAGTGAGAACGGGGTGGGTTTATATTACCCGGAAGCTTTTTAGTATGTATATCCACCCTTTTTCTGTTTCCACTTCGACAAAAGCTCGATGAAACTGTTCCAGACCTTGCTTTGCTAGATAGTGGAATCATACAGAATTACTGATTGCCTTCAACCATCATCACTAGCTGCGTTAACGATACTGCCGTAAAATGCTAAGCAGCCATTTGCAGCTTCATAATCACGTTGATTCCCATTTTGTCCGAGCAGTTCAATCTCCTTCACAGCACTTTGCTCGCACCTGTTCCATTAGGTGTCAATGGCGGGCTGCCAATGTTACAGTTAAATTTGCAATCCTGCACCCGACGCTCTTGCGCAATCGGACGGAGGGCACATTCTCCCGATAAGCTCCCATGAACGTTCAGCGTCGAACAATTCGAACAACTTTTTCTCGGTCCCAAAAATCTCAAACTTGCCACCATATTTTAATGTCAAAGATGACTGGTCAAAATGTATGTGACCAGAACTCGATTCTCTTTTTGCTTTGCCGACCGATCGAATCGAACGGCGGGGAAGTCCGGGTGGTGAGATGGGGATTGAGGGGAAGACGCCAGAATGAATACCCCGGGCTCGATACGGTGGAGACCCACTTGGGCGGTAGGCATCGATTGTAAACCCATATACGGCAGCAGTTGGCTCCGAGACCGGTGCCAGGTGACAAGAACGTGGGGCTGCTGCTGCTGCTGCTGACTCCTTAACCCATATATCGAAACTACTTTCCAATTTCCCACTTCCCCGACTGAACGAATGTGCAAAAGCCCACGTTAATGTGAGCTGGGAGGCAGCCCTATTTTTCGCCTTCAAAAACAAAACCAACCACACACACACACACACGCCCTCTTTCCACCTGCAACCGCGGATGGACGAAGGTGAACCCATGGTAGGCAACAGGAATAGGTGCAATTGCATAATTGTACGGCCAGATAGTATTGGCTTCGAGGGAGTAGAGGAAACAATTCCGTAACAGGGAGGAAGAAAGCAAATCGAACGAACAGTATGGGGCGAGGATCGTTATTACACAATTGTGGGCAGAGCGAAAGATTTGCAGTGCAGTGCTGCCCAAAAATCTGGATCGACTTTCAGCGCTAATTGGGTGTTAAAAAGATTTTGAACCAAAAACATGTTCCATGCTCTTGCAGTCGCACAAACGAGATCTCCACAGCGTCTGCCTTGTGGAGAGCATGTTCGGGTTTAATGTCACCATTAATGTTAAGACGTCAAAGTTGTTAATGTTATTAACTTTATGCTTCGATTTGAAAGTAATGCAATCAGGAGTATGAATAAAT
Organism: Anopheles stephensi; assembly: GCF_013141755.1. Classification (NCBI taxonomy): domain Eukaryota; kingdom Metazoa; phylum Arthropoda; class Insecta; order Diptera; family Culicidae; genus Anopheles; species Anopheles stephensi. Next base: position 50,488,021 of record NC_050203.1, read on the forward strand.
GTGTCATAATAAGTTAACCGTCAAGTTTAAGAACCCTTAAGAGATGTCTAGGAAATGTTTAAATATAGGAGGAAAAAGTTGCGAACAAATTACAAGTGAGAAATTCTTCCCAACTTGCTTGAAAGAACCCACAAACAACATTTCCCTACGCGATTCTTCTTCAACCACCAGATCGAGTACCTTCTAGAACAACTTTCGTTCAGGTAACGAATTTTTCGGTGGTGCTTTAATGGCACTCTTCCAGCGGCATATTTTAACCCTGCTGACCCTGGAATATACACACTTATTCTTTTGGTTTGGGGTGCTTGCTTTACTCTAGTCTCCCTTTCCTTTTCGCCGAGGACACACGGAGCTCTCGGCTGGCGACTGCATGGAACGGATTTGCCCACGGGCCTGAGGATACGAAACGAGGAGATCCTTCGCCGATGCATCCTTTCACTTCTGTCGAGCATAATTCGACAGTATCGGTTAAAATTTTGGAATTTTTCGTTCGTTTTTCGCTCGTGCACCCCAAATAGCCCTTGATTGCTCAAACATGCGCGCAAAACCCTCAGCTGTCATTTCGTTAAACAGTAAGGACAGTTTGATTGTGCGCTTACTGTACCCGTAGCAGGGGAAAGGTGTAGCTGGGTAATAATTTGCAATAATTGGTGCACTTATACTGATGAAACCAAATAATATGTACAAGGCACAGTTTGAAAATTGTTCCTGCAACGTTATCATTTTTAGATTGCTGGGAATGGAGGGGCTAATAAACTTGATCATGTTCAAGAATGATTTACATCAAGGACTTGTCAAAACTGTGCGCCCATTTTTCTTGAGCTCTGTTGTTAGATGGTAGTTTTCTTTATAACTTTTGCACTGAAAGAGTGTAGTTAATGATATGGAAGCATTTATTCAGTCATATCCAAATAAATAAAAAAGTGGAATAAAAGCTACGATCCTGTGGTCTAGGTAGTAGCCGCATCAGTCTTCACACGGCAGGCTCCAGGTGAATCTCATCCCGAGCTATAGGACTGACTATAGCTGAGCTGAACGGTTCTCTAACAGAGTGTGAAGTGGCAACTCAATTTCAACTCATTCAACAACTTCGATCCCCAGAACAACCGAAACTCGAGATCTTGGCGGATAGCAACCACTATCTGCAAAACAGCAATCAGTGTGACGAATCAGTATTTCATTTTTGCATAAGTTGATTACTGGACTCGCCGACGCCCCGTCTTTTCTATATAAGATAAATTTCACCCAGAAGTCCAGAACAACCTATGAGGCCCAGAAACCTTTTTTTGAAACGACACATGACACGACAAATTTTTACAAGTCTCTGAATACCAAGTAGACCGTAGACTCAACTCATACTCAAATGAATTGGTATTGGCGATGGAGAATGTTCGTTTGTGTGAGAGAGCAATTGTGCACATTTCATCCTTTTTTCATTACAAAATAAACAAATAAATAAATAAGTATTTGAATTGTTCATAAGTTCATATATAATTAGTAACATATCGTAGAAATCCTTCGAAAATGCTATAAAATCCGCAAACAACAGCTATAAGAAAGCTATACCGTAACGCGGGGTTGAAGACTGAAGCAATTTTGTCGACACCAAGTTTCCGTTCGCCAATCACTATGCAAACGTTAGAGTAAATAATGCCGTCCTCTCGATTTCGAGAGCTTTTGTCAAACACTCGAACATGGTAATAAGGACTTATATGTAACCAGGGAAACCATAGATATTAATCAACTTAGGGAAGCCAGCAATGAAAGGCCAAAGCATATCAAAGTTGAAGAGTCTGAAGAAGAAAACGAAGAAGCGTTCACCAGCTACTGATTTCTCTTAGATAGTAATATAGTTTTATCTAGCAAATTCCAATTCCAATCAACGCATCATTCGAAGTACAATTGGTTACTTACTTTCCCACTTTCCCCATCAGATAGGGTGTGCAACTAGACGAGCCATCCAATTTGCTTCTTATCAGCACAAGCATATCACTATCAATTGCATAATGAATTTGTCATATATCGCTGCTAACAAACGGCACGGTACGAAGCATCTCTTCTGTTGCACATTTTCCCAACGCCACACCGGCGATCGATGTGATTACTGTTTGTATGTTAACATCATCTTCACCTGTCAATTTCTGGCAAACAATTGCCCGCGCATGCTCGTGGGTAAAATCTAATCCAATTAGGCTAGCTTCTTCGTCTTCAGCAAGCATTGTTGCAAACCATCTCACACACACCGGCAAAAACACACGAACACGGTGTACACCGAACGGGGCGATAATCAAAAATATGTTAATACAGATCGTGCAGCCCATTTCCCATACGAACAATTTGCAAAACTTATCAGCACATTCTCTCGCTAGTTGGGCTGTCTGGTTGGGTTGGCTGGGCTGGGGTGTTTCGAAAGAAAATACACACAGATTCGCGTCACGTCAGCGATGTCAGGGCTCTTTATCTCGAGCAGTATCGATACGGCTAAACAAGCTGAGCAACAACAAGAGGAGGCCGAAACACGGTGGCACCTAACGGGCGCCAGCGAGCCGGTTTGCCAATGCAGTTCGTTCACATTATGCTGCGCTTATCGGAAAAGGCAAACCGAACGAACGGTCAACATGGCAGCCGGGGTACTGCCAAGCACATACCCACGCCCAAGGCCGCACCGAAAGGAATTCATGTGCTAAAAGCGTATAATTTCGCACACACACTCAGCAACCGAGCGGCATTTTAATAACTATCTTTCGCCAGGTCGCCGGTTCGGTTGCCGGTATGTTAAGGGGAGGTGCCAGCGGTCGGATCCGTCAAGCCATCTCACCCCAGGTCAGCCCGGTTTTGTCAGGACGAAATGATTAACCGAGCATTGCGATATTGACTTTGATTTCCATCAATTGCGTAGCGCTTCATTAGAAGCAATCTGGATCTGACGATCTGTTTATCGCGTCGTTAGATAAAGCGTTCATAAGTCACAGGGTGGACCCAGCACTAATCTGCACGCTCATTAAACCTTCTAATCATCAGTGTGCACTGGCCCGGGGTGGGTTTTCGTAGCAAACTTATGACACAATCAGCGTGCAGATCGTATCGTCACACACGGCCACTGATAACGATACGGCGTGGCGACACAACTTTCACCCTCATTTACTTCGACGGCTTCGTTCGGTTCGTTTGCTCGGTGGCTCATTTGCTCAATGAGTTTCGCTAAAAGCCTCACCAGGAAAGGAATCTGCGGTCCCTACCCGCCGTAGAACGAACTAATTAGAAGACTGTGCATGTTCATGGGACATGCACAGACACTGCCAGAGGGCTAAGGAAGGCGGAGCGAAGGAAAACTAACAACACCCAACACGAAACTTGCACTCCGACGACGAACCGAACGATGGACGAAATTGGCCTACTTTTTTCGCAATCTCTAAACAACCACGGAGCTTAAGCAGCGTGGCTTAAGCGAGATTTAGCTCGGATCAATCTGTACTTTGCGATCCCATGTGTGTGCGTGATTAGCTTTGAGCTTACCGGCATCGGTGACTCGAAAAGCTTGTTTTGCTAAACCATAGCCTCTCTGGATGCGTCCTACTTAGTACCGCTCGGCTTAACCACAATTCGCCCAAAAATTGCATCACATGCTACCACCGTTGATCTCACCGTGCCAAATAGCTCTGCACGTCAAATTGTACCCACCGCTTTCCACGAGCCTCGCATGCACGATCGCTTGACTTCGGAGGGTTCTCTAACGCAGTTTTCTACGGTGTTCTGACAACATCTTGGAACCATTGACTGATTATCGCGTGGCAGACATTTTCCCTTTCTGCAAACTGCGAGCGAAACAGTATAAGCTAATGATTGATAATTCGAATGAATTATTTGCTCCGAAGGTACAATTATTGGCACGGCACTGAAGGGCGTGGAAGCTGCGGATACGTTTTGCTAACTTCCTATTTAACGTCCAATGTGGTTAAAATAATGCAGTCTTTGTATGATGCGGTTTAATGAGCGCTAGCAATGAGATGCTTTTGTAACACACATGGGTGGAGAAATATCCAAGCTCAGCTAAGCAATCGTCTTTAGTGAGGTATGTCTACCGACTACTGCCTTAGAGGACATTTCAATCGATATGTAACAACTGTCAAAGATGGCGTTGATGAGATTAACTGCCATTAGGATTGTTACTAGTTTTTTAGATTTGCAAGAAAGTTGTGCAGCACACAAGTTCATGCGTTCGCAGAAAGTCATACGGTGGAACCAAACTGTTACAAACTGCTTCCGAGTCGTCAAGCTTTCGATGGAAAACCCAATTACTTTTTCGGAAGGTATTTTTTCACCAATGCTCTATGGTTGGTCAGATGTTTCTAATCCTGTTAAAATTATTTGGAGATTCTTCCGATTCTAGAAATATTCCTAGCAGATCTGTACCGGGCCTTGCTGGCATTTATTTATTCAAATATCTATTGTTGAATCAGTGTTGTCCTTCCTGCTGGCTACTCATACACACTTACAAATTACTTAAAATAATTTATAACTAAACTTAACCAAGCATAAGGCGTGAAGCCGCCATACTTAAATAAATACATTATAAATAAACTAAGACATTCTCAGAGGGATCAAAGGGAGCAATACAACTAAAAAGAGGATCTTGAGGTAGAGCCAAGCGATGGCAGTGTTAGGTGGAAATTCCTGAGCAAGGAGATAAACGAATGAAGTGCAGGCAAGAACGGATCATTACGATCGGTCGTAAAACGGCGCCTAGGGATGTTTGAAGGAGGACGACTTCGAATGGTGCTGAGCAAAGAGTGAGAATCTATACAATCGAGCTAGCAGGAAGCGACAAAAAGAGTTTGGAAGAATCATCGACGATCCTCGAGCGTGACAAGATGCAACATATGACACCTAGTGGTTCAGAGAAGTCCAGAGCAATACGTTTATGGATACTCTGTGTTTTGCAGGCTTTCCATAGAGTCGTTGTGGAACATTAACTTAAGGCTCCTATCAACCCTTGGGTCGGTTCAGTGGTAGAGGCGATAACGGTACCAGTCTTCACACGCCAGGATCAGTGTTCAGAGCCCTTCCAGACCGTCTCATGCAGGGCTAACTACTCTGCTAAAGGTAAAATCAAACCACAGAATGCCAGAAATGGCAGGCCGAAGCTCAGTTGACCAAAAGCTGGTCCAGTTAAAAAAGGATGAGGGAATGAAGTGGAGGAACGAGTAAAACGAATCTATCTCACGGGGTATTTTCAGTGAGGAGTGTGGTTTATATCTTTTAAACGGGGCCTCTTGTATGTAATCCATCTTCTACGAGACCCTTTGTACGAGACTCTCTATCGAGGCTCCAAATATGGGCCTCTTTTACAAGACCACAGGGCCATAGGCGGTCACGTACTAAGCCCACCCTTTCTGCCACTGGCTGTAGTACCATAAAACAAGTTTTGAATAAAATCTCCTCAAAATTTGGGCGAAACATTTGGATTGACTCTGAATCGTTCGGAATTTTTCCTGAGTGAGATGGCTGTGAAACTAGATCTCTCATTAGACGAGCTTAGTAACTTACGCACTATTTGAAAAGGAAAACTTCAAATGCGTCGAAATTGAGATAAAAAACCACTTCCCTCAACACGAATTTTTTGTTTTCTCACGCCGAACCAAACCAATCAGTCCTCTCACGCACTTGCCGTTTAGAGTTTCATTTAGTGCGCAACATTGTAAGATGACTCGAGCGCAATCGCAACACTCCGCACTGGCAGCAGCTCCATTTTCTGCAACTGCTACCAACTGCATACCGATGGGGCCACTACCACTATCCATTTGATAAGTGATAAATTATATTTTTACCGGTTTAGAGATCGGTCCGCATCGCCGACAGTTTAATCCCGCGGATAGGGTAGTGTTTTGCGTGCTTCACATCCTTTCGTTGCCGCGTCCGCTACAGGCCAGGCTCTAGATTGTGTGACCATTTTGCTGAAACCGCAATGCCTCTCGGCTTATGGGCTGTGTGGAGCTGTTCCCAAACGCTGCCATTGACGGAAAGCAATGCATACAGTCCAACAAAAAAAGGGGGTTCAAATCATACTGAAACTGTCCTTAATTGATGACGGCATGCAATTTGCTACAATTACCGTTCTCATTTGTCTGTCGCTTTAGTTTGTGTCGCCTTCTCGAATCTAATAATCCCTTTTCGTAGGGACACCATTTAGTTCCATTTGCTGGCGGTCGAGATTGGGCCTGACACTTCCTTCCAAAACCTTGAACAGTCTCGCATGTGTACGGATCGTCCACACGCAAACACTGTTCGCAAACAGGCATGGCACGCAATTTCTAGGTTAGGATCTTGGTCCAACATTCCGAACGTTAGATCACCTTAGACACGATCGCGAATCTGTCGATAGTGAGCGATGAGTCATTGCTTTGTGGATTTTGTTTAAAAAGTATTTTCTCGACTGTTAAGCTCATTTAACCAGGAAAACCTAAAAGTTGTACCTAAAACGCTGCACGTTTAATAAACCCCACCCCACCGGAAGCAGCTGACAGGGTGATACTTGTTTCCAATAAACAAAACAAAAAACCACAGCAACCCAACGTTTCAATTTACGATACGGCTCCGAGGGGCCTTTTCCTCGACGGTGCAGCCGTAACGTAAGGCCGCTTTTCCCATGGAAATCAGCGCAGTTTAATTAACCGCACCGAGGGAAAAGCAAACATAAAAGACACACGTAACGCTAAGCACTTGGCCATGCCCACCGTTACTAAATCAATCCCATGCACCCACGGACCGAAAATTGATACACATGACATGAAATATCACACCTGAGACATGGTGTGCCGATTTTTCTCATAACCTCCACCGAGGTCACGCGAGGGAAAAACTGCTGCACCGGGCTGCACCGTGCTGCGGCGAGATGCAGCGAGACTGAGTGCAAGTAGGCTGTTGATAAATGTATCAACGGCAACCCCCTAATCGGGCCAGATCGACCGATCGGCTGCCGCCTGCCCGGTGGAGCATGTGTTCTGAAACCGATACCTCGATACCTGCACTCCAGAAATGCAACGCACTCACTGCAATCCGAACGAAACTGCGTCAAGATGCTGTGTGTTGTGCCACGAGCGGGCTTCGGTGCGTGTTGTTTTGTGTACGATGTGTGGTGTTGTAGGCATGTTATGCAAATATTTCGTATCAGCTATTGCGAGCCATGCCACCTTGCCCCAAAACGTGCTTAAGCCGGCCAATGCGTATCGTTTGCGCAGCGCTTTTACCAACAAACGTTTGTGGGCCATTTTCCCTACGGCCGTAGGACTGGCACTGCTTTCGCACAAACCCAAAGTCAGTCACACATTTCTTTCCGTCCCGCAATTTCCTAGTTTCTCGCAAGGAACAAGTTCATTGCTGTAGAGCGTAATATAATACGAACGCACACCACATGTGCCGATATGAGTCCGTTGAGCGGCGAGTGTTACGATCCTCTTAATTTCAAAGTATTAAAGAATTTTACCCCAACTTAAAGCTTTCAAATTGTTTATGAATAAAAAAAAAAAAAAAAAAAAGCTTTCAAATTGCATTATAAACAAATAAAAAATAAGAGTATTAAGCGAGCCAACGACAACCCTTCGATAACGCAACAAGCCATTAAGCTCGTTCCTGACGCTATTGAGCTGTCGTACATGCTTGCTGCGTGCTGTATCGTTTCGTGTCACCAGGATTTAAACGGTCCGCCCGTATCTGTTGCGTCACTGTACTGGATGCACTGTATGACCCCAATTGAAGCTGACATTAGAATCGGGTGCAATGGTGATCGGAACGAGTGTATGCAATGTAGGAAATGCATTAACGGCGGCGACCTCCTGGAAACTGCAATCAGCCACGATTCACGCACGCACATGCCAAGATTGCTTGTCGTGGTCTATAGGTCGTGCGTGTAGTTGCAATTCGATATTGATTGTGAGGCTTAGTTGAAAACGTTTGTTGCAAACGTTGTCAATCAGACATGGTATGGATTAGCTCTTATTTTAACGTGTTCGATAAAAGAGTATAAGTAATCGGTTATTTCATATAATATAAATGTTGTAGCGGACTATGACCACCCAGGCACAATGAGATAATTTAAATTTAGTAAGTACTAAGTAGTAGTAGTAAATTACAAGTGTTAAAATGTACTTTCTTATTGTGTGTTTTCACTGATTTGAAAGTCTTAAAACTGCTCTTAGTCTATCCTGCAGAATATCCCAGCAACACCATCGGTCTATTTGGACATGATCCTACCAAGGCTCCTCTGTTCAAGCGGACGCTCAAAGAAGAATTTACAGTCTTGGTCATCTGGTGTCATTCTCATCACATTACCAACCCATTGGTAAGCGGGTCTTATGGGATTCATAGCAGTGACATACCTCGTCGCTCTAGCTGCTGCTTCACTATCTTTCCAAACATAAGGGCCTAAATCCTTTTTAAAATCCTCCTTTTTAAGGAAACTGAGTAGAGTTCGTCAGGTTCGAACAGAGCCCATTCCTCAGAGGTACTAGGACTTTTAATACCAGCTTCAGTTTCGGCTGCCGTGACAGGTGTTTGGAATGGACTTTGAATAATACTTTCCTTCAGGACGTAGCTGGATTAGTTGACAACCATATTCGTCATGCTTATGCTGGGGCGGATTTTTACCCAAAATAGGAGAAACTATGGACGACTTCAATGCCGCGATCACCTGTCTGAGCATCACCCCCAGTGTAAACCAGACTAAACCATCTATATGATTGTAGGGCTGCTCCTAGTACCTATGCCATATTTGTTTTTTTGTTAATGGCCCTCCTTTTTTTTTTCTTCAAAAGGTACCCAGCTCAAGGATCCGGCTGAATAAAACCCTTTGAGCTGGGTTATGTGCGATTCATTGTGACACTTGGCCCGTGAAGCGGACCAAGCAGCCGAAGCCTATCCACTAAACCACTCCTCGACCTGATCCGAACCATGCCGATGCGCTGATGTGAGTAGATGCTCCTTAGCTGTTGTTTAATTGTTTTTTGTTTTGGTTTTTAAAAATTCAACGGTCATGCACAAATAAAAGCTCCATGAACCCAGAACACACAAAGAAAAGTCTTAACAGCTAGTAGAACGAATAGTGCTTATGCAGCTCGTCTTATATGTTGAGCCCAGAGAGTAGCTGTCTAAAATGCCTGGAACAAATCGTCTCTGGGCTGTGCGTCCAGTTCGGCAGGTTCAACGATTCGAGGCCTAGAAACGCACAGTGTACGTCATAGTCTTCTTGGCTCCCTGCTAAATCCTTTGACTAGACTACTGCTAAGTAGTAGGTCCTCGAGCGAAAGATGACTATGCCATCAGCTCATTGAAACAACCAAACCTTCCAAAAAAATGCAAACAAAGTTTTTGCTAACTCAACGTTTCACTGCAATAACTTTTCCTCCTTCCAGAACTCCTAGAAACTACTCGCGATCGACATAAGTATGGCCAGAAAAAAAGCAATAATAAAAAACAAAAGTCCAGTAACGCTTCATCCACAGGTGAGGCAAGTGTTTTTGCGAAATTGCGAGTGAAATGGTACACAACCGGTGCGTTCCTCCAGCATGCAAGCAAACGGCAAACCAAAAGGCACGTTGAAATTCGCAAGGGCATACGGTGTGTTGCGCGAAATGCATCATTGCACTCGACGTATTCGACCAACCTCCGACCACCGCCACCGCCACGCTGCCCCCCCTCCCCGTTCGCACCTGACTCCACTTAGGGCCACGACCATCGTTGCGTGGGATAGAGAAAGAGAGTGAAATTGTATAATCAACCGTGAGCGCTTTTCCTTCTCTCGATCAGATGCAACGCGAGACGATCGCGAATCGCGCGGCCTACATCTTTCTCCAACCAACGTCCGTCCGTCCGTGTGCCGAATTCGACGGGACGAGCACTGGGGCCCCTACGGTTGGAAAGGAAAAACTGGCAACGAGCCTCAAAACGATACTCACTGCAAGAATCGATACCAATTCGTGCGTTACTGCCCGCATTCGGTCACACTCGCTTGTCGCATTCGGGGTGCACCAGAAATTATGCAATTCTCGGCACCCCGAATGAGACGGAGCCGATCGGCTGCCAACGTACTGCCGTGATGCATTCTTCTTCCCCCTTGCTGGTATTCTGCCCAGCACTGCTGCTCCAGGGAAGCACGGCGAGAGGAACGCCGCACAGAATCTGGGTAAATAAATTCATGCCTCCAACGCAACCCGTCAATAGTTACGCATCGCGTCGCTGTTTCGTTTGAATAGTTTCTCAAAATGCGGTTAATTAAGTCGAGCGGGCGGCGAAATGGCCAACGGGCTGCGCCGAGGGTGCGTTTGTATGTTGCAGCAGAGGCAACAGAGGCAACAGCAGCAGCAGCAGCAGCAGCACGATCGATTGTTTCTTCTTCTAACCGCTGTTGCATCTGCTGCAACTGTGAACTCCCCTAACGGGCGCTAGGGGCTGTGCTTACTTTCTAATGATTTTTTGTATTTTTTTGAAGCTATTTTTACTCCAAAGGCTATGGGAGGCATAATAAAGAGGCGCATAATGAAAGGGGTTGCTGTATCTATTAATTGTAAATTAACTTCAGCTATGTTGAGTATATTTTAATAACATAACATGCATAAGGGCTCACTCGATCGTTCATGATCGTTGTTCAATATAGCTTCATTACAATAACTTGCAACAGCAACAAAAGATCCCGATTTTATGGCGCATTGCATTCAACGATCATTCATTCAATTAGCACACACACATAAAATAGTAAAGAAAAATGGTTGACTTTACTATAAATGGGCATGAAAGAATCAATAAATTGCAATCGCATTTACTACAATGCCATCCAGGCGGCAAGCGATTTTCGACGATAAGAACTTGTTCTTATCCTCCGAATTTTGGATACTTTACCTTCTCGAAGAGCACTTTACGCAAAGACAAAAACTTTGTGATAACGTGTGTAATTTAAAGCTCTGATTTGTCTCCTAAATTATTCGAGCCCCCCATTTCGATTAAAATCAATTAAAAGCTTAACCATACGAAACCAATGTTGCTATGCTAAAGTTACCTTGAGTGTCTGGCTGTAACTTTCGAAAATGCTTTCAACCCTTGTGCTGCAGCCGATAGTACATATTCTGGCTCTAGAACGTCGCGCGAGATCGTCGAAACCGAACGGCTAGAATGCATCGAACAGAAGCAGGAAAAGAGGGAAAACCAAACCAACCTGGTTGCTGGTGGTTTTGACCATGTTCAGTCAAAACGGCACGGACCAGGGCCAAGAACATTCGTCTATCCGACCGGTTCTCGTACAATTGCCAAGGACTGGTGTGAAACCTTCGCGCATATAAACATTTTGATAATGTAACACCAGCGACTGGATCAAGAATGAATAGAAGAGAGAGAGAGAGAGAGAGAGAGAGAGAGAGAGAGAAGAATTAGTGTCCCTTAAGAATGGTCCAGGAGACGTGCCACTAGCAGGAAGTTGTTACAAGGGCACAATCTATGTTTTCCTGTCGGTAGGTTATCTTAACCTTTTAGCAGCACTTATCCTCGAAATGTAGGATTTATGTTACGTTACGCAAACAACGCAAAACTTCCGCGTAGAAGGAAAATATGAGCGAAAATCCTTCGGTGTGTTCTTTTAGTGCCTGTTATTTTGCTTGCCTACGAGAACAAGTACATAACCTCAAATTATTTCTTGATTGTTAAACAATTGGGAGACACTTTTACTGTGGTTCTTTATGGATTTTCAAAATATTTGTTGAGTTTTGAATACACTTACTCCTAGTCGTTACAGTGTGTTCCCCCAGTTAGTAACGACTATTTTCGGACTGCTAGCGGTTATCGCTTGGGATCAACATGTAGACATCAGCAAGATTTTAATGCCAATGAATTTATTTAGATGGTTTCTGGCAGTTGATGATCGCACAATTTATTCTTCGAGGGAAATCCTACTCGCATCCCAAAATAAGCCTTTCTCTGTTTAAGACAACTCATGGTTCGAGTTAACATCAGTTAGTTGTAACTTACTTAGCTTGAGGTTGTCTCGAACCATGCTTTGTTTTAAACATATGAAAAACAAGGCCTACGCAAGAATGATTAACAGCGATAGACAAACGAATACAAATTCGAATGTAAATTAGATAACAATTTTATTTAAAAAAAAACGATGCGGTAAGTCTTGGAGAAGATGGCGGAGCAGCAGCTCCACTCCTACCATCTCTTCATTGATTTTAAAACCGCATATGACAGCATAGCCAAGGTAAAAATATTCGACGCAATGAGCTCTGTTGGAATCCCGGCCAAGCTTACCAGGCTTGTAAGAATGACAATGGCCAACATCACATGCCAGGTGAGGGTGGATAGAAAACTCTCAGGGCCCTTTGCTACCACCAAGAGCTTTCGCCAGGGAGATGGATTTGCCTGTCTCCTTCTCAACCTGGCGCTAGAGAGAGCCTTCCGCGACTTGGAGATGGAAACTTCGGGGACCATCTTCTATAAGTCAATCCAGATCCCGGCATACGCTTATGACATAGACATCATTGGTTTGAGGCTCTCCTATGTAGTAGAAGCTTATCAAAGGATCGATAAGTAAGTAAGTAAGTAAGTAAGTAAGTAAGTAAAGTCAATCATGAAGGATGCAGCTACAATATTGATGAAAATATCGGCGCCACAAAGTGTGCAAAAGGGATAGAGACTTGCACGTACTTCCAGGTACGCTGGGAGGTCGTGTACAATATCAAAGGCAACTATGACAATATCATCAAAGGACAACACAATAAAACGGTTTTTGATTTCCCTGTCATCTGAAGTCGTTTCCATGTCAACTAGCTTTGTTTGTCATTTCATCTAAGAAGCCTGCTATAAAAATGGATGCGATTGCCTTATCAACTGAAAAACTCTGTATTAGGATGATTAGCAAACACTAAACCATCAATACTCAACGATGCAAAATGCACCATTACCCACCAATACCTGTCGACAAAACAACAACAGTCCCGCAGACAGGGCCGTACCGAATGAAACAATGCCCAGTTGAAGCCCGGCCAAGCAAGCGGGAGGAGCGAGCGAGTCGGATTTCGCGCGTGAAATAACACGGCATAAATCTTGTCCACTCTAATTTATACGATAAAACCTATCGGCGAGTGAAAATAAACTAATTTCAAATGGTAATCCAGAGCGCTGCGCGTCGCTCGCTCAAACACATCGATCCTCGATACGTTTCGCTGGCAGGCCGGTTGGTTGCTTGCTTTGCGGATCGAATATTTACGACAGTTCCACCCCATCTCGGGGGGCTCTGTGCCAGTGCCAGCCTTCTCAGGGCGGATACAAATTTTACGAAAGTTAAAACAAAAATCACCCACCTCCCATTTATCGTCCAAACACAATGGTAAGCTGAATCGAGAGCAGTCCTTTACTTCACACAAAAAACCCTGTGGGGGATGAAATCAAAACTTCACATTCCCGCCCAGGCTCACACATCGGCCGGCCAGCCAGCCACACCGGGAACCAGGATCAAATCGTCCAGTCCATCTAAATTGAATCTCTTATCGAGCGTTTTCTCACGCCACTTTGAGCGTCCGCTGCTTCCTGTGTCCACCTGTCGACAACAACGGCGCCCCGGAGCTGCTGCTGCTGCTGCTGCTGGCTGGAAGCCATACACGGACGAGAGGCTAAACGCAACATGTCAAAAATAGAGCTGCAACTAATCTACCGGTCAAAACCCCGAGAAACTCCATCCGAGAGACGGACGGACAGCTAGACGGACAGCAGACGAAATGTGCAGCGGCCACATTTAAACGCGCCCGTTTTGAAGCTTTTCCTTTTGTTCGATACGCTCTTAGGCAAGTCACGGGGTTTTGGTTCGGCCTTTTTTTTTGCACACGTTTTACTGCTTTTTGGTTACAGCAGATTATTATGTGACACGGGATCAAGAAAAGGAAAACACAAACGCCGCGGCAGGCAATTAACCAATCAAACGTCCCATACTGCACCGAAGCCAACGGTTCCACTTAGGGCGTGAAGTAAGTGCGATTGAACAACCGTAATCGTAATGGGAGGAAATGGGTGATATTAAATGAGTCTGCCCGTCGCAAAGTGATCAGCAATTGGTATCTGTTGAGGTGCAAACATAAATCCAACCAAACAGATGGCACGTGTCATGGTCAACGTTGCATAATGCATTTGGCAACGTGTGCATAGAATTGCTTCGTCCACTGATTCCACTTCCAGCTCTGTCTCGGTTGCATCGGGACGAAAAAGTTTGCATCCCATTACACTTGACACACGTCGGTGTGATGAGGATAAGATTGACACACCTAACAAGTCGCTCTAATCCCGCCATTATCATTAGCAATCTTGCGAAATCGTACCAACCGTGTTCGATTGCAATCGTTTTGATGAGAACTGGACTAGCTGTCTCTCTTTCTTATCTATGCCAGCGAAGAGGAAGCAAAAAAGTGCACTGGCATAGTTTTTATTTAGAGATATGCGACTCTTGGCAGGGAAAGCCAAAAAAGTCGGTGGCCACTTTTTCCTGCCCAACCGGAGCCTAGCGAATCCTGGGGCTGGTTTTTGGCACAGTGACCTTTCGGCAAATGGTACCGATTTCAAGTCGGCGGCGGCGGCCAGTCAGGCCTGGCTGGCTAATGTTTTGCATTTTGTATGCATTTTATATTACAAAATTGGTGCTACTGTGGCATTGGTGCGTTATTAATGTTCAACAGCAAAAAATTGACGTACGCGTTTCACCGTGTTTTAGGCCCATTTCACATACATGATGCTGATATCAATAAGGAAATAAATAAATAATTACTGTACTTACGCATGTTTATCATGTCCGAAGGCTTCTTTCGATTTGATTGCACATAGAAAAAATAATAAATAATAATAAACGTGACAAAAATGGCTAGGGCTCGCTATAAACGCTATGAGATTGGATTAACCCTATCTGTCACAATATAGGTTAACAACACAATATCTCACAGAATCTCGTATCCCTCCGGAGTTCTATTGGGTAGTAATTTAGGTTAAAAAAATATAAATTTATCTGATGTATTCGTTCTCACTAATAGTTTATTCCTAAATCCACCGAAGCTCTATGTTTACCTATGAGTATCTGTCGCCAAGAACCTCGGTATGTGACTGGATGTTTCTCTCACCTTCAACAACCATATCGACTCCCTGGGCTGCAGGGCTCTGTAAATGGCTGAAGTGTTAAAACGGGAAAGCATGTGATTTTTGTGCCTCAAGGTAACATTCTGCTCCCAGACTAGTGGCTTTGGTCCCTGTTGAAATACTGCCCGGTGACCTAGTCACCGTTAGCTGGTATCCTATCGTGAGAGGGCAAATATCCTTCGCTAAAATTGCTGCCCACGAAGTTCCATGGACCCATCCATCTCGTCCCTTTCGTACTCACCATGCACTTTACGTTCCCACATGGCGCACTGCAAAAGGATGCAAAAATCCAATTCTCTATGCAATGCATTCGTTTAATTTCAAATCCCAACTTTTTGACTACAATATTTCCTTACTATACTTTCGTTTCCGGCTAATATCCACCTCATAAACCCACCAAATTAAAGAGAGTTACTTTCATAACTTAGATTAGGGTTAATTTTAACATTAAGATCTTTGTAAAGCCATTTGAAAATCGCTGAAATATATCGCATTTAAATCCCTAATAATTCCATTACTCGTAAATGATGCAGTGCAGATACACTGGAGAATCGGATAACGATCCTCATCCAATCCTTATTCTCCCGGCAGCAAGGACTGCCTATTTAACTCCAAGGCGTAAATAAGTCCAGTAAGGTACTATATTGCTGAACTTAAAGCTAACAAGCCATAGAGCCTAAGAAGAGTCCTGACTCTAAATTGTGACTTGATTTTACCTGGCTTGCAGTCCCTCGGAACACGCTGTTCGCTCCTTCTATGTACCTTCTCGCTCCCCTCATCCTACACTATTTCCATGGAATTTGTTTAATTCCAAACTCCCTCTCTTTTGCTTTAACTTCTCCTTAACATTCTTTCGTTCCCGTCTAGACTCCTTTTCGAGGAAAGGCTGCATAGGTTAGGGTTAGTTTTAACAATAAGATAAAGCCATTTGGCAAACACTGACATGTATTGAAATTTGGAACTCTCATAATAACATTACTGGTAAATGATGCTTCGTAGATCCTGTCCGAATCAGATATCGATCCTTGTTTGATCCTTATTCTCCCTGTAGCTAGGACTACCTATCTGACTTCAAGGCGTAAACAAGGCGTATTACAAAGTATCAACAAAGTATTACATTGCTGACATGAACTAACAAACCGTTCAGCCTAAGAAAAGTTCTGCGACGACGTTACACCATTAGCCCCAATGAGAGTACATGTGTGATGTACACGATTGTTGGCGTCTGCAACAAGCACTCAATATCTTCAGCTCGGTTCAGCTACAAGTTCGTCGCAATGCTCTCCGTCTTTTCTATCGATACTTATACTGGGGTTGGGGTGGGTTTAATAGCTTTAATAATTCATTCAACTTAATTTCATTGTGTTTAATTCCATTGTGGTCATACTAGAAATATAAATAAATGAAATAAATTAATTTCACTGTGGCAATGTTCACGGTTCGAGAGAATCTACTTTTATTTATTGATTTATTTTTATTTATTTCACGTAGTGACGACCAAGCCGTATATTTTATCGACTATAGTGAATACTAATAAAAATAATTCATGGATCGTCATTAAAATGCACCTTATCCCGGGTGAACTCGAAGAATCTACTTTTGCTAATGTAAGGAAAATAGTTTTAATAAAATCAAACCTATAAATGATCCGTAGACATGTATAGCTATAGCAAGCCTGCAGCAATTTTATTAAACTTACATTGATTAATCATCCAACTTCTAGCCCTAGCCAAAACGCAATAAATCTTATCCAACAAAACGTCTCATACACCCTCACCAACTTTCAGAATCGTGGGAATCTGTAACTTCTTCGAAAATGTCACCATAACTGAAAACACCCTGACTAAACAAAAAACGTCAAAATTCTATCCCAACAGAATCGTCTCAGATCCGCATCGCTTCGGTTTGGTTTGGCTTACAATTTCGCAGCCACCCATCACTCAAAAGACAGATTTAAAGGCAAGGTGGGACCGTGTTGTTTGTCCTTGCCCCGATCGTGAAAAGTGGTCAAATCAATCAAACATAGTTCCGTTTTGCGAAACCGTCTCTGCCATTTCCTATGCTTGCCCCTCTGTTCTTCATAGACCAGACATCAACTAAACAAACGCAGGTATGGTTTTATGGAGCATTCCGGACAATCATTCGACGACACTTACTGTGCTAAGCTGGTCACTAATGGTCCGTTCGCGGGTCCGGTCCGGTATCGTCCGGTTGCTCGTTGTTTCCGTCGGTGCGCTTTTTCCGATCCGCTTGAAACCTTGAATCGCGCCAAAGGCCACATAAATCATCACAGCGCCGGTGTGTTTCGCGCAGTTGCAGAAGCGATAAAGGTGCGACCTTTAATTGATGCGATTCCAATGGACGGGATGGTGCGAAAAGCAACAATAAAAACAGTATCTAAACCATGTTTTGTTAACGGGCAAGGTAACGATGATTAATCAAGTGGTGTGAAAGTGTTAGAACGCAGACTTTGGATGGAACCTTCCTAAAAAAAGGTCTGTTCTCATGATGATCAGATGATTTCTTTGACACTCATCACTATTTGTTTTGAACACCTGTTAGGCTGAATGCTTCAGATCTAGTGTACGATTGGAATCAACCGATCAGATAATGTTATCACACCCCATCATAACAACACCATGTTGGCAAGAGGGAAAAGAGATCATTAATCATAGCTCTGTTTTCATCTTCCTCTTTTATTTCAAAAACAATGTCGCCCATTCAGGTCTGAACCATCGCTCCGATCATTCCATACAGTTTGTGCTTCACAGCCTTCCTTACACGTGATCATGACATTTTATTACCATTTAATTTGACAGTGCAATATGAGTGTAGCATTCGATCGTGTCCATTAGACAGGTTAAATGGCTACCTGAACGTGCCTTAAAGATCGCACACTTCCGTTTAATTAGATCCATTACTGGCGGCCAAAAGGTAAGGCTAGTGTTTACGATTTATTTATGGTACAATGTCCGATAGAAGCTAATGTATGGCAGCTAATGCCATACAGCGCCGGCACAGTGTACAGGGACGATAAACGACGACACCTTGTTTGGTGCGGGTAGAGATCATCCCCCCGAGCAGAGTTATGCTGTGCCAACACACCACACCGACCCCCCCCCCCCCCCCCCCCCCATTTCACCTTGGATGGGGGGGACGAGTGAGAATATGTCAACGGAAAAACCACCCAACTTCGCACTTTGTCGCTAGTGGCATCCTCTTTCGCTCTGCGCAGTTACACTAAAAGGCTACCTTTGCGGGCTGCCATTTAATGCGGGTGTATATTTAAAGCTACCGGCAGGGCTGTCCTCTTTTCGAGCACGAAAGGGCACCAGCGGACAAATGTTTGCCGACTTACAGATTTTTTGTTTTGCTGATTTGTTTCAGACAATTTTAAATGATCAATGATCGAGTACCGGTGAAAGGATTGTCTAAAATGTTTAGTCAAGTTTGAGTCGATTAGTGTGCTTTGTAAAATGGCTTGGAAGGACAAACAGGTCTCAATTTTGAACAAAGTATTGTACAAGCTTTAGGCTAGCATTACCATAAAGATCAGAACTTTTTTTATGCCGTGCAAACATTTTTATCTCATAAAGCAATTAAAACATTCCACCGTATTCCTAGTACTTATTTTCCTTTCCCGCACTACAAGGTAGATGATCATGCACTCATAATTGTAGCTTTAAACCTAAAACCCACTCCCAACAGAAAAAGGATGGAATTTGCACAACAATTCCACCTAACCTTGTACAGCGCCCGTGAGCTTTTGTTTTACGTTTATCGTCACGGACATTCGGGCAGAAGTATTCCGAATTTCGAGTAAGGGTTGGCTTACTGTTCCGGCACCAAAACAGTCGCGTGTGTGCTGGACGTGCGCGTTCGCCCGAAAGATGCTGGAGATTTTGGTCGATCGGTACGTGAGACTGTCGGCCTGAGGCTATCGGTACGCTGGAACCTTAAGACAACAAGATACAATGCGCAAGACACCGATCCACTTTCATCAGTTGGGCGGAATGGTGAGCTGTATGAAGGTACAGGGTGTGACTGGCTGCAAACGAAAGTGAAACGAGTCCGAAATAAAATCAGCACAGCGTAATTTATGCTCCCCATTACCTTGATCGAGGCTGAGAAAATATTATTCGAAGGTTTGGGGCTGGCGTGCACACCGCGAGACATTGAGCGCTACCGGCGTACACGAATTGGAATTTCGGGACGGGAGAATTGTTTTGAATTCTTGTCGCTTTTGATGAACGCTTTATCAGCAAATATATTCAACAACAATTTACAGTGGGCGAGCTTTTTCGGTGGTGCCGTTTGAATGGAATAAGAAATACAAACGCTATTATTTATTTATGATGAATTATTTGCAATTCTTGCAGGTGTAATAGACGCAAAACCTATTTTTTTATGACGGCATCGGGGCGGTCCAGTGGTAGAGGCAACTGAGTGATACCGGCGTTCCGGAAATTCTAATCCCAGTCGGACCGTCCACCTGTAATGAGCACCGGCCATATCCAACCACATGGTATCAATAAGTCTAGTAAGCCATAAATGGCAGGCATATGACCTAATAGATCGTTAAGCCAAGAAGAAGATGCATTTAAAACAGCGCAAGCAGACTTTTCGAATAAAAAAATCTTAAAATTCTACCATGTCACTAGGTTCACCAGTCAGCGAGTTATTTTTCTGGGAAGAAATTAGTTATATTTTAGCCATAAGTATAATAAGAAATAAAACTAGCTGGCCGAGCAACATATTTCTTCTTCCTTGGAACTACAACCTTGAAATGTCTCGTGCCTGCCATTTCTGGCTTTCTGTGACTTGAATTTCCCCGTAGCAAAGTAATCAGTCCTGCGATCGGGGCGCCCCAGTCCTGTCGTGTGAAGACCGGCACCGCTGTCGTATCGGCCACCGGACCACCCGAACAACATATTTAGGATGTTTAATTTAATGTTTGACTTATCATTTTGAGATTAAAGCTGTCGAATTGCCGGTTTACAAAGAGCCTTTACGATGATCGATCGGCTGTGTATGGTTAGTATTTAAATTAAAACATTTCAATCATCGAGCCCAATGATGGTTAAAATCTGAAATTAATCGATATACTTTCAACACAGATCTGCCAGAATATCAGGCTATGGGAAGTACTTAACTTATAAACAGCCTGTAGAATTAGGCTTAGCCGTGATGAATGATTTTGCGACTAGGAAAAATAGAATATAACCGTTTTAAAATAGCCCTCTAATTGACATTAATACCTTATAACTAAACTAAACTGTACAACCCTAGAATGCAATTAAAAATTGAGTTCATTAGTTATCAAAAACGATCATTTAAACTATTCTCATCAGATAGGAAAATAACAATATGATGAGCATAAGTGTGAGCTCTAAGCATCCACCTTAGTATTGAATTGCGATTCTGACCTCATCTCAGTTCTAACTTATCATGCCTAGGCACATGACGCTTCTTACACATGCCCCATCTTAAGTCCTTATGTTGAATCCACTGGCAGAATCTCTGTTTAATCTCTCATAATAAGGACCCACTTTGTATCTTTTTTTTTTTTTATTCATAAAGAACGGCCTGGCCGTATTGCTTAAAGCAATACGCAATAGCAATAAATTACAAAAATAAGTACAATTCACGATGGTTTGGAAACATTTCCTTCTCCAAACCGTGAAAGGTCACCTTATCCTCTTTGTATCGTTTGTTTGTAGAGGATTTGGATCTCTGACACCTCAGGACTGACTATCCAGCCAGTCAATTCACCGGAAGCCAGAAACTGCAGGCCGAGTCCTTTCGAGGTTGTAGTGTCAAGGAAGAAGACGCTTCAATTGCGAGTATGGCTTAACTATAGTGTGTGTTTGTGGCTAAATTTAATGGTAAAACTCTTGTGGTATGAATTTAAATCTCTCAGTTGGTGAGACGTCAAAATCGGATCAGGAGGTTATGGTGCTGCTTGGCGGATGATTGTGTAATGGCCTAGGTCAGTATCTACTAGGCAAGTGGGTAGACCTCAGAAACTACAAAGTGATGGACATGATCAGGCGGATGTGACCGATTCGAAGGCGGGAAAGCACTCGTTGGATGTAGCTGGAATCGGAATCATCCCATGGTGTTTTGCTTGATCGAGAGGTCTACGTTGTGCCAGATGGTGTTCCAGAGCTATGCATCGTTTATTAACTAATTGGCCAGTTATTAATTAAAAGCATGGCAGTGATCGTCAGTTCAAATGAGCTATATACTGTAATAAAATCTAACCGACGATCGCCAATAAAATAATATCGAGCGATGATCGCCCAAGTCAAGGTCATCATGTAGCCATGTGTAGCGCACCAACCGCATAGATTCAAATCTCATCATATTAATTATCGACTTATCTGGCGATTGGGGTTTTCCAAATGTTTATAATTTTTCTCGACCGGTTCGTTCGAGCGAATCGAACCGCTGTACGCTCCAAAGCAATCCAACCGTCCAGCTATATCGAACCATATGCAGCATATTGCAGCGCATGCAATGACACCATCATTAGATCGATGGACATCGTTTAATTAAAATGCAATTTTGCATTTTATCTGCTACAATTTTCGTACCAGCACTCAATCTGCACCGGTTGGACGCATGCTCTCGATAGGCCAACCGAGGGCCCGTTTCAATTAGTGGCAGAGTTTTGTTTTATGTTTTGTTGCTTCCGTTCTATAACTTTCGTACGGACTGATTGGAGTGCGTGATCAGTCGCTGTCAACCCAGAACAGGATCCTCAACGGTTTACGGCTTGTCTTGCAAACTCCCCCGAAGGTCTGCCGGTTGTTGGCCCTCCTCTAGCAAAACGCGGCTGCTCTGAAAACCGTCTCGCAGCCTGGCCGTGCGTGTTACGCGAACAGGTTCGACTTCAGCGTACATTAGAATGACACCACCTGCTCTGACACGTGGATATTTGATGGGCGCGCGTAACATGACACGAAAAGTGGTCAATACGCT
The DNA here is from genome assembly GCF_013141755.1 of Anopheles stephensi. Classification (NCBI taxonomy): domain Eukaryota; kingdom Metazoa; phylum Arthropoda; class Insecta; order Diptera; family Culicidae; genus Anopheles; species Anopheles stephensi. The sequence goes on from NC_050203.1 coordinate 50,510,161, forward strand.
TTCGTCATACCCACGCATGTTGCACAGCAAACAAACACACTAAAATCCGTTAGCAAGCTGAAGAAAAAATCCACCAAATTGGTATGCGCCCGGCGTTCCTCGGAACAATGCAAACATTAACTGCACCGATTTGTGCCTATTCGAAGAATGTCAGAATATTACGACCCTGACCGGCGATAGCTTTATTTTATTTTATTTTCTGTACACGAGAAAAGACATCCGATCGTCACGCAGATCTCTGTGCGTCGCACCACACCGACCAGCCTTTGAAGTTGTCCTCCAGGTCCTCAGTTCTGCGATTAGGTGGCAGTAGGTGACAGAATGGACAGAATTGCCGTACGGTCCAGCTGCCAGTAACTGGGTCAAGCTGAGATGATACAATTGACCTATTGCTTGCGAACTACACTACGCCAAAAACCGGCATCACAAACTAGGGCACCAAAGAGCAGAATTACAATTCGGTGCTCCTGTCGTTACCTCCAGGCAGGTCGCGTGATTTTGCACACTGTCCGAACCTGTCCCCGGGCTGTGTCCGATGGAAAAATGCGTCTTTGTGCGGACATAATGAAGATACTACGTGACTGATCGTGGTTGATCCTTTCTGCACATCGTACCACACTAGGGCTGCCACCTTTTTCACTCAGCCCACCGATCATTCACGTCCGATCATTGCAAACGGCGTAAGCCAGTGTGACATTTTGCTGACTTCGGGTACCTGTCCCAGCTGGACGACGGGTCGGGTAATGGCTGACGGTTAACTACTGACATGGTACCGATGTTCGTTGACATGGTTCAACAAGAAAGTGTCCCCCCGAGTGTACTGCATGCGTGACCCTGTACCCGGTGCGCGGTGCATGTTGCGGCGGAAGCTGTGGTAATTAGTAGTGCCCAACCGTCACCGGCCTCACGAACACATGAACGATGTTTGAGCACGCGACCAGCCCTCTGCTGACAACGCGACATGACGAACACGATGGTGAAAATGTGATGAAATGAGCTGAAAGCTAGAGAAAAGTAATGGTCAATATTGGTTATAACTTTTTTTTTCAGTAGATCATGGTACATCAGAACCGTGTATTGAATCCCAGGCGGGCTGTGTCTCCGGACGCAGGACTGACCTATCCAGTAATGGATATAATTAAGCCAGGTAAGTAGGCCAGCTTGTACTGCTGAAGAAGACAAAGACGTCCTGAGCGACAGAACCGGGGTTCAAATCCCATCCGAACCGTCCCGCAGCAATAAGGACTGATTATTCAGCTATGTGGTATCAGTAAGTCTAGTAAGCCAAACATGGCAGACATGACATAAGAGATCATTAGGCTAAGAAATAGAAGAATTCAAATTGCAATGCCGTGTTGCTTTCAAACCACGCTTGAAAAAAATGCATTTTTATCAAATGTACAGCTTATTTGAAAACTGCACTTTTATTCCCGTTTAAATGTTTCCATCGCTTCTTCAAGGGTTGCTTTTATAACGTCTTACAACATAACGTTCCGTAACGCTTCAAATTTGACAAGTGATCTTTAGCCACAGTGGGTGTTTCCACAATACACAGAGGTCTGATAGATCTTTTGTATGAATTTTCACGAATAAACATTAATCTCCTTTATAATTACAACCTCACATTTTGAAACATAACAAAATTATTGAATAATCAACTTCCACATTTTTCTATGAAATCCGTTGCTTGAATTTATCAAATGTCATTTAATTTCTCGAACGATCAAATAACGCAGTCCGCGCCCAGTGTGCATACTTTCAACCGTTGCCTTGGATTCGAAGCGGACAAACAAACAATAACAACAAAAAGAGACGCGAAATTTTCGGTATCGCGGTGAACTGGTATCAAAGAACGTGCAGGTGTTTTATTTGTGAAAAGAATTAGTTTCAATTGTGATAAATGATAAGCCGGACATGTGAAATAAGGAGTTCGAAACAATACGCGTGCATCGGAATGTAATCGTGGTGCGCCGTACACGAAGCGACACATTCCAGGTACCGCCACGACGCCATCTCGGCCAACGACCTCAACCAGTAAAACCGGAAAATTAGTTTATGTTTTTCTGTGTACATGAAAGTAATATGTACAGCTTGATCGAATGTGGTTTTATCCAAACTTTTGAGTTGATGTAGTAAATCGCACTACCTCAAGGTAACTCTCGTCCAACATAAACGTACCGGTCGCATACAAAACCCAAAAAAAACAGCCATGGATGATTTCGATACCGCAACGTACTCCATCGAATCGGAACCAGACCGAAAGCAAATATCGCTCGACGATGTTATCCTGCCAACAGTACGACGCAGTGCAATACAGATCGTTTCGCTGTCGCCACGCCGGCAAGCAAAGCGCACAGGACCTCTGACGACTGCCGGTGCCGACAATAGCACCATGCAAGTAACGAAGCTGGTACTGAAGACGCCGCCCGGTAGCCCGAAACGCCAACCGAAACCACCCGGCGTTATAATCAAATCGATACAAACACTTGCCGGACCGGGTCTAACTGGATCGAGCAGTGTGCTAACAGAAAAGCGAAACCTGCCAGCCACGGCGGCATCCGATGAAACGGTGGCCTCGTATCGAATAACACCCATCCTTTCTCCGCAGAACAAAGATACCAGAAAAGAATTCGAAGTACGGCGAACGGAGCGAGAGCGTGCAACAAATGACTTTCAAGATTTTCTCCGTGAGAGCTTTAAGGAAAACAAAACTCCTCCTTCTACACCACCACCTCCTCCATCTTCCGCGATTGAAGTCACGCGTATCGTCGAGAAAGGATCGTCCGAAGCAGACAGTACGTCTGCAAGCTTAATTCCGCACAAAAGTGCTGGCAGGTCTGGTAGTCAGCGAGTGGAACGATTGCACCCAGCTAGAGAAGAACAGAAAGCAGACGGTGAAACTCAGTGTGCTGCGCAGGCAGCTCAATTCGTTCCGGCGACGCAGCAACCGGTAGCAGCACGGCGTTCGTTGCTAATGGAAACGCCGAAACAAGCAGATATTGTACAACCGGCCATCGAACTGATTACAGCTGAAAGTATTAACCAACCTCCAGGCGAGCTAAGCGTTACCAGTATTAAAATGCCACCTCCACCTCAAATCGCAAATCAAGAATCTCACGTGACTGTCGAAACAGCGAAAAGTGCGCAGCCAGCAGCTCAAGTGCGCCCCAAGCCACCATATAAACCCACCTCCAGCACTATAACCAAGAGTGCTGCCGTAGTGGAGGATGCGAAGAAGAAAGAGAAATCTTACGATCCGGCAAAAGCTCGCGAATTTATGAGAGAGCAGCAGGCGAAGCGCCGGATGGAGAAGAAGGAAAATCCTGTCGGGGTGAGCGGTAGTTCCAAAGGCGGCACCGCAGAAAAGGATCTCATTAAGCAACGGCTGGAAACGCTTCGCCAAAGTTCCCAGAAGCTGGTGTCGAAAAACTTGCAGAAGGCTCGCAAACGTTCGGTGTCCTGTGCGCCGAAGGAAGTGGCAAATTTGAACAAGCGGCCCCCAACCGGCAAGGACAAAGATCCGGCTTCGGTGCCATGCAATGATCGTAGGTCATCCATTCGACCAACGATGGGACTACGCAAATTTGCCTCAACACCGTCGCTTCGATTGATAAAGAAGGACAAAGATCCACAAGATTTTAAGCCAGCTGTGGTACTTAAACCTAAAGACCCGTCACCCGACATTCCACCGAAACCACTGTCAGCCGGTAGTCGGGGAAGCGATCTACGGTTGGGTAAAGAAAGTTCTTCCGGTCGATCCACCAATCCATCCACAGCTAGCACGATAAGTAAATCGAGCATTAAAATTGGCATATTGCGCAAACCAGACCATTTGACTTTGGAAGATATTGTACCACAGAGTCCACTGAAGGTTTCGCAAGCGATTTCGTTGCCTACCAAACCGAAAGTGAACGCACAGCTCATAGAGATCAATGCCGAAGACGACAGCTCGGAGCCGAAAACGGCCGCCGAGAAGGAATTGAAGCTACAAGTGCCTGCTGTGATGCTTGTTCCGGCAAATGCTTGTGCGCTGCCTGTAAAACAACTAAAGCAACCAGAGGGTAGCGTTACGTCCAACAAGGTCGAGGAAATACCAGCTCGGGAGGTGCCTCAATCGCAGCCGGTAAAGAGCATTCCTTCATGGTTGAAGCAATCTCTGAGGCAGCCAGATCCCTATCCTTTCATATTGGCAGTGCGCAAAAAGCTTGAAGCCGTTCAGAGCGTCCGGGACGAGCGGGACAAACCCACCGCCTGTAAAGAGCTGGAGCAAAAGCAAGTGGAACAGAAAATGCCCAGCACACGATACAGTTCCTACATGAACGAAATCGAAAGTGTGCCCTTCATTAGAAAAGGGTTCGCCACTGCCGGCCAGCGTACTGAGGAAAGTGCTTTAAACAAACGACCGTTTGGCAATGTCCAAGAGGAAGCGTCATCAATTGTTACGAAGATATCGCCGTGCTCTTCGCCAAACACTACGTCCGACATTAGTTCGATCAAATCCGACTTAGCTCTACCACTGCCACCGCTGCTCAGTAGTACGAAAATTGAGATACCAGCTGGGCCACATGATTCGGCTGCCACTAGCGGGCCCATCAGTCCGCTGTCAGTGGAAAGAATTTCTCAAATGAAAATCGCTACACCGGGCAACACTACTGCCAGATCGCCACATCACGACAGAAAAGTCCTTGAGAAGACTAGAGCATCAAGTCCATCCCGTCCTCATGCTGCCGTTCACAATACATCCAACATTTCCCACCTGGATCGATCACAGAAAGAGCTGGAATATCAGCGGCTACTAGAGTCGTTTAATCGAAGCCTAACGCACGTGATCGAAGTCAATCAACAGCTCTACTCGGCATTGAAGAATGTACCGACTACGGCAGCGATGCCACTGTTTCCGCAGGACGTCCTGCGACTGCGTGACGAAATGACACAAACATCGCTTCCGATGCCACGCGCGTCAACGGCCACAGGGTCAGAAACAGTTGACTCAGATCAGCAAGGAGGGAAAGCTTCGGATGCGATCACAACCACAGCCTCCAACTACAGCGATGACTTTGAACATCAAAGTCAAACGGAAGCACCACCCCCACCTACAACACCTCACGAAACAGTAGCGTCCCCATCAACGACAGCGTCATCCTCGGCCACTTCATCATCCTCTTCCTCTGCCAACAGCAGCGCGAGAAGTGATACAGGCGAAAGTACCGCCAAAAGCTCTTCACAATCATCTTCTACTTCATCGTCCTTCGATCGTAACGAGCCGGTGGTCGCATCACCTCGCGAGCACGTCCCAAGCCGGCCAGAAACGAATGCCACCGACGACGAACGCAAGGCAACCAGCAACACCACAACGGCGCACTCGAGTGATTTCGATTCTCGATCGTTCAGCCTGTCGGACAGTCACAACAACACGACCAACAATCATCCACCGATGCCGGAAGAATATTTGCCCTCGTTTGAGGAGAGTTTGCGTAGAAAGCGGTATTCGTCGGACAGAGAGCAACGTACAGAAATGGAGGAAAATCACGAGGAACAGAAAAGGGCAAATAAGCAAATTTCACGGGAAAGTAGCATCGATGAAGAGATTCAGCCCAGCCAGGATGAGGAGAGGTCGTACAGCTTTAAACATTCGGAAAACGCCAACGATTCGAAGGTGAATTCTTTCCTCCCACTGGTGGCAAGTTCTTCGGAGGATAGCGTTACGAAGAGCAATCAGCGGACACAACAACCCAACAAGGATTCGCTTCTTTACGTAGAGAATCCCGACGCAACCATCAACAGCGAGCTGCTCACTGCCATGTTCAACAGAACTGACCTGGAAGTATCCATCCTATCTACCACCGTATCGGAAACGAACCTTAGCTATTCTTCTATCGGAATGGTAAGTGGCGGGGCAATATCTTTGCGTCCGCTGTGATGCATAATCGTGGAGTAAATTTAATCGAACCTTTTTATATTTATAGTACGATCAACTCATTCAAAACGAACGCAGCAAAGAGGAGCATCTCGTGTCGCGCGTGCAATCGAAGCAAAAGGCGCTGCTTAATCGGGCCAAGGGTCAACTCGCTTGGTTGGAGCTTCAGAAGCAACGCTACCGAGAGAAGGGCTTGACCGATCAAGTGACGGCTGTTAAAAAGAAGCAACGTGCAATACTGTTGCGGCTGCAAAAGGATCGAGCAGAGTTAAATAGGTCAGTGGAAGGATTTCATTTCGAGCAAACCTAATCTTGACTCACACAATTGCTTGTTTTCAGGGCTTTAAAATCGTCCACGGAATCCTCGCGCACCATGACGGCTAACGATCCAGTGCTGACGTCGAAAATGGTGGACAGTAAGCTTAACTCGTACTGCTCCTCGCCGGTAGCGAACAATTCCGGCTCGCTTACATTGCGCAAATCATCCAGCAGCCTGCGCATTGCGCGTCATCAACATTCCCGTACGCCGGAAGGTGCCGAGCGTGGAATACCGGGTACGACGACCACTACTACGACCACCACCAGCAACTCCATACAGATAGCTATTCGGGGCCGAGAGCTGGAGCCGAACGACCGTTTGGAAGAGTAAGTTCATTGAACGCGTTCCAGCAGTTTTATAGTCTACCAATGAATGAATTTATTTTGCAGCATTTTAACGCGCAGAGAAGAAGAATTGCGCAAACGCAAAGAGCACGTACAACATTTGCTCGAGTGGCATCGGAAGCTAGAGCGCGAGGAGGAAGAACTAATGGCGGTGGAGGATCGATTGTTGGCTTACAATAGTCGCAAACTGGAAACAGCAAACGCGCCACGACGTCATGAGATAACGATAGAGCAACGAGTGCAAAGAATTGAGAAGAGTTTGAAAACGTTGCAAAGCATTCCCTCCACTGTCGCTCGCAGAGATCAAGAGCAGGCGCAGGGACGCGATTCCGATATCGGCGATAAAGAACCACCGGAGTCAGCCGAGGAAATCGTGTTGACCGGAGGAAGTAAGCTTAACAAGTTCTGGTACCGGCTGACCGGTATCGAGGAGCAGCGGTACGAACCGGAACGCAATTATCCAATAACGCGCCATCACATGGAAGCGCTGTTTGAAGATGCGAAGAGGTGTGTGCTAGAACGGTTCCAACGCAACGAGGGTCAGCTGAAGGAAGCGTTGTTAGATCAGTCCATTAAGATCGTGCGTCGCAAGGGCGCTAGCGATACGGATGCCAATACGACGGGAAGTGTGGAAGATCAGGAGAAGTCATTGCAAAGCACGGCCGTATGCGAAGAAACGGTTCGCACTGTAGAGGAGCAAAAGGAATCGCAACACGATGACGCGACGGTTGCGGGGAATGAAACGACGTACACGGAACGGACGGGCGATGATTTGGTGGTGGTGGTCCGTCAAGAGGAACCCGATGCGATGGATGGTGGTGAGCTGCCTCCGATGGTGGAGGACGCAAAATGTTTGCTCTCTTCGACTGTTAACGGATGGTCACCGGGTAGCAGACGAAGCATTGAATCGGTAGAGTTCCACACGCTAGAAGAAACGTCCACGCCGTATCAATCTGCCCTACGAAACGACGAGCAGGAAGTCACGGTAGAAGAGGAACCAGTTAAAAGCGAGAGCTACTCCACAACGTTCGAGCAACAGTCCGTTGGTGGCGTAGAGGCAGGAGATGAAAGTCAGCTGTTGATCGAGGACATGTCACTGCCACCGATGCTACTCAACAATACATCGCTCAAGCTCGAAAGCGACGAAGATTCCACCTCAAGCAGTAGCTGTGAAAGCAGTGCCACTGTGGAACTGTCAGCACCGCTGGCGACCGCAGAGGAGCAAGTGCAGGAGGAATTGCCCAACGGGGAAGGAGACGATTTGGGTACGATTAGCAGCGATACCAGCATTTCTATTGCACAGTCCTTGGAAGAGGCAAGCGAAGGTAGTTCGCACGGGTCGACTCCCACTACGGTTACCCCTACAATTGTAGCAGAAAGCATCGAAAGCAAAGATGTTGCTGCTACGGATGAACAACATCCTCCAGCAGACGAAGCAGAAGACGGTGGCGTTGAATCAGTCTCACCCAAGCAAAACTCCTCGAATGTACCTTCGGAGGTAGCATCTGATAATTCTTACGAAGAAGATATATTTCACACGAAATCCTCCAGTGTTTCTGGCTCGGCACAGGCCACAACATCCGAGCTGGCAAAGCGGCTTGCAACACTTCACGACGAGCTGGAGGAGTTGAGTGAAACTTTCGAAAGAACTCCGCTGATGAAGTCGCCCGTAACAGCAGCAGCATCGGTTGCATCCAAGTCTGACCACTTTGAGGATCAAAACAGTTCGGAAGAAACAATCACATTTGACTACGAGGACGATCGAGCGGAAAGTCCTTCTCCTTCGGGTGATCCTTCAAAAGACGACGATGATAAAGCGTCCATCGATGCGACGGTGAGCCAAAATGCTGCCAAAATCGAAGTGAAGCTACGATCAAAGGTGTTGAGCAGCAGCGGTGATACGGTGGCGATCGTTGCTGGTTCCGGTTCCGTGTACGGTCGTGACTATCCGGCTCCCTTGCAGCAACTGTACCACCATCATCAAACGGAACCTCCAGTGTCGTCCAGCTCATCACCAAACATCGGCGTCCGAATGCCAGATATTATCAACGAAGCAGAGGTCCTGCGGCGTCAACAGCTACAGATCGAGCAGGAGATCAAGGAGCTCGAACAGCAGGTCGGCTTTTTCCGGGAAATCCCCAACAAACCGCCACCACCGTACATCCCTCCTGCGAACGGCAGCCCGCTGGCGCTACTCTTCCCATCCGAACCGCGAATCGACGAGCTGATCGATGGACGCGTCGAGGAGCTGCATCGCGATCGTATCGCGCCGGAAAATCTACGCTCCGACCATGTGACGAACGTGTACGAAAAGCTCATTCTCGACATGTGCAAGGAGCTGTACCGTGATCTACGGCCAGCCGAACCGACCGTTTCCTTTCGTACGATACCGCACGACAAACGGCCGCTCGTGTTTCACAATCCGCCGGATGCGTTGCGTTGCATGAAGGACTATCTTCGCGGGAAAATACGACGCGTGTTGAACGACGCTCAGCTAGCCCTTCAGCAGCAGCAGCATCAACATCAACAGCATCAACTGCTCCTACATCATCAGCTGCAGCAGCAACAACAGCAACAAACCCATCCGTCCCACCCACAGCTGCACCATCACCATCTGCTGCACCACGGCCACTGCACAGCCACGATGCCCTTCCTGTACGGCAACGGTTGTGCGAGCAAGCGCAAACCGGACCAGGTGGACGAGATCCTGAAGCAGGAAACGCACGATGACGATGCGCGCTGGACCAACTTTGATCGGGAAGAGATCGAGGTGAAGGATCGCATTACGGACGAGCTGCTGAAGTCGCTGCTCGCCGAAGCGTTGCAGGATATGGTTGAAGCGTGCGAACGGAAGGAGGGCAAGGAAGCAGGTTTGGTCCAGCGACAGGAAAGTGCCATGTAGACGATTAGCGTGCACCGCATGTGATAGCAACTGATTTGGAGAGAGTGCACTGGTGAGTGTATTAGAGGGCTCTTCTGCTTTACTTACACACGCTAGCGTGAAGCAAGTGTTTGCAATTTTATGGACTGATTTTAAAGCGTTACGTGCAACAGTCGCGTAGTATAATCAACAGCATCATTGTGACTGTCTATAGTTTGCTCAAATTCTACATTACCTGTTTTTTATCTCTCTCTCTCTGCATTTTGTTAGTGCCTAATTGTATGTTTAATAAAAATGCGTCCTCAAGCACAATATTATGTTGTTGTCGTTGAGGTCTAGTGGGGCTAAAAATCATACATTATCGTCGTGTCCGTACACTGTAGCCTCTCTGATCGGTAATAGAAGGGAAAAACTGTCGAAAAACACCATCTTCGGATACAATGTCCCTTACCAGCGGCTGAAGCAAAGGGCACAGACTTTCTTGTGGGCTGCCTTGGCTCGGGCTTGGCTCCAATGCCTTGGCTTCGCGGATGAAATCGACATAAACCGGCCAACATCTACGGCGATTTGTGTTTGTACATCACGAGGCGAAATTCAAAATGATGGTGGCTCCACCAGCGGCCCTGCTAACAAACACTGATTTACGCAGGGGTGATGTACAGATACAGGGTGTTCGAAATAAATTTGACAGTTTCTGAGGGAATAGGAAAGGAATTTTTATAAAATTTATGTTAAATATTAGAAAAAAATTTCTACAAAGTTTAGCTTACCATGTTTGCCGCATTTTTTATTCGAAGTACCCTCCCTCCGCGGCGATGGCCGCCTGCACCCGCTTCCGGAACCGCGCGCAAGCCCGGACAACCATGTCTCTGGGGATGGCCGCAAACACGGCCTTTATTCTGGCCACCAGCTCCGCTTTGGTATTGCAGGACGCCCTGTTGGTGTCCCGCTCAGCTGTGCCCCGCACAAAGTAATCCATAGGAATAAGGTCAGGGGAGCTGGGTGGCCAAACGTCGGTGCTGGTGTATCGGTCGAAATTGGCAGTGAGCGATTGGCGTGTTTTTACGGCCGTATGACATGGTGCAGAATCCTGCTGCCAAACGTACGGCCGCCCATTGGCCACCGTCTCAATCCACGGCTTCACTACGGTGGCCAGCAGGTCAATGTACCCGTCAGCATTCAGCCACAGGCCCTGGGGGAAGATGTGAGGCGGCATCACGTCTCCCTCCGACGAGACGCACCCGATCACCATCACCGTCTGAGGAAACTTCGTCTGCGGCACACGGGGCACATCAGCAGCACAGTAAGCGAGTCCTTTGCTTCATTCCGTTCCCTTGTATTGTCTTCCTTATCCTAATGTGTTTCGTCCCGTGCATAGCGTTTTAGTTATATGTTTATTTTTTTTATTTTATTGTATCTGACGCTACTGGAAAGCCCTCGAGGCAACCAGTTTAAAATAAATAACAAAAATAATATTTTTTTTTTTTATTCATAAAGAACGGCCTGGCCGTATTGCTAACAAAAATAATAATAATAATAATAATAATAATAATAATAAAACTGACGAAGCTTTCTTAGCTGCGATCGAAGGTCGAATCGAAGAAGGTGCTCAGAATGTTTTTCGGCCCCGTATGTGTGGAAGGACAATGGAGGAGACGCTGCAATGACGAACTCTACGAGCTGTATGATGATCTCACCATCGTGGCGAATTAGACTCGCCAGGCTCCGGTGGGCTGGTCACGTCATGAGAATGACACCGGACGACCCAGCCCGTAAAGTCCTTTTAGGCCGTCCACAAGGACAGAGGAGGCGTGGTAGGCCCAAATTGAGATGGAGTGATGGTTTGATGCGTCCGCCAGAACGGCCGGGATAACGGATTGGCAGACGACGGTGCTAAACCGTGAGGGGTATCGGGGATTAAAGCAGCAGGCCTGCAGACCAGAAAGCAGTTGTAGCGCCTGATAAGTAAGTGAGTAAGTAAGTATATCACGAACTTGTTAGGGAAGTGGATTTGACAGGGATCCTTAAAGTTATTCATCCTAATCTTATATCTAACCCTAATCTTACCAAAGGTCCATGTCTGATCAGGTCATGACAATGACAGTACACACAGTAAAATCGCTGACAAAAATAAAGGGAAACATTGGATGAAAAAAAAACATACAAAGCAAAACAAAAAGGATATATAAGAAAGGACACAAAAAGAAGACAAAGCAAGCTCAACAAGGTCGGCAGAGTTGTTAAATTTCCTAATTGCTGCAAGAAGTGGGTCGTCAGTACCATAGGGCCTGGACGGAGGGCCGGGACGAAGGGAACGGGCCGGGACTTAGAAACGACGGGACTCTAGAGTGGGAAGCTCAAGAAATTGGTAGCGAATTGAGTAGGGTGTTAAGGGTGAACTTGTTCGGCCAAAGAGTCGCCTAAAACATTCGTGCTGATAAGGTGGTAAAGGATGGGTGGGTCCCACACCACACTGGGATATTCAAGTATTGGGCGCCTATGGTGGGTTTCTAGGCACAGTAGATCGTCCCAAACAAAAAAGTTTTGACGACCGAGTTAACCATGTTTAGGATATTATCATGGCTCAGCAACTTTGAGCTGATAGATCAACCAAGATCGCGAACAACTGAAACACATTTAATGGGGCAACCATTAATGGCATAATTACAATAATGCTGAGAGCAGATGACCTTCAGGCGGAGGAACGGAACAAACAGGAGGAATAGTAGAGGACTCATCACACTGCCCTGTGGGACACCAGATAGGCAAAGGAAACTGTAAGATTTGCTACTGCCATTCATACTCTTGAAGTGCGATTGGACAGGTAGGACGACAACCGATCAGTAGAACCAATGGAAAACCCAGTTTGTTTAGCGTAGGCCAGTAGAAGATCATGACGCACTCGATCAAAAGCGGCCTGAAAGTCGGTATAGGAGGGATCGACCTGACGTATGTGACGAGGTTACATACGAACAAATGTTAGAAGTTTCGTGGTCGTAGAACGGCCAGACATAAACCCTTGTTGAGCAGGACTAATCCAGGATTTGCACTAAGATAGTAGCGCTGGAAAGATCACTGATTCAGATTCACAGAAAGACGATATGCCATGATGGCGTGAGGCATACGCTTAGAAGTTTATGGATAATAAGTGTAAAGTTCTTGATAGGGTTCGATTGGGAAGCAGAGTATGAGTTGACAGGGATGACCTCGAAGTAGTGTCAGGGCTTGGCTCGTAGCTGTGGATCATTTAAGGGGCAATCATTTACAGGATTAGTCCCGTACTAGAGGCTCCACAATGTCTTCTTCTTCCTTGGCACCACAACCTCGAGAGGTCTCGGCCGACCATTTCTGGCTTTCTGGGACTTAATTTTACCCCTAGTAAAGTAGTCAGCCTAACGTACGGCGAGGCGGTCTAGAAGGGATTTGAACCCCAGCCCTGCCCGTATGAAGACCGGCGCCGTTGTCGCCTCGGCCATCGGACCGCCCCAATGTCTTGCAATCTATACTCCACTGGAGCATTTCTTGTCAGCTGCCCGTAGCGGTGTGAAGAAGGCACGATGAACTCGATGACTGGATCAATTGGATTCTGCCCGAAACCGACTGTTGCCTTGGGTATAGGAATGCAGCTCCGGCAAGCGGCCAAAGAGTAAAGAGACATTGATGTACAAAAGGAGTGGACGTCATCAAACAGACAGTAAACCTAGCACCTTTCTACGCCAACAATTCAATTCATTGATCATGGTGGTTTATTTGCGTTTACGTCTATTTGTTTTACGGTCCTCTATACAACAGCTACTTCCTGGTGACGGAGGGGGTAATATGTTCAATCAAACGCCTACTGGCCATCGTACGCCATTGTTACTAGCTCCTGCTCCTTTCTATATCTCGATTGCTCACATGGAGTAGTAGATTTCGTTCCAATTAAAATTAATCATAAAAAAGTAGCTCAGCACACAAAAGCAACATAAAAAATTGAACCTATCCACCTAAACATTACGCCACTGCTTCTACACCATCGTGTTATTTTATGTGTCTCTAGCTCTAGTCTCGAAGCGAAACGTTTCAACGGCACATGGTAAACGTACAACAATTCAAATCGCTTTTCTCATATTCCTCTGGACTGATTGTAGAATATTTGAACATATTTGTTTTAGAAAATGGCATCTATAAGATACAAAACCGCGGCACAAAAACAAAGGGGTGGAAATTATTCACTTATTCATAGTTCAGTGTTTAAGTGGAAAATTAACTTTTTACACGGTTCATACGAAAGCACAAAATCATGGACGCGTTCCTACCTAACGTAAGATTCACCGAGATAGAGCGCTCAAATGTCTGTCCCCATCGCGTGTGTTTGAATAACCCTAACATTTCTCTTATCGTTGTCTGGGGCATGTCGAAAACAACAGCACGTTTTGCACCCCTTTTTGTTACGCTAACCTCAACTGTGCGCGCTCCGGCTACGCGGCTACGTGGCTGCCAACCTATAAGGCAGTAAACGCCTTCTCCTCTCTTGCTACTTAAACCGTTTAACTTTAACAATACTTGAAACGCGTTGTGTGTATGTGCAGCGCTAGAGTATTCCTGCCGTTTACAGTTTGCTTACTGCTTTTTTATGCTTGTTTTGAGCTCGCTGAGTTTGCTGCTATTGCTTTTCTGTCGGGAGGTTAGTGGACTGTGTTGCCATGCCGTAGCATATTCATTGCCTTTGCACGGTAGTTTCAACGTAACCTACGTTTTAATACTAGGAAGGGGAAATCATACAAAAAAAAGGCTTGTGCATCACGCTGCACACACTGCGAAGAAGAGGTTCAGTCAAACCACGGATGTAACATATCGATTGCTCGTACAAAGTCGTACCATGATGAAGTGTTTTGCCACAACTACCTACAGCATACGTGTTGGCTGTTGCAGTAAAAAGCAAGGGGAATCGAGGCAGCAACAAAATCAGGAACAAATCCGAGCATATCCCACTACGTTTAGCAAAGGAAAATTATTTGAAGAATGTTTACCCAACTCGACGAGATACGGGCACGCAGTCATAGTGTTCGGTTGGTACGATGGGTTTGGCCTTCGTTTCGTGATAACATACGAAATGGGGATGCTTTTGGCGCTGCTTCGATCGTGTGCGGAGACGGATATTAACTCTTGATCGGTTGCTGCGCCACCTGCTCCTTCTTCATCTGCTTTTGTCGCATGATGTCAGCATCGCTGGAAGAAGAAGAAAAAAAAAACACATACAAATTTAGTTTATGAACCTTTACCAAATGGAAAATTAGTTCAACAGATTTGTAGCAAATTTTAAAGCTAAGGAGTAGTAGAAGGCTCACAAGTTGTACGGGACGCAACTGTAGGCAAGCTGCGTAAAAGTTCACAGTGAAATGTGGGCATGAGTATTTAGGTCATAAAAATATTTAAATTAACCGGTAATTAAGTAAAAAGATACATTAAAAGTTTTTATAAGTTGTCACGAAAGTTTGTTAAGGTATTCATTAGAAATTTTATCAGTTTTTATTAACTTTTTCAATGGTTTTAATAAGTTCAATTATAATTTTTATCATTACATCATGTAATGATCAAAAATGTGTATCATTTTTTATAGTAAAAAAATGAATAAATTTTATATTTAAGTATATTTTTACTAAATAGTTTATTAACTTGTGGGCTAAAAGGTACATAAACTAGATAAAAAAATAATTTTTAATAATAATTTTGTAATTTTTATAATTTTATCTAAAAATTTGAAGAAAAGTACCTAATAATTAGAACTACATTTTACCACGCCAAATGAAAATGCTTCACATACTTTACGTACACAACTAACTGTGAGTTTAAATTAAGTCCTTTTTGTCCTATCTCGTCATCTTTTCATTCCACTGTGCACTTCCTCGAAAGCTTGCGTGCGAGTGTGTTCCATGCAACTTGTGGACCGTATGAAGCATTACAGATAAGTAACTAGAAACTTAAACAAAAAAAAAATAATTTATGACAAATAACTGATATCCTCAGCCATGGTTGTCGCAAAATGAAATGTTCACATGTTTCCAGATCTTTCAATTCTTTGCTAGATTTGGGATCCTTGGAACATCTACTTGGGGTCAAAATTCAACACCGATAACAACAATGACTGATATGCAGTCAAGCGGCAGTCTGAGGAAATATCTCCACTCAAAATACCTGTCGTAGCGGATTAAGCTGGAACTTTCAAAACTGAGAAAACCCTCTTAGCCGGGTTCGAGAGGAAGATTCTCGGAATGATGTTTGGCTTCGTATGTGAGGAAGGGTTCAAATCCTATCCAGACCGCCTCTCCGTACACAGGGCTGACAACTTTGCTACGGGTAAAATCATATCACAGAAAGCTAGAAATGGCAAGTCGAGACTTTTCGAGGTTGTAGTGCCAAGGAAGAAGAAGTTGTGTGGAAGGATAATGAAGGTGCAGAGCTCTACGAGCCGTGCGGTAATCACACCATCGTGTGGCGCAATAAAATCGTCAGGACTGGACATGTCATGAGAATACTCCGGACAACCCAGTCTATAAAATCCGTTTATCCGCTGGCCGACAGGAAAATTCCTGCGAGAAAATCGCGTCACATTTTGTAATAATGCTATTCCTAGGTAAAACCAAACCGAACACCAATAACAAACCGCAAACTGCGTCCGCCAAAACGACCGGGATAATGGTATGGCAAACAACGGCGGTAGACCATGAGCAGCATTTAGGATTGTTGCAGCATATTTCTTAGACCATGAAGACAAGCTAAAGTTGCCCTCTTGATCCACGATCTGCAATCTGCATCTGTCATTAAGATTACACTTTCACCCAATTTCGTCGAATGCGTGCTATAAAAAAGCTGTTGACTATTTTCTTATGTTGGTGTGCAAAAATACCACACATACTTTATCCCAATAAGGGACAAGCCATCTCGTTAGCCAGTCTTTACTGTTCTGTACCTATATAATGGATTAGGTCAACTGATCAGCTGTGATTTACTGCTTAATAACTCAAGAGTGTGGCTCGATGGTGAACGTTACCTTAACGCCCTGCATAAACTCTTTCCATCTTCAGCTCCTGATTCCTTCCTCACTAGTCTTCGGGCAAAGCTCTATATTGATCGTAAGAGGATTAGTTTTGAGGCGATCCGGTGACAGAGTCGATAGTACGGCCATATATCGAAATATATTTGGATCCCCGTGCTATATTCCGGCATTTGTCCAGATGGCAAAAGATAGTGTAAAAGTCGAATGGACATTAGACATAAGACGAAGAAAGTGCCTCATGATCTAGAGCTTCCTATGCACAGGAGTAGCGCTGATAGAACGAAAAAAGTTTCTAACTTAATCCCACGACTTTATTGGCCGTTGCTACTCAGTTAAACTAAGTTAAACTTTCCAATTAATTTGTCTCGCGTTGAAAAGCAATTCTCAACAACCCGAATGAAAAATGATGTCCATAACGATATGGGGGGAGGCGATACACTTCATTTAAAAAAAAACGAACATGAGTTGATATCAACAGCAGTGGAACAACTTTCGATAAGAAACTACATCCACTATGGGGTGGCAAGAAAAAAGAACAAACACGGATGTTACCATCCACCTACCGCTGCTTCCTCTGCTCGTGAGTAAGTCCGTCGTCCCGTTGCTTCGGTTGGCCGGCATTCTTTTTCTGGTTCTTTGCACGGGCCAGTTCACGCTGATTGCCACCTGGAACAAAATGAAGATCTTAGCACGTTGTTCATATGCACAATGTGATTGATTAATGTATAAAACAGAGCGCTAGATGTGCTTTCATTGGCTGGAAGAGATTTGTCGCAGTCGCTGGACTATCGGTTAAAGTAAAAACATAAACAAAGTCGCTTTCCCTCTCTTTCTCTCGCTCGCGTGGCTTGCTTTGATCACTTCAGCAGCATGCTACAAACCATGCCGCCGCTTTCCGTGTATTCAACACACCTAATTTACATACGAAAATCAAACACGTCCAAGGCACCCAGGGAACTGGGTGTGGAGACAGTTTTCTCCTCGTCGTGCTATAAAGCGTTATTTAACAGCATCTTCTCTTTTATTCCGAAGACTTTCGGTGGCGAAATGTCCATCTCCAAACGAAGGTTTTCGAATGTACCAGAAGCACCGAACACAATGCCATTCAACGGAGGGTGGGTTCATGGCGAGTCAATGCTACCAAAGAAAAGCGATTCGCTCCACAAGCAGAGGGAAATGCAATCAAAAATGTAATGTTTTCTGAACCGTTTAACACTGATTTGTGTTTCGGAAGCACCAAAGCTGGGAAATGCATCATCTTTCATTGGTTTTAATCGACCAGACAGAGGCGAACATTACGTCGCACATTGACGATGCCCCCTGCCGCTTCCCGACCCTTTGTCGACATCTCAACCTTTGCTCTATCCACCACCGACGATGCAGCCAACCGCATACAGCCAGCCCTTTCTGTCCTGATAACACATTCTTCGCATGCACCGGTACGAAATTTTACAACATTTGCTGTGTCGCACTATACTTACGGGTCATTTTCTATTTTAAAATCGAGTAGAATACGCCAAAAACAACTCTCAACTGTAGGGAAAAGCGGTCCGCAAGATTTACCACCACGGTACGGGAATACGCGAGGCACTGATTCAATTTCGCGAAGGAAAACGGCACGCGTTCGATCTTAAATGCAAACCGTAACTATGATTTTTGGGCACGGAAGATTCGAGAAATTGTGTTTTATTTGATCTACCGTGGAGGCAATACAGTGGCTTTGGCTACACAGGACGATGGTGGGTTGATGCAGGAGGCTAGCTCACGGTTGCCTTTTCCGACCAATGAACTGTCACTTTGGTTTGACAGTTAGGAGCAGACGATAACCGCTACAGTAAAATCAAATTCCAACGTTATTTTTTTATTTTAAGAAGATGAGGCAATCAGTAAACTTTATAATCTTGAGGACGAGATGTTCAGTGTGCTTAGAATAAATATTTACCTTTTTATAACTAGCTCAATATAATGACCAGAAATTTTCTAATCAAATATGCGACTGCAATGTTTGACGATGTAGAATGTAAAAATACGAAACAAAATCATTTCATTCGATTAGATAATTTGAACTAATTTTGTCAAATTTGTATCAAAAAATAAATCTAAACTTCCACACTCCATCCTTTTTATTCAAAAGATTGTGGAAGATCGATCTTGTCAGCCTGGTGACCGTCAGGTTTGTCAAACACGAACTAAAAAAAAGGTAGATCTTGCATGATTTCCTAAAGTTTTCCTACATATAAGCTTGATTTGCTGGAGAAATGTTCAAATATCGGTTTCACGGTTCGTCATTCCGATGTACTGGCGATGTACTGTACTGGATTTTTCTGGTTGAGCCGTCCGGTGACATTCAAACGGTATGGTCGGTCGAATGGAGCCAGAGCGATTTTAATACATCGCACAATCGCAAGATTCGAATATTTGCCCAGGTCCTTGACTTCGAAGAGACATCCACCCTCTGCAAATCAGTGTTTGTAAGCAGGGCGATCATTGTTGGTAGATTCCCGGTCCGCCCATATAAGCCTGGTTTGAATTCCAATCGAGCTCTCCCAAAAGCTTACCAATCTTTCAGAAGCATACTTCACTCTCTGTACTCTTTCTTTCAGTTCTAAATTCTATCCCACAAGATCTCAAATTGATTGGCACACATTATTTCTTATTATTATACATCTTTTAGAAACAGCAATTTATTTTCACTTCACTTCGTTTTTCCACAACACAAAAACCATCTCCAAATGATAAGACTACGAAACCACAAATTTAATATCTCCCCATCTTAATTTTATTTAACACATAATTGAACATTAGCGCCACGTGGCGACATGCATTTTTAGTAGCAAAACGAAAAATACCAACTTAAACATTCATATTTAACATGAGCTTGTTACTAAAACAGAAAGGAAAAACCATACCGAAAGTGTGAAGAACGATTGCGATAGCTTTTGTGACACAGATCGACAACAACGTTTGATAGACGATCTTTCTTTTGATGGACAGACGCCTTCTTCAAATGAGTGGGTTAGCCTTTAAAAAACACCCATCTTTATGTACAAATAGAGGGCCATTCGTATACATAACTTGGATTTTATGGTAAGTTCGGCTACCATTCCTATACGCTGTTCTCTGTTGTTCGCAAAACTCTGAAATCGAAACATGGCAAGCTGAGAGAAATTTGCAACCAAAAAAGATGTAATTGAACAACATTTTTAAAATTTTCTTATTGACACCAGCTCTGTGTGGCTTTCGTTGTGTGCTTTCGTGTCAGACACTAGAAAAAAAAGGTCAAACGTAAACCAATATTACATAGTTTTCACACCAAATTAACACTTTATAACACCACATTTTCTTGCTTTTTTCCACACTTTGTGTTGTTGCGCATTTTATTTCCTCACGTACAAAATTGACGACTGGTCGATGGTACAACTACTGAACCATCTCGGCTTTCGCTTGGCGATTTTTGTTTAACCTTGTGCGCCAGCCAACTCTATTTTACACTTACTTACGACCGTTTTAAGAACAACATGCGGGAAAATAAGTGTCCCAACACCTCAGGACATCGATCGGTAACACGTGGTTTCAATCAAGGCGCATTAGTAAGAGAAGAACAATCATTTGTGCGGAAATTTAGGAAACACAGTTACTAAATTCAACGGAAACGCTCGCATGATCGTAAAATGGTTGAAACTAAACAGGAAAATTGTTAAACCTAACTACTAATATTCCGCTATCTCCGTCGAATCTCCCGTTTTTCATTTAGTTTACAGAACTTTTTGTTTTTGACCTTTGCGTTCTCGTTTGTTCGCACAGTTTGTCATTTGATTTCAATTTTAACTTCCTAATTACATCGATGCAGCTGTACTTCTTAACTACTGTCTCTCTGTACACCTCGTCGAGTGTAACGGGCCATTCGCCGTTAAAACATTCGTCGACCAAGGACTTGGCTTTACTGTTCAATTCCTATTAACACTAGTAGTTTTTTTTCGCCCATAATTCAAATCGTTCTTCCTGCTGCCCGGCTCTAACTACGATCATTCGTATTTATCGCTAGTTTTTGATTACTCTTTTCATAGATTATTGGTTAAAAGTTAAACAAAAAGGACGAAACACACCTACCACACACTGTCCAGTTCATTCGATTCAAGTGCAGACCGAGATTGGCACGAGCCCATCTCTCCTCCATCCGAAACGCTAACATCCTTATTAACAAATACGATTATTATTGGTATGCAAAATTAAAGTTAACTAATAAAATAAGATTAAGAAAAGTATAAAAAAAACCCTTTCATTGACACTTTCTTGAGCAAAATCCCAGACCACTTTGGTTGGTGATTCGTTCCCGATCGACTGTTGGCATCTGGCGAGAGGGACTCGGCTCAGAGCAACTGGCGACCAGGATCAACGATCCACAGCCATTGGCCTAATCGGCAAATTGGATGCAATTTGCACGCAAAAAGAAGCACAACCCTAAGCGCATTTGCAGCACGCACAGCGATGGTACGGATTCTAGTTGGAGTTGAGCGAACACAGCTCGCAGTTCGTTTGCGGACCGCACAGTCCGCCACAGGACGGTGGCATTTTGAACGCCAACACTCCAGCCGTCTGGAAGTTGGCATAGTTGTTCCAGCAGGCGGCAGCAGCCGCCGCAGCCGCTGGCACCTGCCACAGCGCGGCAGCGTTCGTGGCCAGCTGCTGTTGCTGTTGTTGAAGCTGCTGTTGTTGCTGCTGTTGCTGCTGTTGTTGCTGCTGCTGCTGTTGCTGCTGCTGCTGCTGCTGTTGGCTAGTAGTTTGTTGTTGGTTTTGTTGAGACGGCTGTTGCTGTGGCTGCTGTTGTTGCTGTTGCTGCTGCTGCTGCTGCTGTTGCTGCTGTTGTTGCTGTTGCTGATTCTTTTTGGATTTTGCTCGGGAGGAACCTTTACTGCGGGTCACAGTACCTCCCGGGGTTTCTACTCACATAACCTACAAGATGGAAGAAGAGTAACAGTTTAGTGGACAATTACTACGCAGAGTCAAGCACACGAACCTGAAGTATTTGTGATGCCTCAAACGCGGTGCCGGGCAGAAGAATGACCGGTGTCGAAACGTGGCCCGCCTCGACGCAGATCATGTTCGGGTACTCGTCATCGCCAAAGTCTTGACACTCGCGGGCCTTCTCCATCCACGGGTTCCACACGACCGTGTCGGGCAAGTTGTACTTCTGCAGCCGCATCTTACGCCCAGACACTACGTTCGTGATCACGTGTTCCTGGGGCGTGTGCTGGTAGATCCGATCCGTCCATTCGTTGATTGTCACCGCGTCCCGACCCTCCTGATAGATCGCTCCGTCCCGTGTCTACAAAAAACCACAGGAACATTTTACTCTAAATGCACACCTTACCACCACCAATTGCTCGGATGGTCCTTACCTTATCGACGAATGTGCACCCGTGAAGACCCGTGATCTGACACCGACGGACGTCTGGCACCTTCAGGTAGGTGTGCAGCAGCAGATTAAACGAGAACGTCATGTCTTTGCTCGGATTGTACACGCCAACGTGAAAGTGTAGCTCTTTCTCGCGTAGAATCAATCGGTACGTGATACGGAATCTGCAAATGCAACAAGAACCCGATAGAGCACATTATTCACGATTTCAAACACTCTCCCCCAAAGATTCCTTACGGATAGTTCCACATCGAGCGGGTGATTTCGTTGTCCATGAGGCTAAAGACTGCTTCCACGTCTCCACTCGGCAACCGTTCCGGGGCACGCTCGAGTGTCCACCGTACTACGCGCCCAAACCCATGCTGCGGACCAAAGTTCCATGGGCCGAATTGAGCTGTTGGAACGAAATATCCGAAAAAATGCGTTTAAACATCACCGCAGCAAGCTTCATCGATAATTGTACGAGCGAGCGTATAACTTACGAAAAACGAACGGTATGCCACCCCGGATTGCCTTCTTCCCATCAAAAACGGCTAGTTTGCTGCAAGAAAAAAGGAGAGAAAACATATTATTAACATTCCATTCTATCACATAAGAAATAGAGTCTGTTATTAATGAGTGATTTATGGAGAATATGCAATCTCTAAGAAGCTATTAAAAGAGCTATTTAAATGCGTCGGGATCATGAAAGCTGAGGCATCCAACAGTTTAGCATACTTTCCGCGCTTCCGTTCAAATTACGTGGTATCGAAATAGGTGTACTTGGAGAGTTGTATTTACCGCTCACTTCTTAGTTTCCTTGGCTTACAAGCAAATCAGTCAATTCTTCGTTTCAACCTGCTAGAGTTGCGTTTGCTAACCTGAGGCCTGTTCTATCAGTAGCATAAAAAATGGTTGAAAAATCGGTTAACGAATGGAAGAAATGGGCAAAAGATCAACGAGAGTCTGTTTTCTGTACCAGCAGCTAGACAGTTGGAGAGTTGATTTTTTAGCCTCTAGAGAGTTCAGAGAACGGAGAGTTATTCAACTCAGCATTCGTTTCTATCCAGGGCGCTTTTAAGTTTTTCGTTTAGCCTTTATTATAAATGGGGCGATTTGGTAGCAGAGGTGATATGGCGCCGGTCTTCATACGGCAGAACCGAGGTTCAAATCCTATCCGGAAAGCCTTCCCGTAAGCAGGTGTAGAATTAAATATAAAGTTACGGGTGAAAACAAGTCATAGAAAGAAGAAAGAACCTCTCGTGGTAGTAGCGCTCAGGAAGAAGAAGAAGTTTAAATAAAAATTTAAAAAACATTTTAAATTATGTTTGAAAATAGAATTGAAATGGAGTTTGGAATGGAAAATAGAATTGATGGCAATTTTATAAATTAAACCTTTGCCAACAACGCATTGCTCCAGTGTGATCAAGCTTTATTGCAAGCAGGACTTTACTTAAAATATGTCTAAATATGGTTTAGATTCGATTTGAAATATATAAGTGAACTCTCGCGTCGTACCGTAGCGATCACGCCCCACAGCAAACATTCAAATAAATTGCAATAAAGAAACGTACCCATCCGGTACTATCGTAAGGAGATCGTTTTTGGTCTCCGTCGATCTGGGTTTTTTAAAATGTCGATTGAAACGCACTTCCCGTTTTTATTGAATGAAAGGCAAAAAAGAAAGCTGAACCTGAACGTTCTCATTCTCCATTCATCCATTTTACAATGACATTTTAAAGGGAACCGCAACGGGCTCCGATCCGATCAATGGCGAATCGTTGAATGAAATTGTCAAGCTTATCAATTAAACGATGCCGCTGTCTGGTCAGCTGTCACCCATTCATCTGTGGGCCAGTCGGTGAAGACCTTGCACAACAACTAAATTACCATCGTATCCTTACCGGAAATGTGTGTGCATACGCGAGACAGAGAGAGAGAGTAGCGTATGCGCTACACGCGAGGCGCATCTTGAAGATTCATTCATCAAAACGGCACACGATCACCTGTTGCTTTTTTGCATCCGATCGGCGATCGACTAGATCGACGGCATCTGCTTACGATGGTGAAATCACCGGAAGTGATAACGATGCGTACGTTCGATACGTTGTAAGCCGGCTGAGATGCTTTCGATAGGCAATTATTACAACGATCCCATCAGCTGCTACCGGTAGCAGCACCCGGTAGTGTAAGGTGGCTTCCAACTGTCAGTAAGCAGCGACAACTACATCAACCGTCGTCTGTGAGCCTCTTTTTTATTTCGTTAATTTGGTCAAAGATGTTATTTAGGCGACAAATTCAACGATCGCTGGCTCAAATTGCAAAGACTCTTCCCATTGAAAAGATGTATCGTTCTAATAAAGCCTCCACGATCATCCCGCTCGATCACACGTCATGCTCAAATAATAGCTTCTGGAGTATGGTGAAGTATATTAACACTCACTGCCAGACTGGGCACACGCGCTTCCACAGAGTCATTTTGATGAAATTAGCATACGATGCGCGTGTCCATGTACACGAACTACACGATGAGTACCATTTCCCTCGAACGATCAATCTGCCCAGAAGTACGCACAGCATTCGATCGCAAGCTTTAGGCCTCTACGTACGTGGATCCCTCTGTCTTTCTTGCTCTGTTAACGAACATCCCCGAATTACGCGGTACGATGACGTCTTGGAAGCGCCACTGAACGGCCGGCCAACTTTGTATCCCCCGGGAGCGCCACAGATGGTCAGAACCAAACGATGACAGACCTTTTCCGCCACCTTTTTTTTCGTTGCTCCTCACACATACACACATCCACTTTGCCCCTCTCTCGCTCTCTACCACGTAAAGTGTAATTGTTCGTATGGTAATGAACGGTCCAGGATGGTTAATTACTTTTTTCAGCAATCAATTATCGAGTTACCGTTTAACGCGTACCGAGCGTTGTTTGACGCCTGTAGGATCGGCGACCACTCAGCGGCCCTTCATCGCAGCTTCTCATTCTCTTTGTTCCGGTCGATTTTTTTTCCCCGGTTTGGTTTGGTGTGTCTGTTTCAGTTGGAGTTGGAGAGCTTTTTGCAGCTCCCTGCTTCTAAAGACCCATCATCTCAGAACCCGTGTGGCTTCCATAACTATACACTTTGTGGCGTGTGGAGGTGCCCGTTAGAGCCGAAAGGTGAGGAAAAGAGAGTTTGAAGGGGAGGTGAAAACTCCCCCCTCCCCCCCGGCACCGTTCGATCGTGATCTTAATGTATGTGTATTTTTTTAGTTCATTAATTTTGTCGGGGGCCCCCACAGCCTGCTGGGGGCTCATCAGGCGACGATCGTCATTTTAGAGGGCACCCATGGTGTGGATGGTAATTTGATTTTTTTTCTTTGCTTGACGTTGTATGTGCCAGAATACGATTTTTTGTGGATAGATTTTCTTTACGTACGCCGGTACGGCTGGTGCAAAATTAACGACGAGGAACAGATCCTCCGGACGTTCATGAATTTCCAATGCTTACCGTTAGGCAGTGCAATGGCGCACATTCAATTGTAGTAGGGAGGGTAGCCGATGGTAGAAAATTATAATAAAACTGACCTCGCATGAGTTGTTCCGACGCACAAAGAACAAATTTTGGTCAGCGACGCGATATTTGGAAAAAGTGCAAGGCGAGCATATGTCAAATTCGAATATTTAAATTATACAAGCTATATATTTGAACTTTAAAATCAACCTATTATTCGCGCTGAAAAATGAAAAATATTCAACCATTTTATGTTGAAAAGATTCTACAAATCTGGAGCTAAATTGCAGGTCGATTTACACAGAACATAATTTTCCATCAGTTTATAGTCAAGCTGCTGCATCAACGAAATCTACCAAGATTGCATCGAACAACAAACCCAACAGACCTTATCTGGACGCTACCAAAGTGACTATTTGAAGACGAATACGTGTACCTAACATACACCGGTTAAACGTTACCCCCCTTCCATCTGATGATGTTTTTATCATTCGAAAAAGAAAACACATTAACAGCCGACACAATTAACTCCATTTTAACTGTGAAGCTAACTAGAAACCGCCAAAAAAAAGAAACAAACACTCAAACACTTTGCATATAACCACCACAACGACGGCATGCGGTAAATGGGAATGGAAGATAAATTCAAACTCATCGTTCGCTTAAGATTGGGCTCGAGTAGTAGGGCTGGTCACCCGGGACTCGGGCTGGAAGTCTTCAAGAAACGGGAGGTTCCGGCTGTTTGAAAGCAACTTCATACAACTGTCCTGTCCCGTTTATGTACGTTTAATGAATTTAGTCAGCTAGTAAAAAATTGCAAAAGGCCCTCATCATGTATGGTTGGGGATTGGGTACAACTGTTTAAAATATCTGTACAAAAAACAACAACGAAACCGGTACTCATTATCTAACCAAACAAAAAACAACATTAGCTGCAAAGTGTCCGGTCACAATAACGGAACGAGACTCGTCCCCCTTTTAACTGTCGTTGGCGAAGGTACGAAGACGATCGTTTTGAGGCATTTTAAATGTACACCACTCTAGGTGTTGGGTCCTACCTTTTTGGGCCGGACGCAAACCATTGCTATGATAGCGACTAAAACATTCGTTCGTTTGGAATTATTTTACGCAACTAGCTCCATAAATGTATCAAAATTCTGAAAAAGGTTTTGTGTTTTATGTTGCACAGGAATTTGGCCAAATTTCTTACTGATCTCGAATTCTGAAGATTTGAGGTGGAAAGTTGTGATCAGTTAGGGAAAACTTACATCTGGGCTATGGCACTTTGCAATTATGTGTGTTTAAGGAAAATGCTATTTTAGATTTACAGCGTTCTTGAGAAGAACTAAAAATGTGGCAAAACGGCGGAACCCTGTAAATCGGAACTCTCGGAAACCCTGTAAATTCATTCGAATATGTATGAAGGCATGTGGTGTTGTAAACAGTCAAATTTTACAGTTAAACATTTTCTTGACCAAGCTTTCGGCAGAAGGTCTATAGTTGATTGCAAAATTCCACAGCCCAGTAACAAATTTCCCTTACATTAATGCAATTTTGCACAACGGAATTGCAATATTCCACTGTTTAGTTACAACATTTGACAATGCTTTGTCAAGCGGTTATACGAAAAATATATAAATAATACATAAAAATAATATATTTGTTCAAGCATTCCAATATATGATTCACAATCCCGTAGAATAAATTTTCAACTCCTTGTAAAAATAATTTGCGAATGGACATATAACAAAAACAATTGCTTCGGAGCTAGGTTATATCAAATTCTCTAATTGTTTGAAACGTGGAACCACCTAGCACAAAAACTGGCCAACAGTTTTCGAACCGAATAATACCAAGAGAATCATGTATTTAAATCATGGATTAGTGTCGGAGGACCCATAAAGCCCTTTATCGAGGAAGAAAACATTGGGCAACACTGTAATTGCTGTGACCAATGTAGAATTTCTCCCACTTGTTCGGGGCTGAGAGCCTAATAATTTTAAACAAAAAAGCGCGTTCTCACGTTTGAAGGGAAACTTTTCTATCTTCATAGTTAGTTGAAGAAGAACTTGTAGTTGCCAAAACGAAGCAGACGTACAAAAACGACGACTTTAAATGGATAACCCATTAAGTTCGATGAGTACAACTTCGCTCACTCTCTGTCTTAAATTCAAACCCTAGAACGAAATAAATGTTTTTTGCGATTGAAACCCACCCAACCCAAAGCATCGCCGGAGCACCGGGACTGGGAGAAAATAAATGAATGGATTTTAAAATTTAACAGTCCTACAGCACTTCACTATAGAATTACATTTTTTTTTTCGACCATGTTCACTCAGTTTTCTTGCGACCTACCACCACACGGACAGAGGAAAGGAAGTCAATTACTCATTTCGATTCCGGTTATAAAATCAACTGCCATTAGTGGTCGTGGAAATAATTCTTCAACGATTTTTTTTCTGCTTTTCGTTTGTGATCCTTTCTCAAGTGTTTTCTTGACAGTATCGCCCCACCACTGCCAGGATGGATGGGGTCCCGTTTTTTTTTTGCTAGCGTAAGTACGTGTGTAGGTACAGTATCGCCGCAATAGGTCTCCGTCTAATGACCATCGTTTAACGGCTCATCACATTGAGCAAATAAAGTCCTACACAGTCAATCACCGTAGGGCCGGGCCCCAATGGGCAGGACCGTGCACTTGAAAACGCAAATTAAATATACCTGGAACATTTTAAAAGATTCTGACCACCATGGGAACAAGCTGGCAAATGATTTCTTAGGAGCTAAATTATACTTGCAAGCTGCAGAGAAACCGACCGATAATCCGATTATAATGTAACATGAAGGAGCCCGTTGAGTTGCATTGTGTAGAAAAAGTGGAGATCTAGTTTTCCTTGGAACTGTAAAGCTCACCGGAAGGAATTGTAGCGTCGACGGGCAGGTACAGCTGATGTGCGAGTTGATGTAAACAATCAAGCTTAACGGAACCAATTACCTTGCCGGCTTAGTTAGTTCATAGTTGGAAACAGCAGCAACCATTACGTTCAGTCGATAGGAAATAATATTTTTCAAGGAAACCTACGACCCTACGCACGATCTCGTGTGAGCATTGCAGGGAGAATAATCAGGACAAGGTTTTTCTCTCGACCGGTCGACGCAGTTCTTGAATCCTGCGAAAGTAGTACTCGCCATAGGTCATATGAAGAACGTATTGACGAGGGTTAGTGGTTCAGTACATGCCTCAATTACATGCGTTCGAGGACAGTGCTAGTGGACGCTGTGCATATTAAGGCAAATAATTCCGACCCGTTAAAGGAGTAAAAAACGAAAGACACAAAATCATTCTTGGGGTTGACTATACAATGAATAGTACAGCAATTTTAACAGTATAATAAATAAGAATAGTTTAAAAAGTAGTACACTAATAGTCAGCCTGATTATAGCCCCTGGTTTTTAGATGCACCGTTGAAATCGTCCAAAACTTCGTCTGACTGGGATCGAAAGTCAGTACCGACAACAGTATTGATGTTGAGTTGCGTGCAAGAGAGCTGACTACTAACCGGTCGTACTACAGCCTGAGGACATTCCTCCACTCAGAATACCTGCCGTAACGGACGAAGCTGGAACTCACATACACCTTTTGAGACATGGACTCTGTCCAAAGCTAATGAAATCGTCTAAGTCACCTTTGAACCGAAGAAGCTCGGAAGAGTTTTTTGACCACGGATAAGGGGAAGGAGCCTATATCACCATCATGCATCGAATTAGACTCTCTAGGCTTCAGCGGGCTGATCAAGTCATGAGAATGACACCAGACAGCTCAGGCTATAAAATCCTTTAAGGACGTCCTCATGAATAGAGAAAGCGTAGTAGACCCAAACTGATATGTAAGATTAGTGGAAGGATGTATTACAATTATGTAACGTACAAAACAAAATCATTTCATATTTATAAAAAGAATTAAATATACTTTACTTTACTTTACTGGGGTCAATTTCAATTTCAAACATCAAAATATGTTTTTGAATAATCATCCTGCTTCGTTGAGCGCTAAAGATTCCAAACGAAGGATCCACTAACCAAATTCCTATTAAAAATATAAGTCTTGTAATCCATGTTTAAGCTGTCATGACCTGATAAGAATCTCTTTGAAATTCAACTTCAAAAATTGCTTTCTGCTTCTATTTTTTTCTCAAAAATCATAATTGACTAAAGCGTATTTGAAATTCAGAAATGCGGCAGGAGGCAAAATAATTAATTCAAAAGAACATGTACAGCTACTGAAGGGAATAACAAAAAATTCTTTGCGTTTTCTCTTCCAAGAGCAAACATAATAATGAATGTGAAGAATATATAATTTGTCTCCTTGTTCAATAACGGTTGTTTTCTTAGAATAAAACTAATAGGCTTTTCGCACAGTAAAGCCTGACACAATTAATTGATTCTTGAAACAATTCAAACATGTTCCTCAACAAATGCTAGGCACTCAAAAGATTCTTTCTAATTTTCATGTTCGAAGAGCATGATTTCCTCACGTGCCAGACTCTCGACTAGCTGGCTGTATGGCGGTAAATCCTTTGCCGTGTGCCAATCCCGCGCGTGTACATATCGCTGTCGGTGAATGGATGGAAATCGGTCTCGATCATCGCCGACGGTGGTTTTTCTTTAAATTCGCCTCTCTGCAACATATCTACCTCGGGGTGTTTTTTTTTTTGTTCTTCTTGCTACTTGTTTCACCGTACCTCGCTCGGATGACCCGTCGAAACGTCAAGTCACTCGTACGCCATAAATTAACCAACGCTAAAACATGTGGTTCTTCTCGGTGAGCGTCCGTGTCGGCGTCTATGGCAATGGTTGCTGGTGGTGTAGATGGTGCCCTCCTCCAGAGCTCACGGTCAATTTCCAACCTCCCAATCCCTCCTCCCTCTCCGCCCCGACACTGTTGCCCTTTTGCCCTGCTCACCCCAGATCCTTCCGGGTTGTCGTCCTGAATGCCGCTTGCGTTATGTTTTTTTTTTTGTTGGTTCTGCTGCTCCGAGTGTGTCGTTGCGCGGGAGCAAGAAATGTTTATGTACGTCTACGAGAACGACCTCCGAGTGGTGGCCATTTGTTTCCCGCCCTTTCTCTCGTATCGTTGTGGCCCGCTACGCTGGTGTTGGAAAGTTGTGCTGGCCCGCCTGCTAGTGTTGGTGTTTGTATAGAAAGTGTGCAGAAAAAGCACGTGGTGAAAAACGCTAATGGCGCATCTCGAACCGGAAAACCTCCACGCAACTGGGGCGGTGGGGAGAGGGAGTTGTGGTGCGCGGCGATGGAGATTGAACGAATCGGAGCGCCACTCTGTCCCACTTTCCGGCAATGGAGGGAAGGGATCGGGTGGGTCGGTCGGAGTGCGCGGCAGCAACAAAAAAACGCCCAACATGACAGCATTTATTTACGACGAGACGGTGGCGAACACGTGCATAAAAACCAAAACAGAGAGAACGACCGATACCGCCGGGAGAGCGCACGAAGCGAGAGAATCGGCGAAAGGGGAAAAACGGTTCGCTTTTTATGCACGCAACAGTCGACCGTGATGACGCCACCAGAACTCCTCGGCTCCCGACTGTTCGTTGCCCCCAGTGGCTCTTGGCAACGTCCCTTCCGGACTGCTATGGCCGACCGCTTCCCGAACGCCCTCTCCCGGAAGGGCGTAGAAAGAGCAAATGCACCAACTCTGTTATATATCTGTTGGGTTCATGTGCGTTGATAAGTTTTTGGGGGAACGTGGTTCACATTGACGTAGATCCGAACTAGTATCCTGAAGATAACTTCTCTGAGATATGGGCTAGGAATTTGCTTAATTTTTCGAGATTAAAGATCTTTTTTGGAGAATTCTGCTCTTAAGAACTAGATAATCAAATGATCAAGATCTAGGTGATCTTTCAGAGAAACTTAAACGTTGAAAGCATCACCAATAGAAGAAAAGCTCTTTTTTCATATGTTAGCATTATTTCATCCTTCAGTTTCAACTTCACTTTAAACTCTAATTGCTTTATTTTCAAATGTTTCATGTTCCAGCAAACTATCAAACATCTGTACCCCAATCACTCTCAAAAAAACCGAACAGAAAAGCGTTCCACAGCGAGCAAGTGGATGAGCATAAAAACACATAGGCATCGATCTGGTGTGCCAGACGCACACCAATGCACAAGGTGAATGGCGCAATTGTGGAGAAAATGAATGTAAAAAGGGCAGCATGAAAAACCAAACAAACTTCAACGCCGGCAGCGCAACGACGCTGTTCGCACACACAGACAGACAGACATGCTCCAAGCTCTCATGGCGTCGGTGGTCAAAGCGTTTTTCATTGCGATTCACACACAGCTTTTCCAACCGTTCCACCGACCGAGGAGAAAAACTGGGGAAAACCCCCCCGCTTCTGTTTGCTTGCTTGTAGTGGTGAGCGAACTGTACCATGCTGCGAATCGGTAGTGAACGGGAGTGAATAAATAGCGATCGAACACGGTGCGAGTGAGTGAGTAGAATGCGAATGATTTAGGTACGGTCGTACGGGCCAGGATGTGATGTGGAACGGTTTTTGTTTGGCTTTCCCTTATCCTTCGCTTTTCTACCTTTTCGGTAAAGGAGCTGATGCGAAGGAAAACTGGGAAAAGTGAGTGTTGAACTAAAAGGATAATATTGTGTTTTATAATAATAAAATTTAAATGATTAATATTCCGGAAAATTAGCTCAACAGTTATGCGGAGCTCTTGTCTCAAACGTAGCTGAAACCTCATGAAAGATAATCATTTGAATAGCAAACGCGAGCGTCTGTAAACAAAAACACATGCCCCAAAATGCGTATGTCTTTCTCACGCTGGGAACGTTTCTCTATCGGGCTCTCCTGCTCTATTTCCCTGAACTCGGCTATTTGTCCTACCACCAGCAGGAGATTAAGGTTTCTTATCCCTATCATGAAACACATTTCCTCTCCATTCTGTGGACGCTCCCCGCATTTTGAGCCTCAGCTGCTTCGAACGAATTTAAACTCGCATTTCAAATTCACAAAAACACCATTCTCAACTGTCATTTTGAAAAACCGATCCTAGCATAACGTTTGCACGACTTTGGGAGTATTGAAAGGATGATGTGAAGGAAAGTTGGAACAAAAACTGAGGAACTGTTCCGCATCCTCTAGAACCACACACATGTGCAAACAGTTTCCAGCACAAATACAGCTAACGGCGCCAGTTCCTCGTTCGACAGGATACGATTGTGGAGCATAAAAAAAAAAACGCAGACGTCGGAAGCTGCCAACTGGGAACTGTCCCAGGCTGCTGCCATTTTGCTGCTTCCAGTTCCAGTTGCTCGTCAGCGTAAAGGATGATACACCGTTGAAAGCAAATGCCCGCTTTGCCCTACTCAAGCCAGCTTCTTTTTCCATCCAGTTTGGCTATAGCTCAACGGAAAAAGGTAGGACAAAATGATCCATCCATTTTTTCGACGCCCGCAGACAAAACGTTAGAGCACCCGCCCTTCTTCGTCTGCAGCTTCACGCGGGCGGGATGATAGTTGAATGCGAAACAGTTCGTGATCTGGCGTGGAACATTCATTGTGTTTTGAATTCCATTTTAAGTTTTTTGCTGTTTTTGCTTTTGGGACAAGAATCTCTCGTGCCTAACGGTATTTTTGTTAAGAATTTTAGAACAATTTTACGAAACTTCCCATTGAACTTGTGACGATCGGATGTTGTTCCAAAGATCACCCTTTATCCAAGTAGTAGTTCAAAGTTAACGACTTCCGCCACGACTTTTTTCGACGGTTTCCGAGAGACACGGTGTCGAAAATGTTTACACAGTAGTTGAAATATTCTCAACCCTGTTGTTCGTCTCATCCTGCTTTGCGGCCGTACGATCAACGTGAATAAAATGACAATCGAAACTGGGTCGCTCGGGTAAACAGGGCGCACCACACACAAACATGCGGCTCCATCGGTCGCTCGGTGTGATGATGCTCGCGCTCGTTTGCATTTGCTGACCTTGAATAGAGTCGGCCTTCCTTCCTCGCCACCACCCTCCCCCTTTCTCACCACCACCGATGTTGATTGTTCGGATCTTTCATGTTTCGGCATTACACTTCGCTTGCCATCCAGCCAGACAGACACCGTATTCCGGTGGTGAGCGATTGTTCTGTTTCGTTCATGCACAACTTCATGCAAAACGACACAAAAGGACGTGCAGCCCGCGTTGGCACAATAAACAAACACTCGATTTCCACGACGCTGCAATGTGCTACCTCCGAAAACCTCGTCCTAAAACCATTCATGTGGGGTTATTGGCTGCGGGAAGAAAGTATTTAAGGTACTGGCGGGTGGGTTTTTCGTTTTCAATTCTTTTCAATCCGTTCCCTGCTGTTCTCTTCTTCTGCAGGTACAATTATGGCCAAGGGCAAGGACGCCTACGATCGTGGTACCGTAATCGATACAAGTGAGCCCTGCAAAGGTAGAGATTTTCAACAAACACGCATATTGTGTGCTTGTAAATAATATTCATTTTTAGAGGCAAACCCGTAGGCATGTTTTTAGAAGAATGAAAGAAAAATCGTTGGTGAACGTAAAATAGAGTTGTTTTATTTAGATTTCGAAAAGGAACACTCGAAGAATCAGAAAACTTTTTCGAGTTTTATATTAAAAATAGAAGGCTCAACAACTCAAAAATATAAGTCAAAAGGAAACATAATTGAAGACTTAATAACAAAGAAGATTTTTATACTTCAAAAATATGATATCTGAAATTGGTTAAGCACTAAAAAATTGGTTAATCGGTTGAATGTGGATAACAGTATCAGTGTCAGTTGATAAGGCAAATTAATCAACTGTTATGGCAATTGTGGGAGAGATGTTGCGTCAAAACAATCACACGGCAGGACCGGGGTTCAAATCCCATCCAGACTGCCTCTCCGTACGCAGCTATGGAATCTTACCCGTTAAGGGTAAAATCAAGTCAAAGAAAACTAGAAATGGAAGGCTCAGACCTTTCAAGATTGTAGTGTCAAGGAAGAAGGAGATGTATTAAATTTTTTATAGTACATGATGACAAATCTTAACAACACAGCTAAAGTCTTCCCAAGTCCCAAGTGTGAAACTAGGTAGAAATACTGGACAGGAGCAGGGGCGCCTCATAATATAAACCAACAAAGCAGATGCTTTGGGCCTCGAGCTTTCAAGAGGTCTAATTCTTATCGACAGAAGCGTATCTTCGGCAGAGGCGTATAAACTATTGTTGGAAGATGCGAGACTCGGACGATTCGAATATCCAATCCCAAGAAAGGTTCGAATCGGTTTGGATTCAAAATGACGTATTCGAATCCGGTACGGATTCAATAAGGGTTCAAATCCGACTCGGCCGATAAGGATACGAATCTGACACGGATTCAATAAGGGTTCAAATCCGACTAGGCTGATAAGGATACGAATCTGACACGGATTCAATAAGGATACGAATCCGGCTCGCACGATGGGGCTTCAAATCCAATCGGATTCAATTGGAATCGGTAATTGAAATCTGATTGAGAATTTGAGTTTTTTTTAATTCTTTAATAATAATTCTTGGACCAAGACTCCAGGTGGAGGTGGAGTTGGTAAACGGTTCTACTACTTTAAACAGTCTGGACCATAAGAAGGACTCGAATTCCAAACTCTATAAGGGGCCTCGTCTAATGGATCCGCTTTTTTCCTCTGACTCTGGCGCAGTTGCTCAGGATCTCTTTCTGCTCAGGATTTCCAAGGAGAATATTGAATAATGTTGAATATTGGATAATGTTCGACACCTCGTCAATCTTAAACTATGAGCTACAATCATCAAGAAAGTCGTGAAACTTTAGAACAACTACTAGCAACGCGTTTATAATACCAAGTTCCACGCTTGAATTGAGCACAACAAACCAAAACAAATGTTTTGGTGTTAAAATGTAGCCATACACATGTCGCACCTGGACATATCATATGATTGTTTTCGACGTCACGGTAGTAGATCACCTTTAGAAGCCGATGACTTGGCCTCCTCAACCGGAAAACCCTGTCTCCAACAAACCGATCCTTCTGCTTCTGCTGTAAATACAAAACGCACAAAGTTAGGTGTGCGAAGCGACAAATAGAAACAGAAAAGTTGTACATTTTTCTCAAACCACTCCAACGAAAGCTGCTTTACGCCGGGGCGCACATTATGATTCGTCTGCATAAATGTTTCAAATTGCTATTGCCCACCCGAAGGAAGACTATTCTCGGGAAGAAAAAAAAAAGAAGCTGGTAACCGTTTGCAGAGGTGCCAATGCAACGGTGGCAGACGATTTCCCGGAACGTGTTGCCGGTTTCCCGCGAACCAGGTAAGCGATAAGCCTCACTTAGCGGTACAATTTTGTGCCGCCCGAAGCCCGGGGTGAGATGGAACGTGGTCGATGTTCGTCGTCAAACAACAATTTCACGAATGCTTGCGTGCGACGCGCTCGTCGTGTAGCCCGAACTTTAGCGAAAACATATTGCCCTGCTTGTCCACCATTCCTAGCTCCTCGCCAGTTGCCAGTAAGGATTATTATGATATGTTTGTGTGTGTGTGTGTTGCGTGAATATGAAGCGGGAAAGTACTTTTTGGACTGCTGATCGTTCAAGCGCACAAACAATCTTCAATGCCCACGAAATGTTGTTGGCCATGGACGGGCGCAAGAAGATGCATAAACGATAGCTTCAACGCTTAGATCAAATGTACAAGTAAGAATCATAAGGGAGGGAGGGTTTGGAAAAGTTTATGTTTATTTTAAACATGTTTTGCAGCAATGCATTTTGTAGCTAACAATGAGCAAACGACAGAAAAGTCCTTGCCGTTACAACAGGTATCAGGCGTCTCCATGGACAAAGCCATTCATTTACGACTCACAGTACCTCTTTTATTGATGCATAATCATTCACATGGTTAACCTGTGTTACTTTTCTTTGTTTTCTCTCTCTCTCCCTCTCTATCCCAACAGCACTGAAAGCCTGTCAATCGTAGCCCATCCGTCGAGCCAATTCATTCATGCTCGTGCGAACGCGATAGATTGTCGGATGAGTTCAATTCCTTGCGGTCCATCAGAGAGAACGCAGAAAATCACAGCCGATCGCGTTCGCTCGACCAATTACAACGTCAAACAAAATCAAAGAGCAATGGAAACAATTTTTGTCCTCGCAAGAAAAAAAAATGGAAACCAAGAAGGACACTGCCAAAGCAGACACGAAGGAGCATGGGAACCAAGATTAATTTACTGTACGCAGCTCCTCACAGCAGCTTCTTAGCTCGCCATCGCGACCGTTGTCAAAGTTGCGCAATGCTGCATTTTACCGACGGCAAAAACGAAGAAATGAAACTTCCCAAAGGGGTTTCCTTTGTTGCTGCAGTTAGATTTTTTTTTGTTTTGGTCTCAATTATGTACGCCCTTAGGTGTTCGATACGTACCAAAACCTTATGAGGCAATGATGTGGAAGGGCTGCATGGGAGTTTAAAAAAAATATTTCACCTGTACTGTGTACGCGTCGTTTGACAGTTAAAACTTTGACTGCTGCTCGTTAGCAATTGCTTTTGGTACTGTTGAAAGCTTCTTTTTTTTCTTAATGCTCATTTCTTTCCAATATTCCTCCGTACGTTACGTCAGTGATAGGTGTCCAAAATCAACCAACTCACCAGACGGAATAATATGGGTCCAAGCATCAGCTACCGCGAAAATGATTCACGCGGAGAGTTCTCGGTGCGATAGGCATCGGCCATCGGTTCGTACCACGGGACAATATGTTGGGCTTTTGTCGGTGAAGCGCATAGATAGCGACAACGACAACAACAACAGCAAAAAAAGCTTGCCGAAATATCCCAATTGATTGATTGACAGACGGTTAAAGTCAAGCTCGGTGAAGTTCCCGCGCAAATCTACCATTTCGAGAGCGACAGGACGCAACTGAGGCGAGCAAAAAGTCGCCTTTAACTTTGAGTACAGCTAACGCATCTGCCGTTGTTTGAGCTTTACACCAAAAATCAATCACACAGCGTATTAGCCTAAAAGAGTTGTAATGATTCATTGGACATTGGTAATATTGGTAAAGAGCAGACAATTATGAGGCGAATGTCAAACGTGTTGAGCAATATTCCTTACATTATCCCTTACCTTAAGAGTCTCTTCGTTATGACATTTTAAAGGTTTGGTATCGCGAAAAAAACCAAGACCTTACTCCAAAGACTTTCTTATGCGAAGCTCTCCTGCAGGGCCCCCATTTTTTCCTCCTGTCGGATACACTGAGGTGAAGTTTTTTTACTGTTCGCCTTCGTCCAACACGAGTGCAACAAGCTATTAGTCCCGTACCTTTTTGTGCCTCCACCAAACGCCTCCACTGCGCAGTAATTATTCAAATAGGACAAAACTCCACCAGCTCCAGCCAGCTCGAACGCACCAGCGAACACATCCTTTCAAGTAGTCGCAAAGTCTTCAACTGAACTTGTACGCACACTGAAAATGGTGAACGGACAAAAAAAAACTCGAAAAGCACAAGTAAAACATGAGCGTAAATTAAAAAAGGTACCAAGGATACACCGCCGATCCACTCGGGGTGAAAATTTTTAATGTTTAATATTTAATTAGCGCACAACTTTTTTTTCCCTTCTCTCGATCGTTCGGCTCTCTCTCTCCTTCTTTTTTGCTCTTCAAAGGGATATTTTTTCTTTGCTTTGAAGGCGTGTAGCTGTGTGTTGCTGTAGCCTTCGTTTCCAGCGCAATTGCAGCATTAATCATCAAACGGTACCTTCGTCACTGATTCTATGAATTTATGGGCAACGAATGGTGGACGTCTGACGTCTGGGCGCATAAGATGGTGAGCATATAGATGGAGATAGCATCAGTTTCTTAACTTGTTTCTGATTGCTTCGTTCAGATTAAAGGTTTAGAAGTAATATCTCACTGTATGTGCACGACTATCCACTTATTGAGCAGTAGAGAACCGTAAAATCCCGATTCGATCGTTTAAATCGTTATCAATTAAGTAAAACTATTATTCCACACGTTACATATGCCTACAAAAGTTAGGTAATTATGATCCGGTAGATTATAAAAAATGTTGATATTTTAAATAGATGAACGCATTAAAGTTTGGTTAAATCTCACATTCTCTCATATTCTGACTCCTTCCATGGTGGCTCATGGGCTCAATTCTTAGTTTTTCTTCGAAATAAATCGTCCCGTTTTTAAGACTCTTCCTGGGACCTGTCCTTCATACTGATTGGATAAGCGGACCGTAAGAGTTTCGTTGCTGAAGTTTGTTCGGTTAGGGACGTTCGGTGGCCGAAGCAATAGGGAAGCGATGGCCGAGGTCCAAACCCCATTCGGATTAGTATAGAAGCGGCACAGGGCTTTACACAGCACGACCGAGGTTCAAATCCCATCCAGGGGATGCTCCCATAGGGATGCTCCAGGATGCTCCGGACGGAGTCCGTTAAGCCAAGAAGAAGAAGGTTAGTTCGATAAGTCTAAGTAAGGATAATTACTGAGAACTATGCAGTAGACACTTAGACACTTTGACAGTTGATTATTGAGACTGCAAGTGGCCATCTAGATTATGTAGTAGGTATTTCGAAATTCTTCTTCTTCTTCTTTGGAATTATCACTATCAC
The DNA here is from genome assembly GCF_013141755.1 of Anopheles stephensi. Lineage (NCBI taxonomy): Eukaryota > Metazoa > Arthropoda > Insecta > Diptera > Culicidae > Anopheles > Anopheles stephensi. The sequence continues at coordinate 50,549,209 of NC_050203.1, forward strand.
AGTAATAGCAGGCACTCCCAGAAGAGTTTTACCTGCTAGTATCTGATTGACTTTTACCTGGTCTTACGTTCGGGGAATCCGTCCGATAGTTAGGAACATACCTAAGATCCACTCTGGTTCAGCAATGAGCCCTCTCTCCTGATGAAGAGGCTAGTTATCAATTATATGCTTGATATTGGGCCAAGACGAATCCACCAGAGGTTCATTAGGTTAGTTTTCCCCAGAAACTCATTCTTTGGCAGTACATCCAAGACCCCTAACAAGCAATTACCTTCAAGATCAATAATGCCAACATGTCCATTAACGAGATTCAATTCTACTTATTCGGCACAGCCATGTAAAGCTTGACCTGATAACGCTCCAAAGGCTCCAACTGTTACCACAGTAATATTTTGTCCCTAAACAACAAACAGCAGACATGGACCTGGATCGCTAGGACACCCGGTCATTGAAAGGGAACTAGCATGAATTAGTCTATTTGTTAATTGCATTACACAAATTCATGCACATGTACCCGGATTGATATTTATCGAAAGGCTGTCAAATAAATGGGAGATGTTTGCATTTAATTTTAAATTACTGTCCCTTACAAACCACTTCCAACAAACAATTATCAGGTTGAAAAATAAAACAATCAGCGCAATAAATGAATGAAACATCTCTTCCAACTATTTCGAAATTCCTTATATAAGGTTTCGTTACCAGCTTTCCCAAAAAAAAAAAAACCTTCCACCCGGATAATCTTCGCAAAAGTATGTGTCTTCTCCTCTCGCTTTCCCGCCTTTTCCCCACTACTCGTTATCTTTTCCACAACAACTCGTTTTCTAATCTCGTCGCTTCCGTGGCAAAAGAATTCCGCACTTAAAAACTACCAGACAAAAGCTAGAGAGATAATTTACGATCATCAGCCTTCGGGAGCCCATTTTTTCGGGCCACCGCTGCCGGCCGACTGCCGGATCGAACAGGAGAGTTGGGCAGAAAAAAAGCGCATCCACTGCCCGGCTCAACAACATTCTTCCATCTTCGGTGGACATTTTGGACGTAGACACCGCTTGAAACGATTAATGCAGAGCCCTTGTCCCGCGATGGGTAAGATGAGCAACCGGGCTAGAATTGCAGCGCGTGGGATTTGAGAGGGGGCCTTTGACGAGCTGTGCCGGCTGATACTGGCTCGTTCGCTCGCTCGCTCGCTTTGGCGGAAAAGTTTTTTCGCCCGGTTGGTGGATTTATTCAACCTTCAGCGGAAAATGGAAGGCAAGGACTTAGAGGCAAGGTGTAAGAGATGGAGATGGAGAGAAAGAGCGAGAGAGAAAAAAACGGAATGCCTGGCAGACAGCTAAACTTTACATATTCCGTGCAGCGCGCGGCCAGCCGACATCGATAGTTGCTACAAATGTATGTGTTTATGTTCGATGTATGTGTTTATGTATGTGCAGGAGGAGTTCGAACAAAAAAATCCTGAGACGAACCGGCATCGTTTTCGTGCAGATGAAGCGCGTGCGGTTGGTTGGCGAAAAAGGAGAGAAATTACACTCACTTCCTCAACATCAACCACCGAGTCGGTTCCTGCCGCCTTGCATCCTGGCCGGTGATGGTAACCGTTCTTTCGAATTCGATCCTACCGACGCTGCGTCGTTTCGTTTCGTTAGACGCCCCAAAAACCGACCGAAATCTGCCATCCATGCGGTGCTCTAGTTTTTATTTACACGCGACACACCATCCGAGACGACAGAGCGAGTGCAGTAATAGAACTGTGAGCACGCGGTGGTAAAACCGGCGGATGCCCAGCAACCTCCCGCCGTCTTCTTGATGGGCCACCAGTAGAAGCATCAACCGCACACACACACACACACACACACACACACAGGCCAACGTTATGCGAACTCTCGCTGGCATGGCCATATTTGAATTCCTTCCGTGTCTAGATCTCGTATTCTCTCTCCGAAAGCGGCGGCGAGTTTTTCTACCGTTTCACCATTCCCGCACATTCCCATAAGAATGGGAAGATCCTTTTTTGTTGTTGTGACGTTTCCCTTATTTCGCTCGTTCGCTTAACCATTTGTTGAAACGGGACTTTGTTGAGGTTTTTTTTTGGAAGGAAGGTCGTTTTTATTTGCTGGCAATGTTGTTGCTAACTTTCCTATAACTTATCCAACGCTTGCAGGAAGCTTCGTTAGCTCACGAACGATGTTTCGTTTTGGTAGTCGCGTTTTTGTCCTATATTTTCACTCCCGTCCGTCCGTGGCCTCTTACTATCTGGAAACCTGCGGAAAGGCGCCTGGACCATTGCTTCCTACGGTCGGCGGTATCGTGTTTCTTTCTCTTGGCCTTCCTACCTTGACCTCTATCGTTGCTTAAAGGAGAGAGTTGCTTTTGTTTCGTCTCATGCGCCCTCTGTATCCCCCCGAAAGCCCGGTCCCTATGTTTAGTAGTTGCTCACTACACTAAAGGTCTTTGATTCTAGTTCACCATTCTGGCCGGTAGTGTATCGCACGTTGAAATACGAAGCAAATGTTAGTTTTTTCTTTTGTTGCCTCCCTTAGTTATGTACAGCTTCTACAGCTGCTTTCTAGTGCAACGCTGCTCGAAAGAAACTTCGGCCAGCTCGCCGTGGACGGACCTATGTTAAGAAGAGCTGTACGCCGAAGAAATCTCAGTTGCATCATCACGTTTCGTTCGTCCGTTTGCTGGTTGCCTGTGTTATTACGTTCTTCGCGGTGGAAATTGAGGACTAAAAGAATCTGGAGGAACTAGACGAGTATCAAGTCAGGGGAGAGTGTTCGCTAATACATTTAGAGATATGATTATACATTATCGTATTCGAGAGTTGTTTTAAAAAATATAATCCGAATAAAGGAACTCAGGACAATTCTCTTCTTGACCGGTAATATGTCATTTATCGTTTAATAGTTTGAGAAAGTATACACTTTTTTAAACCCCAAGAAAGGAATTCTTTCACACATTCCGTATGTGTCACACTCTGCAGCGTCATCGTCCTGTCAGCGTCATCAACATCTGTCAAAAGTCTGCCGGTCGTTCGTTCGTTCGTTCGTTTCTGCACCGTCATCAGTGGCGCTGCCAAGTATACCTACCTCCCATTGTGAGTACCGTCTCGTTAAAGAGCCCCTCAGGCACGGACAATATTTTCTTCTAATGTCCCTCTTCTTCACTTGCGCGGAAACTTCCCGTGACTGGAGGATCGTCTTTAAGTGAACTCCTTCAAACATCGTACTGGATGTGGTGTCGAAGGCGTATTTTTATATTTTTGAGGTTTAGAAGCTAACTTAAAGTTCAAGAAACTAATTCCATGAGGCTTAATTTCGCATCGGATCGGATAGAAGAAAGTGTTTATAAGTGAGCCACCAGGAGTCTCCATCTACCCCACGATGCTGGAAGCGAAAAATCCTCACTGCACAACTTCGCTATTGCCTAACGGTTTTACCTTCATCAATAACTATGAACATGGTTTTCATATCACCGAACCGTGTGGACGCACCATTATGAAACGCTTCGCAGCTTCGTCCGCCAAACGAAAAGCTTACTTCTTTATCACATCTTACGCATCTCAATCCTGCCCAGCGGCATGCCCGGCTGGCGTTCGTTGGGCCGTTCATCGTGGAGAAACCCCCTCGCGTCGAATCAGGCTTCTGTCGCGACAAAGTGCCGACCTTTCTGCCTTCGTTCACGAGCGCTTGGTGCAACGGGGCTGCAATGTGCTCTGTTGTGTTTGTGTGGCGAGCGACGAAAGCAAAGCAAAATCAATTTTAACTTTTTTCGCTAACTTGGGATATTATTTTGCTCCCCCTTTTTTTGCTTTTGCCGCTGAATCCTTCGCTCAGCAGCTTAGGTGGAGCGTTGTGTTGGCCGCGAAATGTGGGTGCACACACATAGACACGCACACGTACAGAAAAAGAATGTTCACAGAAAACAGAGGGTATTGGCAGCGACATGAGCCCTTCGTTAAAAGGGACGCACACCGGTTATGCCACCTGTCGAGAAGTTGCAGCAGCAGTAGCAGTCGAAGTTATTTAGTTTGAAGCGCAAGGCTGGTTGGGTGGTGTAATCCCTGCGGCAACAACGGCGCCAGATAAGGTGAAAATTGAAGAAAACTTGGAGGTGAAAAAATATGTCGTAGAATATTTTTCAAAGGCTTTGCAGAAGCAACGGACACAGTTAACAGCATTATTCGGGAGAGAACAAGCATTCCAAGAAATTCCTTCTTTACTGTAGCGTGCAATGTGAAATGGTTCGGGAAATTTTAACAATTATTGGAATTTCTCCTGTTCATCTTGATCCTCAATTTTCCCGTTCACGACTAATTACGACGCCTTGTTCTCATTAATGCACCATCAGAACACGTCATAAGCTGAAACACATCGTCTGCTGTATCTGTTCCTTCCCTTCCTGCCCTGGCACAATATTCTCCCCCTCAAATGCTGCTGCTGCCTCTGAATGAAAACTCATTTCATTTAAAGTTTTCGCATGCACTTCTTTTTTTTTAGCGTATAAAAACTGCCAAAAAGAGGAGCCTGTTGGTGTGCGCGTATGCCGCACAAAATGCGAACACTTCCTACTGATCGAGCTGGCTCCAGCGTCCTGCGTGGAGAAGTTTTCCTGAAAAGCGCCAGCAGAACCGGTAAGAAGCGGGAAAGCAGGATGGGTGGATGTGATGGAGGTAGAAAATGGAAACTTAAATGGCACCCAAACTTGCAGCCCGGCTCGCTGCAGATAGAGATAGACATAACCGTGCCGTGTCCGGCCAAGTTGTTCGGTCGGTCGGCGTTGGTCTCTTTCGAGTTTTGCTGCTGCTCGCTTTATCATGCTCGTCCTTGGTTGATCCCACCCAAAGCCGCTTGTTGGAGCCTGTTGGATCATAGACCAATGTTGCGAACACACAAAGAAAAAACACATACACACACACACATTCGCTCACTTGCTGGAGCCGTTTGTGCACCGGGAAAGGCTCGTTCGTACAACCGTCAAACCAGCCCGCGGTTCCTTTATGACTCTGTGTGACACCTCAACGATTTTTTCCCCACTGTCGATCCTACTCTTTCTATTGGATGCTGCAACCCGACGGCTGGTCCGACCAAACAGCCTTAGTTTCGAAATAAAAAAAACGCTACCTCCTGTTTCATCCCGCCAGCACGAAGCTTTTTCATGCCTCCATCTACTATATGGCAGCTGCCGGGAAAAACGCATAGGAAAAGAATTTTAAAACACACACACACAAACTCTCTCGGAGGACGCACAAAAAAAACTAGGAAGACTCTTCTCATCAACGGCAGAGCAAAGCTGATGTTTTCGCTCCATTTTTCTTTTTCGCTTTTGTTTCTTTGATGCCCCCCCGCAAACGCAGTTTGCCGGAGAATTGCAGTAGCAGCGCCGCGAAATGAATTGCGCGAGGGAGCTATGAAATTTTCTTTTATTTTTATACCCTCCATCACTTTCATTTTGAAGCAGTTCTGTGGCGCGACTTTTTCCACATACAGCCCCCTTTTTTTTTGTTTCTTTGCCCTTTTTTGGTTGCGTGTGTGCAAGCACGGACATCGATTGCGCGCGTTAGTCCTGCTCTGTTTGAAATTCGGCACATTCGCCGACCATTACCGTATGGGGTTGGGGCAGCCGGGCTGACCAAATAATCGACAAAACGGCTTCATATACCGGGGGGCACTGCAGTTTACGGTCAGTCGATACGTATCGCACAAACAGCAAAGTACCAGAAAAGGGCACTAAAAAAGCAATATTAGGCTAACGAGAAGAACTAGAACTAATAGGAGACAGTATCGGTTAAAGCTTATTAATTTATAGATAATAAAAAATATATAATTTGAGCTAACTACTAACTAAAAACAAGTTATTCTAACAATAAAATTTTACATTAGTATAACAAGCTGATCAACTGCAGAAAAATGCAACCAAACATTTATTCGTAAAAACTCAGGAACGACATAGAGCAGAAATTATAAATGGTATATTTTTATACCACATTCAACGAACTAACTGTAATTTGTGAATTAATTTGTAACTTCAAAATAGCAAAATGGCTAGGTACTAGGTAGGTAGATAGTTTCTTCTCCTCATTTCACACTAAAACCACGAATGGTCTCAACTTGTCGTATCTAGCTACTTTGACTTATCTTTGTCCGTGGCTAAGTATTCAGTCCAGTGCACTGAGAGACAGTACAAGATTATTCAGGACCTGAAGAGTCTAGAGAGTCTGCCGGTCTCCTGACAGTATTCTATACCGGGTCTGTCTCGTGAAAACTGACGCCACCATTGTCGCAGCGATTAAGACGTTTAAGACATCTCGAACTAATTGTCAGATAACTGAGCTTTATTTAAAAACCTCTGTTCAGCATTAACCACTTTCCTGTAGCTTGTTGAGGAATTCTTTCACCGCACACAGTATTTCATAAAAATGTCCAACCGGGCATCGATTCCCATCCGAATCGCTGCCAGGTGGTGACGACTGGCTATCCGACTAGGTGGCATAAATAAAGCTGGTATGCTATCATATGACCGGCATGCCATAGCAAAGCCCGTTAGGCCAAGAAGATATTATCTACAGAAATGCTAGTTTTATAGGCTCATACATTAACGATCAATCGATCAATATAAGAGTTCCACAATATCCAAAGATTGGTGTATGTCCAAGCAGAAAAGTTCTGAGTGGATATCCTTAATTTCCATAGCATGAATGATGTAACACCCTTTATTGTATGTTTTTTAATAAATATTATCTAACGATATCCAGTATTTTAGTTGAAAGATTTTACCACAACAAGTAAAAAAATAAAAACATAGCATAGGCTTCAACACCAGAGGTGAAGGGATTACCGACTTCGGACATCTGATTTGAACATCCAATCTTAAACATGATCGGGGCGGTCCGGTTTTCATACGACAGAACCGGGGATTAAATCCCATCCAAATCGCATCTCGGTATGCAGGACTGACTATCTAGTTTCGTGTAAAATAAAGTCACAGAAAGCCATAAATGGTAGGCCGACACCTTTCGAGGTTGTAGTGCAAAGGAAGAAGAAGAAGATCCACGATCAAGACGATCTAGGCCCTTACCGAGAATGTTTCTTGAAACGTCATTCGAATTTTCTAAGACTTGGAAAATAAATTGAATTTATTTGTTTTTTTTTTGTTAAATAAAGTACACAACAACAAGTTGTTATTCGTTGTGTTGTCTTTGTCTAAAGTGTTTTTATTTGTAACGCCACGAGTGATCCGTTGACAGAACAATGGCATCCGGGATCAATAATTGCGTTGTCGTAAAAAGAGGGGCAGACTTTATGCAACAGTGTTCTTCCTCCCAGTCCAGCCTTGATGAAGTGGGTTCGGCCTTGCTGGCGTTGGGTTCGGAGGTGGTCGGCGAGTGCAGCCTCGTGATTAGCAGAGAGCCTGCTGTTACGGGATAGAGCACGCCAATAGCTTCTGAGTTCGGTGCTGACCTGGTCGAGCTTTGGCTATCACGGCCGGGGTGCTTGAGGAACACTGTTCGCAGGCAATTGTGTGTGCTGTCTAGTTTGCTGTTTTGGTTATTGTTTCAGCCCAGACCCGATAGACGGAAGGACGATGTCCAAATTCCGATCCGCCGATACCTGAACCCCAAATCCAGCCATCACATCCATAGAAACAGCAATAGAACCGGATCCGGATAACGAACATCTCCATCATCTACACCAACAACCTGGATACACACCCCGCAACCACCTCACACTCACAACCGAGTATGCGCGGGACAAGGCAAATAACAGGGAGGAAATGCCTTGTGCTGACCATACGGCGTCAAACCGTAATACTAAAAATATAAACAAATAATTACATACACAACTACAAGTTCTTTAATTTACAAGTTGTGTTATACAAGTTGTATGTTATACTAAAAATTTTAAATCTGGTATAGAATGTTGGAAAAAATATGCCAACCCTGATATCGGCCCAGTGCTCTATACGGTGGAAACGCTGCGAATATGCAACATTGAAAAAAAAAAAACCCCGACAGCTCCAGATGAAGGGCGTTATATGGATGCTGGAAAAGGGGGGTGGGAGTTTGGGGGGTGGCAGAAGAAAGGACGCACGTCCCGAACCGCGAACAGTGGATGCCCGAAAGTTGAATGCGCGCGCGAATTTTCGTTTATTCTTTTGTTCCAAACTTTACCATTCCTTTTTTTTAAACTCCTTTTTTTTCGATGTTCCGGCTACTCAAACTCCTGGGTGTTCCGTGGCGCTTTTTTTCGCGCTCCCTTTCTCTTCCCGTGTGATCAGCGTACTCGCACACACACACACTATCCTTATCCGCTGGTCATCTTTTTGGTACTTTTTGCAACTACGACGATTTCTCATCAGCTCTCCCTGACCCAGGACATCCTCCTATGATCGCAAACCGTGCTCCGTGCCCTGCAGCCGCCGGAAGGGGGAAGGAAGAAGCGTTGTATAATTTTGCGCCGTTTGTTTTTAACGCAAAATCCTCGCCCAAGGTGGTTAAAGTAGGAAACCCGAAAAAATGTACCGTCTAGGGTTGCTAGAACGGGTGGAAAAGGAAGCATAAAGTGATGTGGCAATGAAGAGGAAGAGCTCACAAAATGGCTCGATTTGGCGCAGCAGCAGCATACTAGGGCGATGCACATTTTATCGCAGTGAACGCGAGAAAATAAAAGCAAACTGTCCACTCGAAAAGGATATCAGTGGAATCGTTCCAACAAGTTTAAAAAGCTTACTGAAAATGACGGTAACTGTTTCACGGTCGCGGTAAAGGATGGTAACGTTTGTGGCATGGAGTTGATAACGTATTAGTCTCATTTTGTCTGGTAATTAATACAACTATAAAATAAAAGTAGGAATCGGTTTTCCTCAAAGTCCTGATTTTTTTATAATAAATATTGCTTAGCTACCAAAACTACGCATCACAACACATTCCCAATATTGATAACGTAGATCAGCAACGAGGAATGGAAGAGTGCAATATCGAATTTTGCATATTTTTCTGCCCGAGGCCTAGTTTCCTATGTACTTTATGCGTGTGCAATAAAATCATTGCTTTTTTATTATTTTTTGTTAAATAAAAACAAGCCAGTTTAGCAAAACATGAGCTGATTATGTAGGCGTTAGTGAGGATGTCAACCGCAGTAAACCAAATCTATTTATGTACGCATACATGCACCCCCATGTGGTGGTGGTTGGCTCAGTCGAGTCGGTGTTTTCACACCGAACCGAACCTCATTTACTAGCTACACAGTACCTCCGAGCCCCATCCTCATACTGGTGGCTAGCCCGTTCAGCACAATAATAGTGGCTGGAAAAAAGCGTTCATTATTACCACAATACATAACAAATCGTTCTAGCACGTTCCTCGGGTGGACAATGTCCGAGGGAAAGGCTGAAGTGGTACGCAGGCTGCTCACTAGTGTTGCAGGACACGGCAACACAAAAAATGGCTGTGTTGATGATTTTAATTTGCACAAAACAAAACAGAAAGAAATAAACATAAAAATTCAAAATGCATGTCTATTTTGCGTTCTGATACAAAAAACAAGCCCTATCAGGCACCACCCACCACATGAAACATTTTTCACCGAGCGCGAATTAAAAGTTCATCCGTTCCAGGGGTTTCGTGTTGTTTCGCGGTTTTCCATTCTCTGTCGCGTTGTGGGTGCCATGATGATGATGGTTGATCATGTATAGATTTTTGTCCAAAAAATGGCAGATTGTTGCAAGAAACCATTTTAAACTCAATACGTTGATTACAGTAAGCACTAAACAAGATTTAGGACCCTTTTCACAGAAGTTCAAAGAGGCTTGACAATAATAAAAATAGGGTGCAGTACGAAATGTTTAACTTGGGCCTTTACAATGAAGCTTTTTTCTCACTGTAAAACTTTTTCTTCTTCTTCCTTGGCACTACAACCTTGAACGGTCTCGGCCTGCCAATTCTGGCATTCTGCGACTTGATTTTACCCGTAACCAAGTCTGCGTACTGGGTGACGGTCTGGATGGGATTTGAACCCCGGTAAAGCTACACCCGCACAAAAAGCTCCGTCGTCATGTCCTCTATCTTCACCATGAAGCCTGATCCTCATTGCATAGCTCTGTCCACCAAAAGATGATCTGTCTTCTGTCTGTCTAAGTACCTCTGCCCTTGTAAAGATGCTCTGTTCTTACTATGCTCTCACTTAGTTTTCACAGGATAGCTCTGCCGGGCATTGTTAGTACCTTCCACTCTTCGATCTCTTCGTCTTCAGTGAGAACTAAGCTACTGGGTATCCAGAGTTAGTGTGCTTTTTCCTATTTGAAAAAGCTTTATTATATTCTAGGGCACTTGGCACACCAACAAGGCACTTGCACCGACGTAATAGTCGCCGAACTGATCAAAAGCGGTGGTGTAGCATTCAAACAGGCTTCGCTAAATCATTACTGAGGTATTGGATAATTATTCGATGGAAGTAGACATCACATATCCCATGTTCAAAATGGGGGCTAGATTGCAGCTACAACAAGGGTATTATAGATACGACCTATAAGATATATCCCTAATATTACAAGACCGACTTGTACCATTCCTCAAAGAGATAGTTAGAAACTATCAAAGAAAATTCCGAAACGGAAAATCAAACACTGACCTGATCTTCACGATGCAGCATATCCTGGAGAAGATGGCGGATCAGCAGCTACATTCCTCCCACCTCTTCATCGTTTTTGAAGCTGCATAAGACAGCACAGCCAGGGTAAAATTATTCGACGAAACGAGTTCATTTGGTTTCCAAAATATGCTTACCTCGGGCTGAAGATTAACGTGAACTTCTTCTTCTTTCTGGGCCTAACGACCTGGCGAGTCGTTTCTGGCTTACAAAACTTATTGATACTGCATATTTGGATAGTCAGTCCTCACTACTGAACACCGGACCGTCCCTGATTAAATTGCTGAAAACCAAATTATTGGTGGCATAATCAGCTGCCCTGTAAACTAACAACCATTTACTCAGAGGTGTTGTACAGATGACTATTCAGCCCGTAAAATCTTTTTAAGGCCATTGAAATGGACAGAGGAGGCGTTGTTGGACCAAATGAAGCAATGGCGTCTGCCAGAACTACCGAGATATTGGTAGATATTGATTGGTAGACAACGGTGCCAAGACCGCGAGTTGGTTTTAGTGCCGGATAAAAAATAAGTTAGTACTTGAAAAAGAAGTTGAACTTGGGAGTTTTACAACATCTTCAGACTTATCTAGAGAAGGAAAAATGTCCAATGAAAATTGATGATAAAAATCAAACTATTGCCATTAGAAACTAGTTTCAGGAGTCAGAACAAACGTCTAATCGGTGCAGAATAGAAATGCTGAGTATCCTGTCCAAAACGAGAATGCCTAATCTTAAGCAATGTCCAGAATTAAAGTTGCATATTTCTGATCGAAGAACATTCTTTTTATGGTGATAATTATACTAAGCACCAAGTAGTTGTGCAAAATTAGCTGCACATGCAATTTACATCTACATCCTATTAGTGTAACTACTACTAACAGAGAAGGACGCATGGTGACAGTCATAATACGGACTTCGCTGTCCATTGTTCTATTTCTCTACCCAATTCCCATTCAGTAAGTTAACGGTTCTCGATCTGCCACAATTACGTGATATACACCCATCGACCGGTGGTTCTGGGATTCGTGATTTAAATTCGTTTCATGATTTGAATGCTTTATACGGTTCGTTTTTTTTTTCTCTCTCTCTCTCATGCATTGGTTCTAAACCGAACCGTTGGGGTTTCCCTTTTTTCGCAGCGCTTTATTCCTATTTCTCGCAACAATTCTGCCTCCCGAACGGCAGAGGATTGAAGCTCACAAAGATTGATAACGAGTGTAGAGAACGCGCAGAACAGCAGCAAATGATACAAATACGAGAACCAGAAGGAGGAAAAAAACTAGCCCGAAACCAGCTAATAGATAGCGGCATAACAGCCGGGAAGCAGAAATAAAAAAACGGATAACGGATGTTGGATTCAAAGTTTGTTCACTCTGCTCAAATATGCACGAAATGAAAAACCTCGAACCAAGCGGAGCGGCGCCAGGTGAGGACGCTTTCCCAACTGCCCAATACATCCGCATACACTCATCATCAATCCGATCCTGGATCACAATTCATAACCTAACCGAACCACCGGCAAGGTACACGGGCCAGGACCCACTGGCCACAGTGGGAAGTGAGTTTAGTATGAGAGCGAGCCAACAAAAAAGTCGCTTCCTAACCATTGGCAACAGCCAAATGATGACCACAACACACCGATTTCACCCTTGTCCCACCGTCCATCCCGTTCGTTGCAACCTTGGTCACCCCACCGATCCGAGTATGCCTGTGCGAGTGTGTGTGTGTGTGTGTGTGTGTGTTAGTGCACAAAAGCTTCCGCCAATACGCCGTATCCTTGCTCCCGTCCAGGCTGTGGGCCAGAATGGCAGAGGAATAGGATCGGTCAGGAAGGCAGGGTAAAATGCAAAAAAATCATCGCACCACTGCCACTTCCATGTCACGGCACCGTACCATACACCACCCTAGCAGGACAGTGTTTTAGTGCGTGTCCCGTGCGTGAACACCGGGTAGGGTTGGTATAGATACCGCTTGGTAGTGATTGTGTAAACCGATAGAGGCACAAATTGCAAAGCACTATATAGGGGATAGCCGAGAGACGGGAATGAAGGGGGGGGGAGATTCGGTTCATTTTTTTTACCCCACACACCGATGGTCCAAAGCACAGGCCCGGATAATGAAACTAGAAAAACTCCCGACCAGGCTCGGGAAAATGGGGAACAAAAAATGCCACCCCGTCTATGGGTAAAGCACCAGGATGGGAAAGGATCGCTGGGCGGCCGTGGTAGGACGTGGAATTAAAAAAAATCTCACACACACACACACACACTCATACCCACATACCCATCATAAATTTAATCACGTTTTCTACTTTGTTCTCGTCAACATTATTCTTGCTGTGTTCGTGGAAGCCGGGGGATATTACTATTTTTTAGCACTTTTATGTGCTATAGAGATTTTCGTAATTTTTTTTGATTTTGTTTTCCATTGGTTTTGCTTTACTTTTTGCTTTTGCTGTTTGTTTTTTTTCTGTACGCGCTGGCACCGTTTTATGCGCTGCCGTAGGTAGCCATAGGTGTGATGGATGTATAAAGCGGTAGAATTAAAAATCATCAGTGATGAAATCAGTTGTGCACAAAAAAAATCAAAAACGCACCCGAATGACTGATGAAGCCTTTTTGTGTTAGAATTTTGTATGGACATGTTTAAAAATTAAATCTCTTTAAAGGCACACCCCGATTCGATCGTGTAAAATAATCGTGTTTCATGCAATCACTAATAATCTGCGAGCGTTGGAAATAAAAATCAGCAAACAGATTCAGGGCTGTTCAGAAATAGTTACAGTCTATCACGTCTAAAACCGCACGCAGAACCAGCAGAACTGATAGAAAGCCCAACAGTCTTTAATGTTAGACCAAAGAATCCTGTTATTCTAGTTCAAAAATCATCATCTAGTTCGCCAGGGAGATGGGCGTGCATGTCTTCTTTTCAATCTGGTGCTAGACAGGGCCATCCTTGACTGGGTGTAGCAAGCATCAGGCATCAGGGACCATATTCTATCAGCCAATCCGTTTCCTGACATACGCTGATGACATAGGCATCGTTGGGTTGAGGATCTACTATGTAGCAAGAGCTTTCCAAAAGGATCGAGCGAGCTACACTAATCCTCGAGATGGAGATTAACGAGGCGAATACCCAAATGATGATGGCACTACTAGCGGCCCTGCTAACAAATACTGATTTACGCAGGGGTGATGTACAGATCGGTGACCACACCTTTGAAGTCGTCCAAAGCTTGAACTATCTGGGGTCAAAAGTCGGCGGCACAGACAACAACATTAAGGTTGAGTTACGTGCAAGGGTGCTGGCTGCCAATCGGCTATACTACAGCCCGAAGAACTTCTTCACTATAAATACCTGTCGCAACCGACGAATCTGGGATTGTATAGATCATTTAATGTTCCAGTACTCTCTTCCATTTCTGGGCGAAGGACTCTGTGTAAAACTGACGAAACCCTCATAGCCGCAGTGGAGAGAAAGATGCTCAGAAGGATTGTTGATCCCGTATGCGAACCCCTTGATATAATCTGAACTCTCCAACGTTTTTTTTCTTCTGATATTTAGAAGGTGAATCATGCATATGCCCAGAACCACTCCTTTAGTAACAGTAATAGAATTAAAATACTAGTTCTTCATTGTTACTCACCTAACAAACAGCTGTTCTTGATTATTTACTCGCCAGGACACTACGGTTGCACCTGCAATTAAAATGAAGAATTAATCAGTATTTAGTGCGCAAATAGTGATAAATGCAGTATTTGAAAATTTAGCACAAAGGCGTGTAACATTCCTAATGCAGACGTTGCTCGCCACCCCGAGCGAATCAACACGCCTATGCCGTCGCAGTCTCAACGCTCCTACGCTTCAACGGTGAAGAAGAGGAAAATTTCAGACAACCTCCCTCCGGCGAGTGGGATAAGTTATTTCCCTTACGGCGGAGAATTCGTCACGAAAAAACAAAACCGTCAAGAATCAGAAGGATGGACAGCCGTCTCATAATTATTTTATTAATAGCACCAACAAGTAAAGCGGCGACGTGTACGAAGTGCATTCCACACATTCCACTGCACTTTGCAGCACTACACCGCACAGAATGGGAGTCCGATGGGCTACAAAAACTAAGATAATTAACACATCAACAAAGGATATTTCCAATTTCTTCCGGTTCATTTGGGAAAGGTTGGTGCAATGCAATTTCAACCATCTCTTTCCTGTGCGTTTTGTGTTATTTTTTGCCTTAAGCAAGCAATAAGCAATAAAATGTGGTTTGTATAAAATAAAAGCGTTAACTCGTATTAATTTTGCTGGCTGTCGTACAACTCAATATTGTTAATTTGATAATTATAAAGCGGCCCAGTAGCAGAGGCGACAACGGCGCCAGTCTTCATACGGCAGGAACTGGGTCCAAATCCTATCCGGACCGTTCCCTTGTAGTGAGGACTGACTATCCAACTACGTGGTATCATTAAACTAGCTAGTAAGCCACAATCGGCAGGCATGACCTTAGAGGTCGTTAAGCCAATAAGGGAGAGAAAGAGAGATAATTATTTAAAGTGTAAACTAACATATAAAACAGGATATTGTAGCGTTGCTACTACAAGGAGCACAGCAAACTGAATAGTGACCTCAATTTTGTGCATCGAACTCTCTCTCTCTCTCTCTCTCTCTCAAACCAATATTGATTCGTCAGACTCTGGAATGCTAGTCATGTCATGAGAATAGCACAGGACAATCCAGACTGAAAAGCGTTGTCTGATCGTTCAATTGGATAGAGTCTCTGATAGAGTGATAGTTCCAAATAAAGCGATGGGGTAGATACATCCACCAAAAAGGCTCGGATAACGGTTTGGAAGACTACGAGACTTGACAAGTTCAGGTGGCAAGTGAAGGTTAGCATGATGGCTGTGTTGCGTGCGCCAGAAAACATAAGATATTGGATTGGCATACGACGGCACTTGACCATAATAGATTGAGAGAAGCTGAGAGTATTAAGCAATTGTACATCAGGGATTAAATTAATGAGTTATCGAGATGGACTAGTGAGCCATTTCTAGTTTTGTTTTAGTATTTCATTCACATTTGACCAGGTTTTACGCAATAATATGTCAAACATGTTACTTGAAAAAAGTTATGGAATGATCCATATCCGAGTTGCAAATATATCTTAAGTGAATATAACATTCCATTGTATGATTGTAACCTTCCACTACGAGAATACAATATTCCATTATCCAGTTGATACATTCCACCGTGTGATTCAAAAGATCCATGATATGATTCGAAACCTTGTATGATCAGAGCCCAGATATGTCTAGCAAATTACCCGTTTATCCCAAAGCATCCGTTTATCCCACATCCCTGTATATCACCTAAGTCATTTTAAACTGCATAATCTTCTTTGGTGTGGTTCTCTATGTTGTGATTGACAACAAAAAACACATAAATTCGGCGTGCCAAAAAGCTAAATAATGAGACCTTGGTGCAGGATAGTTCACTTTAGATTTGATCCCATAACATGTCATCTGTAAGCCCAATCTTACAGGGTATACCAGGCTATGAAGAATCTAACTGCAGTGCGTACAGCATATTCCAACAAAATAAATGCCCATGTACAAATGAACCACCCCGAAAACAACTCGCCACACGTACATCGCTTCGTGTCCAATCTTCTTAACTCAACACATCAAGACATCGTAACACACTTCTCTACGATGACCCCAACGCTGGGGGTTTTTTTCCCTCTGCGTTTGCTACACTCAAGCTAAGAAACTCATTCAACCGAAAGCAGCTGAAGAGGGAGGTAACTACGAAGCCAAGAGACCTCAAACGACCTTCAACAAACATTTTACTCATTCGTAAAACGTGCCACCACACGCCACACGTTTCGCGTTAGCCGTGTATCCGGTAAAGTGCTTGCCAAAGTATGGGGTGGTGGATGCTTTAGGACAAAAATCGAAAACCGAAACCGTGGATCGAAACGAATGCGCGATGATAGTTGCGTATGCTACACATCCGGGGCTGTTTGAAGTTTTGCTTCGACGATGCACCAGGGTTTGCAGTTTGATGCCGCGCGAATTACGTCCGAAAATGGTAGGCAGACAGAGGCAGCTGCGACATTCACGACGAGGTAAAGATCGAAGTATTTTATTAATAGCTAATATTGTGATATTTGTTTCCCCCCAAAAAAAAAAAAAAAAAACACTCGACGGAAACTGTGTGCGATGTGCTGGTGTTGTTGTTTTCCTAACTACCTAACACCTTACTGCCGCGAGCAAACGACCAATACACACGTTCACTTTTCGCGGTTCATGATCACAGGCCCCAGCTACTGTCGGTGTCTCTCAGCGTCTGCCTAGCAAACACTTACTGTGGTCTCTGTTTGCACTACGACCACACAGCTTTCCGAGGTCTCCCGGTTTGCCACGACCGAGACTGAGCCTACCCCTCGCGCTAGACGTTGTCCCTTCACTGCCAACCCGCTGGGGGTCAAGTGTTTGCTACTGTGGACAAATCGCTCAGAAGACAGCACCCCAACGGATATTAACTAGCCTTTAACCGTGATAGTCGTCTTGGTGTAGGTCCAGTCGAGCCTAATCCATTTGGCAGGGTTTCTAGCACGAGACTCTGATGACCTTTACACAACCTAATGCTTTTTCGCGCATTTTGGATCGCATTTTTTTCGCTTTGTTTACATTTAAGCTATCACAAAACATAAAGCATTCGTGATTATGATCGTTTGTTTTGGAGTGTTTGTGTGTTTTTTTTTCTTGAAGATTCGGAGTTTTTTTCTTCAACTTTTTATTAAAGAAAAATTCTACTCGTAGAGTTGGAGGGTCTAGGCTGACAAGTGTTTGCGTAAACTAAGCCGTCGTAGATAAATATACTGTTTTCGTGAACCAATCGCTATAGCAGTGTTGAATTCTCTAACAGGCAAACTCTTAAACAAACCTTGTTTAATCACTAATCGAAGGGATCGGTATTATGGTTTTGTGTTAGAGAAGTCAAACTTTCGTTAAGCTCTTATTTTCGTCAAGTCGCGAAACGGTAGCTATGATGATTTCCGTCCGAAGTTGTATTAAAAATGTAAACAAAAGTAATTGCCGATTTCATTTAACTCGTGGTTGATTGTGAACTTTGGGCGGTCCGGCGGCCGACGCCGGTCTTCACAAGGCAGAACCGGAGTTCAAATCCCACCCCTACCGCCTCCCCGTACGCAGGGCTGACTACTTTGGTACAGATAAAATCAAGTCACAGAAAGTCACAGAAACCGAGACCCCTCGAACCTTGTAGGGCCATGCAAGAAGAAGAAGAATTATTAACTTAGATACAATTCATTAGCAACTACCTCAGAAAGAATGCGTTACTGGATCTTCAAAAAACACGCAGAAGGTTAAACCCCGTTGGTAGAACGGATGATTCGTCTTTTCCTGGTCTTCATTGTTCATACACTGACGAAACAAATGTCTGTTTTAATTCTATACAGAAAAGTCCTAGGTCACAAAACTGGGCGTAGCGTAAAATGCTATCAAATAAATTTGTTAACGAATTCATAGACAATTTTTAACGAAAAAAGCTTTGGAGTTCAAAAAAATAAAAAATAAAAACTGTGACTCATTTTTTAGCCCTGGGTCGGCGGAAGAATTTTGCTTTAAATCGAGGTTCTTCTTGGTAACCGTAATTCTGACGTTAGATTAAAAATTTTCGTTAAGTTTCAAGCTCTGCGCTGTCTAACGGGTAGCCAATTTGACAACCATAATACCGATCTCTCGAATTAGAGAGCTTTTGTCGAACACTCGAGCTTAGTAATAAGGACTTCAATGTGTAGTCTATTGGTGACAATAATTATTTTTAAGTTTAGTTTAGAGAGCGCTCACACACAGTCCGAGAGTTGGAGCTGAAAAATGGATCTACGAAAAATGACAACCTATCACCTCGCATCAAATTTCGCGTGTAGAAACATACGTGTAGAGAATTTGAAATATTTCGATAAATTTCGACAGATTTTTGAATTGTTTCTTTCAAGGTTCAAGTTTCTCAGCTGTTGGATGTCTTTCTTGCATCTGGGAAAGTTAAAAGAAGAAATGCTGCCACATTCCTTCAAAATTACCCGTCAATGTTCGCAGCTCCCATTCTCAGCTTCGATCCCGAACTGTGTGTAAGCAACAATCGATAAGCAAAATGTGTCGAACGATGTCTCACGGCATAAGATATTAAGCCAACCTCTGAACTTTACAATTTCACGCTATTCAACGATTTTTTTTTAAATGCACTCAAAAATAATATTCATCACAATGGGAAACCGTTTCCCGGTAGCATTTGCACATTGTTCATGGCACAAAGCCAAAACGTTAAACGATTTAGTACGTTTCTAAGCATTCGCTAACAACGTCCCGAAACTTTCTTCCATCGTGTCTAACGGTTGTCCGGAAACGTAAACTTTCGTTGCAAAATCAGAGTTGCGAAAAATTTTGCGAATCAGCCAGCCAGCCAGCACACGCGTACGGACGGGCGTGATGATCGCGGAGAAAACCGAAATCGCTAAAAGACAAAACCTCACGACGAGATTAGGGTTTGCCAAAAAACCTGATCGGTGGGTTTCTTTCTTTTTTTGCACCGGCGCCGCGCGTTCACTTCATGCTTCGCTTTCGAGGTGCTTGGTTTGATTTGATGCGCCTAGCTTTCTATCCACCAGAAGGGTAACCATAAAAAAAGAACCGAGTGCAAAAGCAGCAAAAAGGGGAAAAAAAAGAATGCTCAAAACTGTGCCAATTCTTCCACTTCCGTTGGCCGTATACACCCGTTTGGCGCAGAGCATCGAACAAGGGGAGGCCTCCCCAAAAAAGGTATCACGACCAGCACCAGCAACAGCAGCATCAGCCGTGGGGAGGATCAGGGTGGTGGTTCTATTGCAAATTTATCTTTTTTTTCTTTTTGCTTGTTGTATCTACTTCTTCGCACACAGAGATTTTGTTTGTTTGTTGTGTTGGGCCTACACCTCTGCTGTTTTCTATTCCGCCGGCTCCGATCGACAAAAATCGCCAACTCTGGGTGCCGCGAAAGTTTTGCTGGCGAAATTATTGTGCGACCACAAAGCACCGCCGCCGCCGGCAGCACAAGCTTCACGGATCGCGCGCACAGTAACGGTCGATCTTGTCGTCTTCCGCGAATTTTCTTTCCCCCTTTCGTGACTCCTATCCTTCTTACATACCTCCTCCGATGAACGTGGAAATTGGAGCTTTCATAGGTTTTTTTTTTGTTTGGTTGGTTCCTTATACCAGTCTTTGGTGGTGGCCGATGATTGAAGAAGTGGCCCGAAACATAAAAAAACTAGGAACACAAAAAAATGCCAAACCAGGGCTCCAGTTTTGGGGTCTGTTCGGACTAATTTATCCTGCTCTCGATGGGCGCCTCTAGGCAGCTGACTTCCCTGCGAGCAGGCTGCACTCGAAAAAAATAGGATTCAACACGCAAACACACACACACACACACACGGACGCGTGAGCGCAAGTATAGAAAAATTAGTCAAATGAACGAACGGAGCCAAGTGCGGAGGGAAATTAGAAAGGATCCTTCCATCCTAAGATGATTCGAAAGTTTCGGGTCTGCCGCAAGAAATGGGACAGTACCCCACGAAAAATGCCTCCGGGTGACTGATGTAACGGGTTTGGTTAGACTTTTTTTTTTTCTTTCGGGAGGACGGGTTCGGTTCTTTTGGATGCTGTTCGGAGGGGTTGGAATAAAAATTGCACAGCTAAAACCAGCTTTGTACGGTACAGCCTGGATCGAACGAAATTTGGTGGAATATTATTTAAATTTCGCCACGCCCGTGCTCAACTTAGAATATGGCGAACTCAGTTTTATACGAACAAGCAAGTACACTTTTGCTTAAATATTGTACACTATTTGATCCATAAAATGGAACTCTTGACTCACTCAGGGTAGTCTTCTTCTTTCTTGGCCTAACGACCTCCTACGTCATGCCTGGCATTTCTGGCTTACGAGACTTATCGCTACCGCATAGTTGGATAGTTAGTCCCCGCTATGGGAGAACGGTTCAGCTGGGATTTGAACTCCGGTCCTGCCGTGTGAAGACCGGCACCGCTGTCCCATCTATCACCCCATGTAGTGTTTCAAATGAATAGTGGAATCTTGCGCATCGGCTATAGAACTTTACAATCATATAATGGAATTTTGTACTCAGTTGATGGAAACAGCAAAGAGATGGAAATTTCGCAATCAAGGATTGAGCAAATTAACTACAACGAATACCGATAAATTGTCGCGTTAAACCCCTTGAAATGTGTAGGGATTGAAGCAAATGATCCAATGACTGAGTTGTTCCATAAAGTCGAGGGAAAATCCTCAACTGATTGCAAATTTCTCCTCACTGAAGGCAAAAATCCATTGTATGGTTGCAAAGCTCCCAAATCCAAGTGAAACATTCCCCTAAATGATTCAAGTATTCCGTTACATGAATTGAAGCCGTGTAAAGCTAACATAAAATAATGAGCAATTTCCGGACAACGTTGATATCTTATCCCATCCTTCAAGAACTAAAATTATATCTTTTCTTCTTATGTCTACGCGTCTCAATCGTTAGTATGATGCTACTTAAAAACGACTGCTTTTTTCCCCAGCAATCGACATCCGAACCAGCAGAGTACAACGGTTCCTCCGCTGTCCGCTTGCTGGTGGAATGTCGCTGTCGATGGACCATGCTAATGTTTTGTCGTAGGCCGTGCCGTGGTCGGTAGAATGGAATGGTACCAAAAGAAGTCGCAACAAAAAATGCGACAAAACACGCACACATTACATGCCGAACAATGGTAACTGCAACAACGGTTATAACAGTGACTACGCGCCATATCCGATGCGGTGTTGGTCGGTAATGAACGTGCGAGTGTAATCCGGGAGTAATAACGTCCGGCGAAAAAAAAAATTAAATAAAATAGCACACACACACACACACACACACACACACACACACACACACGATGCGGCATGACGGTCAGAGCACTCGCATATAGTTTATGTATATAGTGTAATTACACATTGCCCTTCCGTCGTACATTCTAACCTTCCTACGCCTTTCAAGTCATTCGCTGTGGCTGCTACCACAGCAACACTTTTCCTACCAGAGTCGTTTAGAAGGAGCAGAGTCAAAAAAAAACGCTCGATTCAAGTTTAAACTGTGCGCTGTGAATTTACCCGAATTTCGCTACTTCAATCGTTGAGGAATTTGCGCCTTGTTCTATCGACTATTTCAACTCTCCAATTTAATACTTGTGCACTTAGAAGAAAGAATAGCTTTTCTCTGTTTCAGATATTTATAGGTTCGCAACACTGTTCAAGCAACAATTCCAGTCCACCACCAAAAACGGTATGTTAATTCATTAGCCAGAGAAGAACTGAACGCCCCGGAATGGTTCAGTGTGGGCACTTCAAATTGGGACGATTTGCTTTCGATTTTCGTTTTTTTTTGTTTTTTGCTATTGCTTCGAATCCTTTTCTCGCTCCACCGGCCTGCACAAACAAAATTCAAATCAATTAAATGGATGATTGATCCCACAGGCCAATAATGCCTAGCCGAGGCGCACGGCAGCTAGGCCGGGCGGAGGCGAGAGTTCACATTTCCAGAGAATATTGCTTTTAAAAACATTTCCAAGAACCGAAAAAGGATTGCGGGCGCCCGAGCAGTGTGTCTGTGTCTCGCAAAGCACTGCTCCACGACGGACTGCAAAACAAATCAAATTTCTACGCTGCGAAAGTATCCTGTTTCGAACGTTCGTGTACTTAGTGCTTGTCGATGGGCCGAATGTTTTGCTGGTTGTGTATCCATCTCGTATGGTAACACATTGATAACACACTCAAAACAATTGGCGTTGCATTTCTGCAACAGTGTCTTTGATGTGCTGTGCTGAAGAACATGAAACGTGTAACGATTGGCACAGATGAATCAATGGCTTTGCAATGCAGGACAGACTTAGCACAGAAGTACAAGACAATTAAAGTGGAAGCCCGACTGGCTTCGGCTAAAGCGACAACAGCCGGAGTGATAATTATTTCACAATCCACGAAATTTGGACTATTCCTGCCCATTGTGAACAACAATTAAGGTCTCCAGTAAGTTGTTCAAACACTTGCGAAGTTTTAAGCATATCTTAGAATAACCTAAAAGACAGAACTTAAAAATAAAACCAGACAACTCCTAACTGCAACAACAAAATAAAACCGATTGCTAATAACAACAAATTAACAATTTCATAACACATACGAATTTCACAACATATGAAACATCAAAGAACGTTTCCAATCAGTGGCAGTGACAAGCAAACAAAAAAAAATCCTTTCCTGATAAGAACAAAACCTCCAAGGAAGCATGCTTCCTCCGCTCGAAGCCAAATGTTCACGATCACGTTTTGTGTTTGATTATCAACCTTTGGCTTTTGGTGATTGTTTAAAACCAACACACACACACACAAAAAAAGGACAATTTTCACAAAAATCGGCGACACATTTCACAACCTGATGTTAAAGCTAATCAATGAATATTGCTGCCACTGTCTGGCGGGTTTCATCCGCTGCATCCGAAGGTCGCGTGTACTTCGTTGCCGTTCGTTAGGTCACCGGCGAACCATCTGGGAGTCGCCCCACCGAACGAGAGATCATTAAGCCGATGGCACAGATTCTGTGCCGGGCGGGCCAGACAGTTGTTACGCACTTTTCACTCCCATAAATCACGGCCAGTAAGGAACGAAACATCAAGACAGTTCCGAATTGGTTCTTTGATTTTGTTATGGTTCAGGAGAAACGAAAAAAAACCTTATGGGTCACCTAGAGCGTCTAGTCGGTTCCGCAGTCTAGTCGGTTCCAGAGGAGCTGGTTGAAAGGTTCACGAACTTCTAATCGCTGCACGACAGCTGCACGCAAACAAAACTTTCAGCGCTTGATAAGTAAACCTACAGCACAGTGATGACGTTCTTTTTTTCTACCAGTAACTGCAGGCCCCTTTGAGAAAGTGCAGATTTTGGCACTTTTGACACAGGCAAGAGACGAATTATTAAAGGAATTTATGCTACAGTCTATGTTTTCAGTTAGTATTCCGTATAGATAGGCCCAATTTAATCTCATACAAGACAGGTACACAATTTCGATAATTTTTATATGTGTCCAACGTTGTTTTGGACGATCATAACACTGGGTACGGGAACAACAAACAGTTACAAACTCTACTAAGCGAAATGATCTGATGTGCAATCAAAGTACAATTTATCAATAAGTTATTGCAATAAAAAAACCTAGCTAAAACTAGTTCTAGGCGAGTTCAAAGAGTAACCGTCGTGCATTCACGTTTCAGTGCTCAATGTTGCAATATTCACGTTATCAGCAGGCCGCGTGTGCGATGATCTTCCTCTTTTTCTTCCTACGTACCCATCCAACAAACCAACCAAACTTTATGACACTAGACAGCAAATGATAACGATACGCTTCAAGTGAATAGTCCAACACGTCGGTACGATGATAAGAGCAACTTGCCGTACCGTAACGTACCGCTGGCAGATTTTACCTACACAGACCTGCTCCAAACGATGCACATTTGCTGCTTGATGCGATTCAGTGATAGATTTTGCGATAGCCTTAGAATCTTGCAAAGCTTGCCATCTGCTGACCGAAAGACGGAGTTCGTTAACCGATTAATCAAAACAAAACAAACAATCGAATGTATAAAAGCCCACAGTCACGTGTCACGTTACCTTGTGCATCGGCCCCCTTAGGTGTCGATGTCGATATTGAACCCTTCTTAACAGATGCCATCGCAAAACCTTTCAATGTGGAGATTTCTTTTTTTTTTTTTTGTTAAGATACACATATAAATTAACCCTGCTATTGTTTATTTGCTTATGCCTGCTAAATGCACCCGGAACCGTAGGAACATAATATCGCACGCACATGCGTTCTGCGTGGAATTTCAGAGAAAAAAGTGCTTAGCCACAAGCTCTACTTATTGATTTATTTTTGTTTCACCAAATAAAGCAACAAAATTTATCAAGGTGACAAAAAGCGTGATCGGACAGGGCACAAAAAAAAATGCTACCCCCATTCAAATAAGAAAAGAAATGATTACTTGTCAAAAACCAAACTCGGTGTTCTGCGGCGTGTACTACATTTGCTGCAAGAGTACAAGAATTGCCAAGAGGTGTAAAAAACTACTTATCAATGAAATCTATGAATAGCCTTAAAAAAGTGCTCAATCAACCACTAACTTGCACCACCTGCAATTGATCACCTTTTGAAGAAGAAAAAAACAAATAAAGTTGCATTTGTTGCATCTTTTTCTGTTCATTGAGCAGTTTTTGCTTTTTTGGAGGGCATTGATTGAGCCTATTATTAAAATAAAACAATTCAAATTCCATTGAAGAACATATCGTTTTTTTCTTTTATTCCAGCATTGACCGAAAAGCAACTAAAAAGCGACCTAATAACAAATAACATAACAAAGCATTTGGTAAGGTACACTACAAGCGAGTTTTTTTAAATGTTTGGTGTTCCGATACCGGATGTTGCTACATGTAGCGTGCATGCACGTTGGTGACGTGATATTATTGTGCGTGTGAATTTGGGCTCAAATTAGTCGACCTTACGGCCACGGAAAACCACTGAACCGAAAATGATGGTCAGTTGAAATAAAATAGTAAAAATTTAAAATATTCTGTGTGGAGTACGAGGTTGCACGATCCTCGTTATTGGAGGCAGCTAAGGACTTTGGCAGATCGCCTAACGTTCCTATTGGAGATCGGTTGGGAAGCGGGGATGATATGATAATATGTGTTGCATCTCGGATAAATGAATTAATGTATGAATGAGTGCGATAATAGAGGAGGCTTGGTATGACATAGGCAAAATGTCTTAAAGCATCCAAAGCACAGATAAAGTAAAGTGCTGAAGGATCACTTGATCTACTACCCACGGAGGAACACAAGAAGAAAACGCTCCAAGCACGGACGGGATACGATGTTCACTGTTACAGGCAATGATACACGACACAGATTCTCGTGTATCAGACAGAGGACTCTTTTTCTTCTACAGAAAATCAGGACTCTTCTTCTTCTTTCTTGGCCTAACAATCCCTAGGTTATGCCTGCCATTTCTGGCTTACTACACTTATTGTTACCACATAGTTAGATGGATAGTCAATTCTTACTAAGGGGGAACGGTCCAGATGAGATTTGAACTCCGTTTCTGCCATGTGAAGATCAGCGCCGCTGTCACATCTAACACCGGACCTCCAGGTCTACGAATTTGAATTAAGGAACTACAATCGACGGATCATCCGATAGTCTCCAAACCCTAAGGTAATTGTAACTTAGTTCTATTGAACTTAACTCTATGTTGTAACCTAGTTTTAAGCAATACGGCCCACCCTTTTTATTCATTTTGGATGACCTGATCGTATTGCTCAAAATTAGATTACAAAACGAATACAATTCACGATAGTTCCTCTTCCATTTCCTATTCGCTCTTCAAACCGTGAAAGGGCACCTTATCCCGGGTGAGCTGGGCCGTCCTTATCGAATAAAATGTTATAAAATATAAACAAATTTTTGAAATTGTTTGCCATATTACACGCGATAACATTCATCTTTCTATTCGAGATTTAAAAGCGAATTTCAGTCTGTTTTTGCTGGGTTTCGCGTAGATGTGTTACTTTACGCGTTACGATGCGTTACTTTCGCCAAAGCTTTTCTTAGGCTCATATTGTTGGTGCTTGTGACCTAAAGCACTCAACGCATGATAGTAGATGCATCAAATGAAAGGTACACCGGTTCGCTTGAAATGATTAGTTGAAGGTGACGATATTAATCTGAAGAATTGTTGCGATAATTTCGAACGTACAGAAAGGCATCTCTTCCGAGAATGTCAATCTTATCGTAATTGTATCAGATGTTTTAAAACCTTGCTCCGAAGCTCAACCGAAACGCATGTGACGACGATCGAGCATTTCAAACTGCACTATGCGACACCTTCATTCAGATGTCCCCACCAACAACACCTTCTCAAAGCTTGCTGCGAGTTCCAGCCAGTGGAGAGTCACATTGACTCAGGGTCACTCGGGTTGGGAAGGGGGGCTCCTATTGTCGTCGGCCTGACTAATGCGCTACCTATCCCTACCTGCCGCCGTTTCAGTACCGACCCAAACTGCTTCATTAGCGTGTCTGAGCTGGCGGTGGCTGTGTGTGCGCGCGGTTTGCAGATTTGTTTGCGTCGTCGACCATTTCCCCCGCTGGTAAGCGCGTGTGCAGTGTGCACAGCAGCAGTTCAGTTCGGGTCTAGTTCAAACTTTTCGAACCATCGAACGAGCTAAATCAATTCCACCCCAAGGTTGGAACCTCACTCGCGCAGCACCCGGCCACCCCAAGCGGATTGCATCGGTTCGCGTATCGTGAGTGAATGGCGCGCTACCACTACCACCAGCTCCAGTCACCCAATGCTCTCCATACTACTAACCATAATGTTTGAAACCATCGAAATTGTGTTGTGCCCTCCAAACGTGAAGTGTTGCTGGTAAGCGGACGGTCGACCAAGCTTAACGTGACCGTTTGGTGGTGTAAAGAAACCAAAAAAAAACTACAGACGCACCTTCGTAACGCAAATCCTACCTTCCTTCCACATATGTGCACTTGATCGTAACCTGCGCGGTCTACGGTGGTTGCGTTTAAAGCGTCTGACGGTAAAGTGGTTCAAACCCGACCCCCGAGCCGGTAATTGATTGGACGTTTTTACTAGGCGGAAATTACCATCTGCTTACCACGGTGATTATAACACCACCACCAGACCTTTGGATTGGACCTTAACAAAGCATTCCGCGAGCAACAACATTTCTTGCAGGAATCATCAGGTCAGTTTCGTACAATAAAATGGGAAGAATGACGACCTAAGCGGTAGGTTACATCAAATAAATGACATCAAAGTACAAAATCGCAGCATTACTCGGCAACGAAAACTGTGCCCACCCGTGATCGTTCCGAATGAAGCATCCGGGTTTAAATAAACACGCTCCCCATGTGTACTGTGGCGAATAATAAACCCAACCTTAAAGACGTCCACGATGGCGGGCTTCTGGACGTGTGAATGTATGGGCGATTGATCCAAGAGTAAAAAATACTTTATTATTACAGCCCAGCATCAAGCATGAGCATAACCGTTTGATGAACGCTCTGTTCCGGGCTCTTCACAATCAACAGCCAACGCAGATGTTTTTCGGTTTCGGCCTACATTCGGGAAGTTCTTGTCTATCACAACCCCCAAAGAACGCGATGATAGATCTCTCGTTGCTTCCAGTCACAGAGTTATATTAGATGGGGTGTCTGGGTGGCTCAGACAACAACAAAATCGGCACCGATTCTCTCTTAACGATCAAACGTACTACTTACCGTGCAGATTAACGGTGCAGGTCGTATTGTTGCCCCGATCGAGGACCACCACACTTGTGGCGGTCATGTTCGATTTGTTGTACTGGAATTTTTCCTTTTTCTTTCGCTTTCCCGGCTGGTCACACATATACACTGCTTTGTTTCTACGGTGGCCACGTGGAAAAGTGACGGGGACACAGATATCCCGGTTGGGGGCTTCCTCCGCAAAGCCCAGAACGACGCGCCAAAAACCGAGTCGCGTGCAGTGTCTTTTCGGCTGGGAAAGCTGGGTTTTGGCCGGAACCGGAAAACTAGGAAAGGCACTAGCAAGTATGGACGGCGAGACCACTGGACACCAGGATTTTCTGAAAGGACCCG
Organism: Anopheles stephensi; assembly: GCF_013141755.1. Lineage (NCBI taxonomy): Eukaryota > Metazoa > Arthropoda > Insecta > Diptera > Culicidae > Anopheles > Anopheles stephensi. Next base: position 50,577,648 of record NC_050203.1, read on the forward strand.
GACTTCCCGACCCTTAAAGTCGAACACTTTCACTTTTTTCACCCCGTTCACCACACGGAATCTACGTACAACACACACACCACAATGCGCTTTCGATCGAGAACACTTTTCTATTGGAATGAGAAGTAACGGAGAATGGGAGGTTAAGAAAAAAGCGTCCCCAATCGCCAAGTAAGCAGATTCCTTCGTTGCTCCCTTTTGGTCCTTCGCGAATCCTTCCTTTGGCCACCTTCTTAAAGCAATTAAAATCCAAATCCTTTTCTCGTTTCCGTTTTCTGGTCCCTAGCCGCCTGGCCGCCCTTCACTTCCCTATCCAGAGGCCAGAGCTGTTTGAATTTGATTCTGTATTAAACCTCATCTATCGGTGGATGGCAGCATGGCAGGCGAACCGAAGGCACACTTTACCGGCTTTCGGATCGCGTTTCCTTTCGCTCCCGGCCTTACCTCACCAACCGTCTCAGAACACACACACACACGCACAGAAAAACGGGAAAAGAGGTGAAAATTAAAAGAAAAGCTAAGGGAAAGAAAAGATGGGACCACCGTTACCCCGCGGCAAAAGAAGGTAAACTCCGTTGTCTAGGGAACCTACTCACATCCGAAAAACCAGTACTACACTACGGTACTACGGGTAGTAGTCTGAGGGAAGCCGGGGGTCCCTTTTTTTAAATTTAGTCCTCCGTTGCGCTTGGGATAGCGAGTGGTAAGACATGGATTTTCTTGGCCGGATTGAAGATGGCTCTTTTTTTACATTCGCTTAATTCGCTGATGAATCAGATCCCTGAGCTATATACTACCTTTCTCGTTGGCGGAAACGAAATTCGATTAAGCTTTTTGAGGCCCTGTTCCCTGTTCTTTTTTTCTGTTTTGCTCTGTGCGAGAAACAAACGGAAACTAATTTACTAGAAGTACACTAGAGCGAACCGGTTGCGGGTGTCCTATCGAGTTGAGGGAGTTTTTAACAATTTTTTACCACAAAAAAAATCACATTAAGTATGTTTAGGAGGAATGCCTATAAAAAGTGGCACAGTCACACTCTGATAGGTTGCAAATAAAAAGAAAACTCAAGTCAAAGGACAGGCACAGTACTTCACAGGATCGACTCGACTGTTCGGCTCCCTTTTATGTTCGGGAAACGTGGTTTTTCGCTCGCGCGAAGAAAAAAACACCCCACAACACACACGCACACACGGAGTCCCTAACACTTCTGAACACTTTGGGGCGAGGAATCTAAAAAAAATCTGTCTTCTGGGGAGGGGTAGAGAGAGTCAAAAGAAGGAGCAAAAAAAAATTATTTCAAACGCCAGGAAACTCCTTTACATCCCCAACACATTCCACACTTTTGACGAGTAACGGCAGCAGAACGCACACTTGCCTCCCTTTTTCTTTACGACAACGCAACGCGGGTATACATGGACACACCACAGAACGTAGCACGCACGGCACACGGTCACGAGCGGAGCGCTGCACGGAAAAGGTACGTCTGCACCGGAACACGAAACCGTTCGAAATGAATGTGCGGCTTTGGCGGAGAAGCGCCAACAGCCCAGCGTAGTGCGGCGGCCCATACATACATACATACAGCGGGGCATGGCGCGCATCAGTGTATTGTGAGAAGGCGCGTTTCAATCCGAAACTCCATTCAAGAAGCAGTACATAAAAACAGAAACGTTCGCTGCACGCCGTGCGAGAACGCAGCAATGAATGGGGAGAGCGGCAAATCCAGCTCCAGCAGCACCGTTCATATGACGCTGTCGGGCTGCGTGAGAATGGAGCAAATCCGCCGGTCCAGAAACGTAAGAGCGGAGAGCAGAGCCGTGGAGCTTTTACTACACCGGCGTGATTACGAATGGCAGGGTTTGATGGACGAGTTGTGCGAGTTCGGATTCAGAAGCTCAGTATTATTGGCGTGAGTTAATAAAGGCGAAAAGATAGGTAAACATGAAATGTATAATAAAAAGCATTCGAAGAAGAATATCCTGAAACCTTATCTGGATTTGCTATATGTTATTTAAATGAGTACACTCTATTGAGTACACTCATTTTACTATTTGTAAAGCTCACATGTCCCTCTGACACATGAACGCTGACCAAGAAGTTCACTAGCAGCGGAGACTCTGACTAGAGTCCACTAACAACGTTCGAAGGAATTTAGGCTCCGTATGAGTGGAAGGTCCTTGGTGGAACCGTTACAATGATGTGCAACGATTTAGATTCGTCATGCTGTGGTGCACTGGTCATGTGATGAGAATGGTACAGGAAGGCCATGAATAGAGCAGACATTGAAGGCTCCTGAGTGTGAGGGGGAGTGATTTTGTTGTAGTTTTCGTTTGAAAGATAACATACAACGGAGTCCAAGCGTGAGGGATTTAAAAGACTTCTGTAGCTAGCTAAACCTGCGAAACGTTTGTAGCTCTCAATAAAAGTTGATAAACGAAAGTCGCAGATAGCATCTCAAATTAGATCGGCAAACATTAATTGGAAACACACCTGACCCATTTGGTCACAACGTAGCGTTCAAATCATGACGAATATTAACACATACGTACGCACGCAAAGCTATCCGGTAACTGATATATTAGGTAAAGGAAGCCAAAAAATTCTAGCTAAGAGCATTCAAGGATATAGTACCTAGGAAGAGGCAAACTATCGAGGCAAAGAAGCGAACCGATGCCTTCGTATCGCCTTCAGATTGACGATCACATACTTTACATGAAGGTACTGTTCTATCAGGTTTATCATATGCTTCTTCAATTCTAGCAGTGTGTTTTACATAAAAATTACCAATAATGGTGTCCTTCATGGCGAACAGCTTCTTGTAGTTTGGATGATAGGATCTCCACACACTCGCAGGATTAGCTTGAGCTCTTTGAAGGCGATCCTTCAACATAAGACGCAGCTATAGCTAGCACTATCGGTTGTTGTTTTTATCCTGGAAAGTGCACGTGTTCACGCCGGTGGCCAAAGCCCAGTCGTAATCGTTGCTCCACTTAAACGATTTCTCACTTGAAACGTTGGCTTACTTCTTTCGTGGCATTATTGTAAACATGAGTCCTTTTGAATCTTCAAATTTATGTTTACCCCCGACGAAATTTGTGCACTATTTGGAGTTGTTTTGCTCTGTATACTTCAGTCGTGTTTAAATGTGTCGACAAAACGATCATAAAAAAAAACAAATTCAAAACAAATTATTTCTGTCAAAATGCATTGACAGCAAGTGCCGTAACAAGGCCCTTTTGACATTTAATTGACCAAAATGCAGCAGCTATTTAAACATTCATCAATTATTCTCTACAAACATCCACTGCAGTTTTTTTCCTTCGATGATGTATGAAAAAGCGTCTATTTTTATTCAAAAGTTGCTTAAAACACATTTGCATCGGTCAATTATCTATCAAATATGCATCTCAGTGGAGAAAGATGCAAAAAGAAGATTTGACTGCCTCCTCCTAAATGTAACAACTACAGAATAACAATTTCCCCCGATCTTCTTTTCACCGATTTGCTCAATGAATCAGCGAGAAATTTGAAGCAAACTTAACAGCAATCAAACTCAAAACCAGTTAACGAATGAATTTGTATTGTAACTGCAACCGTTGCACCCGTTTTAACCTGATCTTTTACGAATTTTAAACGATTTGACAGCTAATGTCAAACCATACAAAATGATCAGCTGTCAGTTTTGCTTGTAGGGCATTATTTTCCGTCCTTGGGTGTTGTTCATTGGGTGGGGGGATTGCCGTTGACAGATAAACAAATTCAGCCCTCGATGAAGAGCGACTGTTGTAAGGTTCCGTTTCAGCACATCAACCAAACAGCAAAAAGAAGAAGTGGGAAAGTTTGTGATTCTAAATGCAAAATTTCTCTTGCTAATTGTGAGCGACAGCGGAAAATTTGCGAATTTCCTATCGCCGCTAGGATACGGTGGTCCTTTTCCTGGTCAGAGTATGAAAAAGTGCGTGCCTGTGTGTGTGGATCGTGAAGGTTGAAAAATTGTAGCCAAAGTTTGGTGCCAGAGCCAAGTGTGTAGAACGCACTCCCATGCGAGCCATAGAGGCCAGCGAAAGAAATCGATATACAACTTTCCATTGAATCGTGTCCTGCGCATGGTGGTCCTGTGTGTAGGCCGTGCTGTGCGAGCTTCTATTCCCTTCAAGAAATAGAACTCCTGAAGCAGACCCTCGTCCATGGGGGAGCGCTATGGTGCCCCTGTGACCTAAGGTGTGTGTGATATTATATCCTTCCAATTGCAGCTCCATCGGGTGTTCGGTGCTGCCTGTCGTCCGAATAAAGTGATGCCAGTGCGCGAGTGAAAATACATGAGAAATAGCCCAGTGCAAAGAGGGCCGTGAAAAAAGAAGGTTACTACGCCTACTACGATAGTGAGTGTTGGGCAGTGCGAAAGAATATTTGCTGTACGGGAGTGCCCACAGTGCTTCGCCCAGAACACAGTGCATGGATATTTTGGTCGGTGGCCCTTCCCATTGATAAACGGGAACCCCCATCCGCTGGTAGAACCCGCGAGTAGAACGTAGAGCGGATATCTCGCCTTGCTGCTGTTATCACCTACAACCACCACCACACCATGAACGCATCCGACCCATTCGTGATAACCTCCCGCGAGAGGCTCAAGTACGAGGACCAGTTCAAATCGCTGCAACCGGTCGATGGTGTCGTGACGGGCGGGCAGGCCAAAGGATTCTTCCTGCAGAGCCAACTGCCCCCGCAGATACTCGGTCAGATATGGTAAGAATTCAGCGCAGTTAGTGGTGCTGCAATACGCGGGCTATTTTTAAGTGTAATAAAATACTTCAATGGAGAACGCAGCGCTCAACGGCAGCCACCGTTCTCTTGCCTTCCTTTCTGGATTTTTTTTTCTTTTTAGTTTCTCTTTTTTTGCATTGTCCCCACTTCCGTTGGTTTCGAGCTTCCGGTTTCCTTTCGCTTACATAACTGCAGAGTGCAATTGAACCGTTCTAGTACACCGCAAACAACAACGTACCATTGTGTATGCGATCGCAAAAGTGTTGCTGCTCGATGGCTGCTTCGATGACTGCAATGGCCGCTGCTAGATGATTGGAGTGGAAAATAATTGCAGATCCTTTTTTTCGCCCGTGCAGCTTTGGAATGGCTCACGTGACTCACGACGGCTGCCTGTCGGGCAATGGGAAAGCTCGCGCATTTCCAAACGGTTAAGAATATGGGAGGTTGTTGCCGTAGCCTGCCTGCCTGCACACTCCGACTGCCGATATGACGAATTCATCGTCAACGTCATTCGCATTGATTTTATGTTTCATTCGCCAGCCAGTCAGTCGTTATCAGGGGAGTGTTAATGATGGAACACAAAATTCTTGTCGAGTGCACTGGTATGAACATTGGGGAGAGATTAGAACTGTTACTTCGGCTTAGAATGTTCAAAATCGTGTTTACTTAAAGGTCTTAATTGCATTAAATTACACCCAAAAAGAGGCTAAGCGCGAGAAGCAGACAGAAAAGGAAAAACGAAACACGTTCCAGGAGTTGTCCATAGAGCCGTAAAGCTCACGGACGATTTCTGCTTCGCACGGTTCCCTAGTGCATTATTTGGAAGTTGAATGTTTGATGCTCGGGAGAGTGTGCTCGAGTGGCTCCAAATTAAAGCTCAATTACATTGAACCGTGGGACCTGTAAGTTTGGGAGTTATTTACCAACGCATGTAAAAACGACATTCTCTCAACGAAACCCCATCTAAAGCACTCGATAATGTACTTCTGCTCCTGCTCTGCCTAATTAATGAGTGGTTGACCGAACAACATGAAGTGAGTTGGTACAACCCACGGCTGGTTTTTGGGTTGGCTTTTCGGGAGCGCCTCCATTCTAAATGGACCGTGTATTATCGCCGTTCTCAAGGGCATAAGCAAAAGTTGTTTACCTATGAGTCATCATCGAGGTGGCGTTCCACCGTCGTCCTTTTTCGCGCATCGTTGGTTTGGTGCGGTTACGAAGGATGGTATTGATTGTTGTTGATAAATATGTTTAATTAGTTGGAAATTCTGCCTAAATCCACCCGAGCTCTCGATTCTGTATCATCGCTGACACCGAACAATTGGATTTTCATTAATTACTATGCTTTCCCGTTTCTCTTTTTTAGGGCCCTCGCCGATACGGATGCCGATGGGCGTATGACGCTCGGTGAGTTCAGCATCGCCTGCAAGCTGATCAATCTGAAGCTGCGTGGATTTGAAGTTCCGAAGGCACTTCCTCCGACACTGGTCGCATCGCTCACTGCCGTCGGTGGAACGCCGATACTCACCCCCACTTCCGGTCTGAGCCCGCTCGATCCGCTCAAGTCACTGTCCGGTTCGATTGTTCCACAGGCCGTACCGCAAGTTGTTCCGCAACAGGCTCAGCCCCCGATGATGGTTCCGCACGCTGTAGTGCCTCCGTTGATGAACAATCAAATGATTGCGTCCCAGGTTCCGGTAATGGCCGGTGGCGTGGTACCACCCAAGCCGGCCCTTCCACCACAACCACTGATCGGTGTGACCGCACAGGCTCCTCTCATTCCGATGGGACAGCAGCCACTGATTCCGGGAGTACCGACCATTCCGGGCATGGCACCTGCTCCAGCTGTCATGCAGCAACCGCTCATCGGAGGACTGGTAGGAGCTGCTCCGACCATTCCACCAACTGCAGCCGTAAAGCCGTTGATTGATCCTCTTGGAGGTGTCGGTGCGGTGCCGCTGGTTGCCGGTGTAGCACCGGTCGTTCCGGCACCACCGACACCGCCCCATTCCGGTGGCGGTACACCAGCCCGCTCCATGTCAATCTCGGAACGGGCTCCTTCTATTGAATCTCCGTAAGTGTTTGTGCTGTTTATTGCTGGGTGCGGCGAACAAAAAACCCGAAAAGTGCTATGTAAATAGTTAAAAGTGATATCATCTACGTTTTCGGGCGGCCCTCATCATAAACGTATATGTATATTACCGTCCATATATCTTCTGCTTTTTCTTGGTTTAATGACCTCCATGATAGTGCCGGCCATAAAAAAGGCTTTCTAGATAAGTCAGGTAGCCTGATGTTCCCCCTGCGGAACGTTTCGGATCAGACCTGCCGTGTATCTCCCCCTCGGCTATCTCGATCAATATTTTTATTTACATTTTTCTCTCAAAAATTATAAAGAAATACTAGTATTCTTAAATTATGAGCGACAAAACCAGCTTGAAAAACGTATCGAATACATCACGTGAAGATAGGAAAGCCACAGACGCCAAGAGGTCTTGGCCTGCCTTTACTGCCAAATTTAAGCTGCAAATGTGTTGTAGACAAATAGGGATATAACCAGTGCCACGAATGATGAAGCTAAGGGTCCAAAGCCCACCCTTCTTTTAGTGAAAATTTCAGAATTTTAAAGCTCAACTTGTTGTTAAGCTTTGTGTTATTATAGACGTCAGGTTCTTCACACTAGAGAGAAATGATTTAAAGGTGTGTTCGTCATCGTGGACTAACTCAACTACTGATAGGATGGAATGTTAAGGGAGCACAGATATAAGGACCAAATGCCATCGTTGGATCCTATTAGATGTGCGACAAAGCTCCCCAGTCCCAGTCTTAAGACTGCGTTATAACCTTAAAAGTAGTTGGTCCAAATCCAGGATAGTTCGGTCTACACGATCTTTCATTCAGTCACTTTGGATTCAGTTTGTCGCTAGAAACAGCCAGGTCTTCTCTGATAATTCTCCATTTGAATAGCAAAGCAAATGTAATTTTAAAACTTCTTCCGCAGAGGACAACTCGAGTGGGCAATCAAGGGTCCGGCGAAGCTGAAGTACACCCAGCTCTTCAATACGACTGATCGCAACCGTAGCGGATTCCTGACCGGGCCGCAGGCACGCAACATTATGGTGCAAACCAAACTTCCGCAGGCAATGCTCGCCCAGATTTGGGCCCTAGCCGATATGGACACCGATGGCCGGCTTGGTTGTGAAGAGTTCGTGCTGGCAATGTATTTGTGTGACATGGCCGCGGCCGGCGAAAAAGTTCCCGCCACGCTGCCACCCGAGCTGGTACCACCCTCCTTCCGCAAGGCTTCGTCGCGGCATGGTTCGGTGGTCGGTTCACGCCATGGTTCCGTATCGTCACAGGGCGCTCCGGTGCATGCTGCCGTTGAGCTTGATCCGCTGTCCGGGTTACCGCAAAGTAAGGGCGCGTGGTTGCGTTCGTTGGGAAGGTTGATACAATTTGTTTTTTCCTCTCTTCAGCATCGTTCGAAGATAAGCGTAAGGAAAACTTTGACAAAGGTCAGGCAGAGCTCGAACGCCGAAGGAAAGCATTGATGGACATTCAAAAGAAGGAACAGGTGAGCTTTATTCATATCCAAACTGCTTGATGTTAATTCAATTACTCCGACACACCCATTTTCAGGAGGAACGTGAACGCAAAGAGCGTGAAGAACAGGAAAAGATCCGTAAGGCAAAGCTCGAGGCAGAAATGAAGAAGCAGCAGGAGCTGGAGAAAGAATTGCAGCGCCAACGCGAACTCGAACAGGAGCGAGAGGAGCAGCGCAAACGAGAGCTCGAAAAGAAGGAACTTGCTCGAAAGTATGTTGTTTTCAAATATCTGTTGTCACATGTGCTAATATCTACGCCATTGTTTGTCACATTTGCCAGGGAACTAGAAAAGCAACGTCAGCTCGAGTGGGAAACACAGAAGATAGCGGAAATGCAGCAGCACAGGCAGCGTGAGCAAGAGAACGTGCTCAAACTAAAAGCGCAAAATCAATCGTTAAGCGTCGAGCTGAGCACGTTCAACGAGCGCATCAAGGAGCTGTCGCAAAAGATCTGCGACACGCGCGTTGGTGTCACCAATGTGAAAAGTACGATCGACGGCATGCGTACGACGCGTGACACACAGATGGCGGAAATGACACAGCTGAAGGCAAAGGTGAAGGAACAGAATCAGCGGTTGGTGCAGTTAAGCCAGGAGAAGGCTAAGCTGGACGCGAAGAGCAAGTCAGGCGAAACGGAAAGTCAGCTTCAGTTCACCAACAAACAGGTAATGGCAGCCGTGACAGTTTACCCGAACGTTGAGGGATCTAATTGGAGTGTTCTTGCAGATCATCATACAGCAGCTGAAGGACAAGCTAGAAAACACCAAGCAACAGATCGAGAATAAAACGACCGACATTAATCTGAACCGAGATCAGCTGATCGAGCTGAAATCGCAACTGACCGATCTGATTGATGCCTGCGAGAAGCTGTATGGTGAATACGATATGCAGCGGATTCAGGTATGCGCTGATCGTGGAACTTTGTGTTTATGTGGAAGGAAAAGCAGCAAATTTAACATCTATCTCCGATTTGTTGTCACACAGATCTTGGAGATGAAAAATAATCGTAAAAACGAATCGTACACTAGCGCATGGGATACGTCCAGCTCGTGGGGCACTTCGGATACCGCAACGCACGCGGTAACCAACAGCGAACCGGCACCGGTGGCTAACGTCACTGCCACGGCTGGCGATGATGTGCAAACGCCACCGGGATACGTGAAGTACCGTGCGATCTACGAGTTTAGCGCCCGAAACAGCGACGAGATTTCATTCCAACCTGGTGATATTGTGATGGTAAGGGCACTGATCCTTTCAAGCATCAATCCCCCGCTGTGCGTGTGTGTATGTGTGTTAAATTCCTTATTTTTCCATACAGGTACCGCTAGAGCAGAATGCAGAACCGGGTTGGTTGGCGGGTGAAATAAACGGCCACACCGGTTGGTTCCCGGAATCGTTCGTTGAAAAGGTTGACAGCAACCTGAACGTGGTGGAAGCTCCCGCTCCAGAAACGATAGCTTACAGTGAACCGGCAGCGGAGTTTACGACCGCACCGGTCGATGACTATCAGCCGGCGAACGATAATACAGAGTGAGAAACGAATGAAGGCAGTTTTGCACAGATTGTAGCATACCCAGCATACCTCCTTCCTTTCCAATTCCTTTCAGGGCTACTTGCAACGGTGACGTTGAGTATTATGTCGCGTGCTACGCCTACCAATCGGCTGAAGCAGGTGATCTGGTGTTCGATGCAGGTGAAACGATTGCGGTGTCGAAGAAGGAGGGCGATTGGTGGACGGGCACTATTGGCAACCGGACTGGCATTTTCCCTTCGAACTACGTGCAAAAACAGGAAGGCGTAAGTAAACACTCGATTGCAAAATTATAGATTGTGAAACAAGAATATCGTCTAAGCTTAGAGGAGTAATCTTTCTACTGCTGTCTCGTAGCTCCCCTTGATTTTCCCGTACATTGTCCCTCGATGATCTTCAAATCAGTCGAGTCCTATCAGTCTATCCTTAGAAATAGAACGTTTGGAGTAGTGATGGGCGCTAGGAATCGGAACTATCTGCTTGCGATTCCGTTTACTGATTCAACTCCGGATCCAATTTCAAGATCGCAATCAAGTCCGGAATCAAGTTCGGAATCTAGTACGAAATCAACTACGGAACCAAATTATTATAATTATTTATTTTAAACTGGTTGCCTCGAGGGCTTTCCAGTAGCGTCAGATACAATAAAATAAAAAAAGGAAGACAATACAAGGGAACGGAATGAAGCAAAGGACATGCTATGATCAAACAAATCACCTACTGAATTGAAGTCAGATAATGCGCGCATCCAAGGGTCATTTTGAGCAAACCGCGAGCGTCGCAATGGGATGAGAAGTGGAGGGCGAACGCGCAAGCGGTAGGATGGGACATAGGTGGGAATGGCTGCCAGGAGGGTAGAGGAGTCAATGTTGGCAAGAAGGATGTTGGCAATAAATAGCCTGCGCGCTTGACAATGACGGTCTTTTAAGCCAACTAATCCCAGCAACTGACACCGTACCGAGTATGGATGAGAAGCAGCACTGGAGTCGTTTAGGAAACTAGCCTTACGGCGATTCTAGAAAACTTCTGTTGTATCCTCTCCACCCTATCCATAGAGGTGACACCTGCTGGGGACCAAACGACACTGGCGTAGTCCAAGATAGGACGGACCCAGCAGCAATACAACGCCCTCAAGCACAATGGATTACGGACCTCAGACGCCATTCGGGCGATGATGCTCAATAAATTTTTGGTTCGCTCGACGACTGAGTTGATATGTGGTTCAAAAGACAGTTTGTCATCGAGCCACACACCAAGGTCCTTTACGAGAGTGACTCGTGGTAGTGGTGAGCCACCGAGCTGGTAGCCATATAGCTGCTTGTTGTGAGAGCGGCCGAACGAGATTACGCATCATGTTTCTATACAAAGTATGAGCCCGTTAGAGGAACACCAATCCGCAAATTCATCGGCGTAGCTTTGAAGGCAAAGGAAGTCTTGAGACGAGAAACACACAGGAAGATAGAACTTAACATCGTCAGCATACAACAGACATCCTTTGGGAGGGAGCGACTTGATGCAGTCCGAGATGAAAAGCGAAAACAGTAACAGGACTTAAGACGCTGCCCTGAGGAACCCCTGACTTGCCTACGAAAGGATCGGAGCAACCTGTTTTCCAGCATGTTTAAGTGCGGAAACAGGTCAAGCATCAGAGACATAAGATTCGACAGGATGGAGCGTCTAGGCATGAAACCATGCTCCTCGGATGAAGGGATTAAAAAGTGGATAACAGACTCGAGGACTTTAGACGCAGCACATAGGATAGAGATGCCTCGGTAATTGGATGGGATAGTGCGACATCCTTTCTTGAAGATCGGAATCACAAAGGCTGATTTCCAAAGCGAGGGAAAAACTCCCATACTAACCGACCTCGCGACAAGGTGCGTCAATATGGAACCCAACACCTCTCTGGAGTCAATCAGCACTGAAGAGGGAATGCCGTCGGGACCGGGAGCAGAAGGAACGCTTCAGCTGAGCGAGTGCGGAGAGTACCACGGGTTCCTCGATGAGAATGTGGTTCAGATTAATGACGTCACAAGGGCTCGCGAGTCCCGTCGAGAGAGGCGAAGAAGAGTCAGCTGGGTCCACAAAAAGACCCTCAAAGTGATGAGCGAACAAGTTACTAATTGCTAGGGGGAGAGGATATAGAGTGGTCGCCCATAGTCATCGTAGATGGAATAACAGAGCTACCCCGACGACTATTGGCATAGCGCCAAAAGGATTGGAATGGAGCTGGGATTGGATGCGCGCAATATGAGTGCGAAAACGGATCCTGTTGTACCTACGGAGCGTCAGACCACAATGGTTTGAGAGGTGGGGTGCGAAGAGGACAACATGTGGAGAGGAAAGACGAAACTACAAACGTAAAGTTGGCAACAGCCTCGTCGATCGTGGGACTGGAGTTCAGGAAGCTCAAGTCATGGGTGTTGATGAGATGGTTCGAATTTCCTGCGGTCAAGCTTCCTGAAGTTTAGATCACGTGACATGCCAGCAAGCGTGGACCTTCCAACAGAAGCCGGGGCGAAATCCGGAACAAAGCCCGGAATCAATCTCAGCTATGATAAGGGAACAAATTCTATTGCCAACCATCTTCTTATTCTTCTTTTGCCCTACAATCTCGAGAGGTTTCGTTTATCATTCTCTACGTTGCATATGATATTTGCACACAAATGTTCGCTAAGTCGTTGTGGTTTGGTGATTTTGTATCTTTCTGTGAAGTATCTTTGTGTGAAAACCGGCGCCGTTGTCGCCTCGGCCATCGAACCGCCTCAAAGTCTGAATAAAGATCTCCCAAACTCATGGGCACTGAATCCGCATTCGATTCCCGGATCTGATTTTGTATCCGGTTTTGGAACCGATTTCGGAATCGGATCCGGAATTGGAATCGGGTCCGGTATCGGACACCAGATTCCGACACAAACCATCATTTTCCCCATCACTAGTATAGAGGTCCTCAATTAGCTTTGGCGCCGGAAACTCCTTAGTTATACCCGGACATAAGTACAAATGGCGTTTACTTGGACTTGGATCTCTTAAAGATAGAAACTTTTTTTATCGATCATAAAACACACTTTTGTCTATTTTTAATTTTCAAACAGGAAACAATGAACGGCAACCAGACGGCATATAACGAGCAGCCGGCGCACCAGGAACCGGAACAAGCAGCGCAAACGTACGAGCAGGAGATTAAACGCAAGCAATCAACCACCGCCGCCGGCAGCAATACTCAGGACGCCGAGGATGCACGAAACCAGGCCGAACTCGACTCGGAAGTGTCGCAGATCAATACTCAGCCACCGTCTGGTGCGGCAGCAAACGAAGAAAACATTCGCTACTCCTCCATGTCCATGACGTCGGCCACGCCCAGCCTCCGGCGGAAGGGCGAAGTGGCGCAGGTGATTGCACCGTACGAAGCGACCAGCTCCGAACAGCTGTCGCTGCAGCGAGGTCAGCTAATAATGATAAGAAAGAAGACCGATTCCGGTTGGTGGGAAGGTGAACTGCAGGTACGGTTTGGCGGCTTGCCGCTTCAATTTCCCCGCCCCCCCGGTATGAGTGTAATGCAACGTTAATGTGGTTATATTTGCTAGGCAAAAGGACGTCGCCGGCAAATTGGATGGTTCCCGGCGACTTACGTCAAAATATTGCAGGGTGGACGAAACAGCGGCCGCAACACGCCCGTGTCAGCGAGCAAGGTAGAGCTGACGGAAACTATTCTCGGTAAGTAGCTTGAAGCAGTCGGAGAGGTCCCACGCACCGCGCTAGTAGTTTGTGACGTGTACTTAACTTTATTTCCAAATCGGTAGACAAAGTCATCGCACTGTACCCGTATAAAGCACTGAACGACGACGAGCTGTCCTTCGAGAAGGACGATATCATTAGCGTGCTCGGGCGGGATGAGCCGGAGTGGTGGCGCGGCGAACTGAACGGCACCACCGGTCTGTTTCCGAGCAATTACGTCGGCCCGTTCGTGTCGTCCGGTAAGAACGGCAAATCTCCCGCAATTGCTAGTTAACACACTACACACACACCTATAAGCACACACCCATACACGCAATAGCTGTACATCGTAATAGTCTGTTTAGACATGCTTTTGTTTTTTCAATTGTATTTATGCTTCTTCCTGTTTTGTGCGTAACTGTTGAGTGTTCGATACGTGACGACTTTATGTGTGTAAAACTGTTGACATGTAGTTCCGTTCCATACTATATGCTTTGCCAAAATCATTCCCATTTCATTGCGGGTGCGTGTGTTTACGTGTTAGCTCTCGCGTGTAACGCTCGGATCGAGTGTAGGCCGGGTGGAGGATACTCTGTTCCGTGTGAAAGATATCGACAACGGATAGGTTAATTTAGTTGCGCTACTTGTTACTTGTGCCGTACTAAGCAGATTCATACTTTATATTCATTTAAATTGTATCCATTTAAATTGCATCCCCGAAAGCAAATCTCTGCAAGATACAGTGACCCGCAAAATTATGTGCTCACTTCATTATATTTTCAAAATGTCCAATCTCATGTTGCAACCAACTTTTATTTGAGACAAAAAAAAGTTCAATTTAAACTGTAAAAAATCCCACTGATAAAAAATGTCCACTATATTTTTGCCTAAAAAATTTATATTTATTTGAAGAGTTTGAGTAAATTTTATAATTTCCAGAATCCAGAAAAAAGTCTTCGGGGTTGACATTTGGGTTTTCTAGCCGCCATTAAAACGAAACGTTTTGCGGCTAGAGCTGAATACAGGGTTTCTCAAGCCAACATTGTACAGGCATTTTCCATTTTCGAGCTAGGATTTTACGGAATTGAAAATCTGTTTTCCAATGTTGAAAAGGGTTAACAGTAGCGGTTTAGCGGATTTTCACACAGAATGTTGGTGTAGGAACAGCTATCATAATTCCGTCATTTCATGTCCAGATTTCATATCCTCTCCGGTCCAATTAACATTGAAACCACAAAACTGTTTTTCAAAATTGTACGTGTAGCGCATTCCGATCCGATCCGAAAAAATGATTCCGTTCCAGAATCATTTTGGTTTCGAACTCGTTTATGGGTAAAAGACTCGAGAAGGCCCCCCCCTGACAAAATTTGTCAGGCACTGTAGGATTTACGCCTGAATGTATGCAATCCGCAGGACACGTTGCGAAAGCTTCACAGTGTGCTTTCAGTGTGGTCAAAAATGGTTGAATAAAGTAGAATTGCTTATTATTCGATCAAATCCCCCTCCCTCTATCCTGACCATTTATATTGGCTTACAGGAGCTGCGTAGTAATTTTTGGTCAAGCTAGGAGGGACCAATCAGGCTTACAACATACGCGATGTTCCCGGACTGTAACGGAACATAGGTTCGATGGATACTTGTTAACGGGCATAGATATTCAGAAAAGGAGGAAAAATAAGAATAATAACATTTCAAGTCACTTCTTACAATTTATATTATCATGCTCTTCTCGCTGTCCAGTAACAGTATTAATGAGCAATGCACAATGTTTATATCAAACGAGCTATGACCACACAAAATCCCACTGTGCATTAAAAATGACAGGCCACAGTGCTGCACACAAAATATTCTAGGGGAGGCCTTCTCAAGTCTTTTACCATATAACTTCAGGCACCGGGTGCAGCGCCGGTCTTCATTTGCAAAATTTTCATATGGAGGTTGTTAAAATCTTCCTGGATCCCATCTGGACCGTTCGCCCTTAGTGAGGACTAACTATCCAACTACGTGATATTATTAAATTCTGCATCAACCCCACCGTCTCTCCCCTCTCCCTCCACTCATTCAAGTTAAGTTTTGTTATAGATCGGATAAAAAATATTAAAATAAAAACTGGAGCGCGAAGTCGTGATCCGGATTCGAGTCCGGCGGCGGAGCGTTCCGGTCAGATACGATCCGGAAAATGGTGGGATTTGCCCATCTCTAGACCGCTAGGCTTTGGTAGCCATACTGATTCGATTCACAGACGAATACTTTAGTTATGTCTGAATTTTTCTCTATTTCGGGCACGATCTTGGCGATCGTCCGTTAACGTAAACGATCCTCCTCAATTGATTATCAAAAAAGGCATTATAAGGACAGTGAGTGTGATTTTTTGCTGTATAAATTGAACAATTATTATTATTTGAACTATATTAAAAAAGCTTCTTCAGTGGGTTCCCTATTGTACCGGGGCACTTTATTTTGAATATCTTGTTACATCTATCCCGTCTCATATATTCACCTGCAAGTATCATACCAAATGATATCTTTAACTAGGAAAATGAAAAGTGTAATTGAACTCTGTTATATGCGTACTGTTTTGCGATCAGAGTTTTGATTTCAAGCGTGCTGTAGAAAATGGTTCATTATTTATATACCTGTATACTTTAAACATTCTCTAAGTCTTCTGTTATATTGTTGAGCGAAAGAAATGTGTTGTATTTTATTTTTTGTTTGTTTTGTGTGAAATAGTACATTGCGTGTTGCATTTTCCGTTTGATTCCGTGTTTAGTTTAAGTTTGATTACAAATGGTTTTGCGTGGTAAATATTTTTCGGTTCTTTTTTTTTCTTCGTTAGTTATATTCTAGACAACCAAAAAAAACCCTTTCTCCTCACCCACGGTAGTGTTTGGTTCCTGTACCGCCTAGTGCGTGTTTTATATATCTCTGTCTCTCTCCAACTTTTCGTCACGCTGCTTAAAAGGCAATGTATAACGGGCAGCAGGGCTTTCCGCTACGTTCACCAAAGCCCATAATGACGCGTTACACCGGGGCGGCTTAGACCGTGGTTTCGGCTGGTGTACCGACCCGGGCACCGCCGACAGCACCAGCGGCAACCATTGTCAGACCGATTATGGTTACAACAACGACGAGTACAGACAGCCAGCGGACGGTGCGGAGGACGATCGACACAACAACAACAATAAGCGATACCACAACAATAAAATCAATAACTCTAAAGCTAACTATAATAACAATAACTGTAATAACGAAACTACAATGAGCAACAATAACGATATTAATCAATGCAACAATAATCAGCTAATGATGCGAGCATTTCACGTGGCCAGCCGCAGCCAGGCAATGCCACAGTAGCAGCAGCAGCAGCAGCAGCAGCAGCAGCAGTAGCACTTTAGCAAATATTAACAAACAACCCCACTGTTATAGGTGTAATAATGTAAATGTAGCATCGAAACGATTGTTTTGATTCGGAGGAAGAAGCGACCGACAAAGCCAGTGGCACAGGGACACTTTCCTTGCATCTGTGTGTGTGGAGTTCATGATCGCTGCAGCAGCTGCTCCACAAACAAAACACGCGCATAGTAGTATTCTATTTACATACAATCATCTAATACAACTTCGCACCCTCTCTAGGAGGGTGATATGCGAATAGGCCCTGTTGTGAGTGGCAAGCAAACAAGTATTATCCGTTTTTTTTGTTTCGTTTTGTAGTTGCAAAGGTCGTCCGTCAGGGCCAGTATTCAGCAGCCAGGCAGCAACTCAGGTGTCTATCACTCGGTGTTTTAACTCCATACACACTCCTCCCCCGGGCAGGGCACAGTTGATGATATCAGTTTGCAAAGTATTATTCCGTAACGCCACAGAAGAAAAAGGTAGCCATTTTGTAGATATTAAAACGTTCGCGGATCAGATCAGTTAAAACCGCCCATTTACCTTTGGAGGGCATTTAAAAGCAATGGAAGAAGTCACAATCAGCTCTGTCGGGATTGGAACGTTGTTAAGTTAGTGAATTGCGCATTGAGTTGTGTTTCGTTTGTTACTGTTAGCGAAATGCGAAAACATTCCTCTGGATGAGTTTATTTATTATCTTCCACGGAAGGGATGGTCACATAATCGATAGAAATAGGGATCCACCTCCATACTGGTAGGACATCTACTCTTTGGCTTGTTACATTTCCATGAATGCTAGTGATTATTAGAAGGAAACGTTAATATAGCAGAATAGCTGTGAATCGAACCGGTTCTGTCCTTCGGTTTTGTTTGGTTTGGTAAGGATGGCAATGATTAAATTGAGCAGGTGAGCATGCATGCAACCGTGCAGTTTGCGCTTACACATATGCATCCTGAGACATCCTTTTGCCGCAGGGTGCATTGTTTATATAGTTACTAATTCTTATGATTAGCAGGGCGCGGCGGCTAGCTATTAAGGCGGGTGTGTAACAACTTCATTACAAAAACAATCGTTTCTCGGTACAATGTGATTAGGTATGATTCGTATGATTCTTATTATCCGCGAGGAAGCCAACAAAACTGCGTTACATCTAGGCCGACAATATTTTGTGCCGTGTTTTGTGGTGCGTTAGGACATTTCGATTGTTTCCGGGGGGTTTTGTTTTGTTGTTGTTGTCGGAATACTTCTCATCTCACCGTGTGTAGTCGTCGGCAGGGGTAAAAACCGGACATACATTGTAAGCATACCTTTTACCTTATAATTACGTATAGACATCGTTATTTATTGCGAACGGCGAAGTATCGGCCGTATCGCCGCCCCCAACAAATCACGGAATATCAATTAAAATCGCAAAGCAAACACTGCTCGTTACGCTAGTAAGAACAACACAAAACCCATCAAACAAAAAACTCGTTACGCAAAATGCTAGGAAGATTAACTAAATGATGAAAATGAGAAGCATATATAAATATATACATACATACATATACATACATATATACATATACATATATATTTAGAACTTAAACTGTGCCCTATCCTATTATTCGACGAACGCTAAAACCTCTCGCAAATACTTTACGCGTGCTTTACGGCAGAGCCTTCCACACCGGGGACATCCGGACATCTTGAAATCGATACAATTGCTCGACTCGGAGGACGATTTTCTACCAGCCTAGGGATGGACAATCATGATTCATGAAAATAGTAGCGGTGAAGTTGAGACACATTGTGCTATATTACTCTTGATGCGATTTAATCGTACAATTTTAAACAGATAATAGTTCATCGCCATTACTTTGCATTGCTAAAAACACATGTCCGAGACAATTTTACTTTTAGCTTTCAAATTTGAACCGACATTCCGAACACTCGTGTCTAATAAGTTCGAACAGGTACAACGAGCCCAGCAATTGTTGCGATCTCAAGATGTCCAGAGCTTTCCGGTTGTGCACAGGCACAGTGCTGCGAGGTTCGGAAGCTGCAGCTCTCGGAGTCGGAATCGTACACGCGACAAAGGTTATTTCTTCAGAAAGTGTTATTTAGTATGCTACTGCAAGCGTTAAATGAATTTAGTAGCGGATAGAATGGCGGATGACGTTGAACGTTCTCTCTCTCTTTCTCACTCTCTCTCTCTCTCTCTCGCTCTAAACTCCATATCTAAACGAACGGTTCGGCAGCAAAGTTCTGGTTGATAGTGTTTAGGTTGTAGCTGCTCCATTCCCTCTCGGTCCTGTGGTGTAACGAACGTTCGAAACATTCACACCGTCTCTCAATGCTCACATTACAACATATATGCGACACAGGTGCGCAAATCATCCCGTACGACTCACTCGCTCTAGTCGCTCCCGCACCAGCTACCAATACCAGGATTTCCCATATTTGTGTATATTGTGAATTCCTTCGGGCAAAACCATGGCGCAGGCAAATGGCATCCAAGCAAAAGTACTTCCCAAAACAAGCAAATGTATGTGTGCTTGTTGTATGTTGTAAATGTAAAAACAAAAATTGGTCAAACAAAAGCGAAACAGAACAACCCAAAAAAGAAAAATACATAAGACCAAATAAAGTGGAGAATGAATGCAAAAGTAAGTAAAAGCTTACAGTGAAAAGTGGCTCCACCCATTTTGCACCCAACAGCAACTCAACCCGCTAGGGAAAACGAGATATGGAAAGAAATAGTTTTACTTGACACAACTCCTCGTTTTTCACCCCCCAATCTTCTTCGATGCTGTTCATGCATTGCATATCAACTGTTGTTTTATTTCGTTTATTCGGTGTAGAAGTGAATGTTGTACAAACTTAGTTTACCCAAATCTGCAATAGGACGTGATGCAGATAATCGTTCAGTAGACGACACGAGACTCGAGTACGATTGCTAAGAGTAAACAAACGCAGCTTACCAACACTGTACCACTACTGCAAAGGACAATTTAACTCAAACAATATATTACCACTATAATAATGTAGAAACGGCTAAAAAGCACGCTGGTGCAGAGCATTAATCACCTAAAATCGCAAACTCAGCTATACGATACACTGAAGCGAACAATCGCACGTGTGTCCGGAAACATTTTGCAAACCTTTCATATGTTGGTAATAGGTGTATATGTTCGATGTGTGTGTTGTTCAACTTAACAAAGCAAAACTTAAAATCAATGAAAAATAGAGCGCAAAAGGAACAAACAGTACGATTATTTATCCGTTTTCCCGTAAGCTGCTGGATGGATGGGTGGGAAAACATTACGGGCGATGAAGTCGTCGAAAGCATTTAACACCTAGCACAACACACTTGAGACAAATAAGCTGCAGCCATTAGCTCCATTAGGCAAAGCAAATGTATATGTCGCACCAGCAGCAGCTCCACACGGTTGAAGGAATGGGGGTGACACCGCGCGATCGAGAAATGTAATATTTATGCAAACTGTGCGGCACATTACAAAGCAAGACGGTGAGCAAGTTGCGAGCTGACCACCACACAATTTCACCTAATTTACATGTATAGCAAACCATAACAAACAAACAAAGAAAACGTGAATAAACATTAAAATGGGAACGAAATGGTGTTACGCAGTGTTAGAGAACGATGAAAGAATCAGAAGTATTATATCCCGTACTAGTGATGGGTACGGCGACTCTCATCACCACAGCGACAAGGAGTCCAGTTCGTCCCCATAGGAGTCAAGTTCGTCCCGTGGGTGGAAAGAGTTTGGGTCGACCCGAGCTGGACCCGTAGGTTCGGGTATATACCCCGCTCGCTGGGACTCAACGCGCCAAAGTATCGCGGAATCACATCGCCTTGTGCCCGTGCAAAGCAGTGGTGGGTCAAGGTATTTGGACGCCCCGAGCGGAATAACAATTGGGGCCCCTCTAATTGAAATATTAGTGGGAAGCAACAGGATTTCCCCCGCCGACGAGGTCCCGAGCGGTAGCTTCTTCCGCTCCTAGGTTGATCCGCTACAGGTGCGAAGCTGTTCGAGTGCCTAGTATATGCGCCATTTCTACCGAAACGCTCCACCGGCACCAACTGCATCGAGTTTGCTATCCTCTGCTGACACGACAAATAACGCTGGCCTTTATGTGGATGCAGTGTATACTAGTCATGAGAAAAACTACTCAGTAACGATAGTAAAATCAGTGTGAATAAGTTGGAATAGCGGGATAAATCTTCGCTCATGTTCAATATTCCGGATCTCGGTTCCCAGAACTCGGCCCCATCTAATGCCCAAGGTCCGTATTCCGGATCTCGGATCTCGACTCCCAGAACTTGGCTCAACCTCTCAACCGGGCTTTGTATGTGGACTCCTTCACCACATACTTACGCATGTGCATCGTGCATCTCGGGCTACCATGTTGGCAATTAGCCTTTGCCAGCTGTGGCCTGCCAGGGTGGGCTGAACAGCTATTTCTGGTGCTGGCTCCACATTTGCTACTGGACAAGGACGAAATGCCAAGACCGAAGAGGGCGCCGGTATACCAACGAGTGCAGCCCCCGTACAATGTGCTAGATCCGGCTGTATTTCGGACCACGGTACGACGCAAGCGCTCGGCAAACAAATAGACAACGACCAACCAGAACGAAGAGCACGAGGTGGCCAAGGAGCCATGGACCATTACTTTAGACCATTACTCATTTAAATCAAAAGGACAATAAATAGCGCACTGCACGGCCACTGTTTCAATTGCATAGAATTGTAGTTTCATTTCCATCTTAAGCTAGCTTTGTTTTCTTCCCATTCCCATTCCCATTCCCATTCCTTTTTCCACAGACCAGCTTTGCCCGTGAGCAATGCAACGCACATGGTTTGGTCTGTTAATAGTACACAGTTTACGATTGTATCGAAGGATCGAATAGAAATGCTTCACAAACTGCACCAACCACCACCCAGAGGAGGGTTCCTTCACTGTTTTTCTACCCGTAGCAGCAAATGGGCACCTGGGCAATACACAGTGCTGGACAGACAGCACTGGCCAGTATGAAAGCGGATCGCTTATAACGCGTGATTGAATACGCGCGTGTTTGCATCACTACTGTAAGGCAAAACTAACAACGACGCCGGCGTCTCGCGATGATGGGAAAAGGTGCGCCAGTGGGAATGATGGCTTGTACAGCGCGCAGAAATGCTAGTATTGTTCGCTGCATGAGATAAACACGATCAACGGAGACGGGTTTGTATGGCCGATCGGTTTATAGGGCAGTGTTGAAAATTGGTGATTTTTTCACAACTACCCCCAGGCTAGACTAAAAACGACGGCGATGGGAACAGGAGTGCCAATGGGAATGCTGCTCGCTGCATGAGATAACACCGACCAGCGCGGTCAGGTTTATATGGCCGATCGTTTTCTAAGGCAGTGTTGAATACGCGCGATGTGTGCACAACTACCGCCAGGCAGGACTAACAACGACGGCGGTGGGAAAAGGAATGCCAATGGGAGTGATGTAGTTGTTTGTGCAACGTGTACTTCGGTGCCTTCACTGGTGCTGGTAGCTTTCTGTTTTCCAAACGCTCGCTTTCTGCACAACTTGGTCAAATGCAGAAGAAGGAAAATATATAACAGAAACTCTATCGGTCGATGGGAACCGGTTGAATCTCTCTCTCTCTCTCTCTCTCTCTCTGTCTCTCTCTCTCTCTCGCTAAACAAGTGCACCACGAACACGAACATAGCCACGCACGAATTAGCTATCCTTACTATTGTAGCGACCTTGGCTGGCACGCAATGATTTCGAGCGGCGGCGAGTTGTACGGCGGCTAACAACAGCGGAGACGAGAAGAAAGACACGACAAACTACGAAAAGAACGATACGAAGATTTTCGGGGGGGATCGAAGGATCGAAAGAAGAATCGCGCTTTCTCTTAGCTGGTGACGGCCTTAATGTGCGGATCGTATGGATCAATATAAAAAACAGATGCACTGTTGTTAACATATAAATTAACATTGGTTGTTTCATTGCCTATGCATGTCCATAGGCAACGACATAGTTTAATAAAAAAGAACAATGTCACTTATCGTCTGGAACCGTCGTCGTTGGCCTAAATAAACGCGTCCTCAAGGCGAAAATGCTCGTCTGCATTAAACGTCGGGTGTGTCCTAAAATATCATTTCATACCCACGTGTCCAATAAACATGCAGCTAAGGAGTTAGGAGGCACAATTAACGAGCCCGGTACAAGATAGGAAAAACATTTACAGTACCCAGCATGTCCAAATAAATCGAAGCTTAGACAAGCGTAGTTTAGTTAGGACGAACGCGACGCGTACCTAAACAGGTACAGCCTCCCACGTAGGATCTCACTAACACACTGCACCAATACAATTAACATTGTTAGCATAAAAGGACCCTTATATTTGTCAGCAAACTTCACTTGCAATCTTAAACCTTAACGCGACGGTTCATCATCCGATCTCCAGGCTAGTGCGAGAAGCGAAGAAGTTTCGTTAGTATTGTAATCGGAGCACAGCTTTATATCTACTGCACGGAACCAGCTGCATGCAGGGAATCGAGCGCGACTGGCGAGTGTGCGACGAAAATCCGACCGACCACAACACGAACATGTTTACGGTTGGAAGAACGACGGCGGCGGCGCAGACAAGCACTGGGCATGAAGAGCAGCAGGCAACGGAGATCAGGTGGGCTTCTCGATACTTCAACAAGGAGCTGTTCGTCGTGATGATGGAGTGGTTAGACATCCATGATCGCACCCTGATGGCGGATGAGCTGACGCAGGCGATGACGACTGCCTGCGACGCAACAATGCCGCGATTGCCGGCAGTCAGAGGGGCACGACGACCGGTGTGCTGGTGGACCGACGAGATTGCCCAGTTACGCCAGACGTACATCGGGATGCGGAGAAGGCTGAGGAGAGCCCGAACGGAGGAGCAACGCGACGAGAGGCGGCCGGCCTATACTGCAGCAAGGGCGGCGTTTGACCAAGCGGTCAAGTGCAGTAAAAAGGCAGACAAGCTTCCTGAACCGCTGCAGCAATGGGCAAATACAACATCCCGAACGTGGCTTTCATTACAGCGATGACGGCCTTTCCCGGTGTCTTCAGGAGAACGTTCCAGCACTATATTCATTCCGGCCACTTCCCGGACGAGTGGAAGAGGCAACGGTTGATGCTGTTCGTTGCGGAACTACTCTGCCAAACGCACACTTCACTACGCGACGGATGAGCACCGCTGGGTTCGTTTTTCGGGGCCAACACTGTGGAACGCCATGTACAGCGCGTTGTCGCGAGGCTGGCAGGATGTACAGCAAACAAATCACTCGCGCGAGCTTTCTTTCGTGCATTCGGTAAGTGAATGGAGCGGAGCGTGTGTTTTGTGTTGATGTTGTTATTGTTTTCTGTCTCAAATTGCACATGAGAAACTCGGCAGGCAAATCTCTGTTCGCCTACTAGACGACGACATTAGAAAATTACAGTTGTAAAAATTAAATTGTAACACATCTCAGCACACATTGGAAACCATTCCTTCCATTGGAATAATTAATAAGTAAAAGTCAGGCATGCGTTGAAATCAATATTTATCAAGCTGAAGTGTGCAACAGACACGCTTTTCCACTGTGCCTCTCCCCGTTCCGTATTTTGTCGAAAATGGAGATCGGAAACCGTCCTGATGATACGTTCCTGCAGCACCTGACGATTGGGCTGAAGAAGACGCTGAACAAGCTTCCGCGAGTGAGCAACGTGACGATCGATGACCATGGACCATGCAAAACGGCAGACCTGACGGCTTGGGAAAACAAGAACGGAGTACTTATGCCAGACGATATGAAGCGTTTCTACATGTCGACCGATGGGTTTCAATCGAGCTGGACTTACAGGTATTCGAAGCGCGAAAAACTACGTGTAGGCCACCTGTACATACCGAAACTGACGCACATCCGGAACCTCGACCTGGACGGACCGGGGGGAACTATGTTCGAGCTCGATTGCATAGGGGACATGGGGTTCGTTTTTCTGGTGTACAAGACGCATGGTACAACCCGTCCGGAAATTTATCTGTTGGAAATGGGATCGTTAAAGTGGACTCTGTTGGCGGACTCCTTCACCACATACTTACGCATGTGCATCGTGCATCTCGGGCTACCATGTTGGCAATTAGCCTTTGCCAGCTGTGGCCTGCCAGGGTGGGCTGAACAGCTATTTCTGGTGCTGGCTCCACATTTGCTACTGGACAAGGACGAAATGCCAAGACCGAAGAGGGCGCCGGTATACCAACGAGTGCAGCCCCCGTACAATGTGCTAGATCCGGCTGTATTTCGGACCACGGTACGACGCAAGCGCTCGGCAAACAAATAGACAACGACCAACCAGAACGAAGAGCACGAGGTGGCCAAGGAGCCATGGACCATTACTTTAGACCATTACTCATTTAAATCAAAAGGACAATAAATAGCGCACTGCACGGCCACTGTTTCAATTGCATAGAAATGTAGTTTCATTTCCATCTTAAGCTAGCTTTGTTTTCTTCCCATTCCCATTCCTTTTTCCAGAGACCAGCTTTGCCCGTGAGCAATGCAACGCACATATTTGGTCAGTTAATTGTACACAGTTTACGATTGTATCGAAGGATCGAATAGAAATGCTTCACAAACTGCACCAACCACCACCCAGAAGAGGGTTCCTTGACTGTTTGTTTACCCGTAGCAGCAAATGGGCACCTGGGCAATACACAGTGCTGGACAGACAGCACTGGCCAGTATGAAAGCGGATCGTTTATAACGCGTGATTGAATACGCGCGTGTTTGCATCACTACTGTAAGGCAAAACTAACAACGACGCCGGCGTTTCGCGATGATGGGAAAAGGTGCGTCAGTGGGAATGATGGCTTGTACAGCGCGCAGAAATTCTAGTATTGTTCGCTGCATGAGATAAACCCGATCAAGGCGGTCAGGTTTGTATGGCCGATCGGTTTATAGGGCAGTGTTGAAAATTGGTGTTTTTTTCACAACTACCCCCAGGCTAGACTAAAAACGACGGCGATGGGAACAGGAGTGCCAATGGGAATGATGGCTTGAACAACGCGTACTGCTGCTACAAATGCTGCTCGCTGCATGAGATAATACCGACCAGCGCGGTCAGGTTTATATGGCCGATCGTTTTCTAAGGCAGTGTTGAATACGCGCGATGTGTGCACAACTACCGCCAGGCAGGACTAACAACGACGGCGGTGGGAAAAGGAATGCGAATGGGAGTGATGTGGTTGTTTGTGCAACGTGTACTTCGGTGCCTTCACTGGTGCTGGTAGCTTTCTGTTTTCCAAACGCTCGCTTTCTGCACAACTTGGTCAAATGCAGAAGAAGGAAAATATAAAACAGAAACACTATCGGTCGACCGCAACCGGTTGAATCTCTCTCTCTCTCTCTCTCTCTGTCTCTCTCTCGCTAAACAAGTGCGCCACGAACACAAACATAGCCACGCACGAATTAGCTATCCTTACTATTGTAGCGACCTTGGCTGGCACGCAATGATTTCGAGCGGCGGCGAGTTGTACCGCGGTTAACAACAGCGGAGACGAGAAGAAAGACACGACAAACTACGAAGAGAACGATACGAAGATTTTCGGGGTGGATCGAAGGATCGAAAGAAGAATAGCGCTTTCTCTTAGCTGGTGACGGCCTTAATGTGCGGATCGTATGGATCAATATAAAAAACAGATGCACTGTTGTTAACATATAAATTAACATTGGTTGTTTCATTGCCTATGCATGTCCATAGGCAACGACATAGTTTAATAAAAAAGAACAATGTCACTTATCGTCTGGAACCGTCGTCGTTGGCCTAAATAAACGCGTCCTCAAGGCGAAAATGCTCGTCTGCATTAAACGTCGGGTGTGTCCTAAAATATCATTTCATACCCACGTGTCCAATAAACATGCAGCTAAGGAGTTAGGAGGCACAATTAACGAGACCGGTACAAGATAGGAAAAACATTTACAGTACCCAGCATGTCCAAATAAATCGAAGCTTAGACAAGCGTAGTTTAGTTAGGACGAACGCGACGCGTACCTAAACAGGTACAGCCTCCCACGTAGGATCTCACTAACACACTGCACCAATACAATTAACATTGTTTGCATAAAAGGACCCTTATATTTGTCAGCAAACTTCACTTGCAATCTTAAACCTTAACGCGACGGTTCATCATCCGATCTCCAGGCTAGTGCGAGAAGCGAAGAAGTTTCGTTAGTATTGTAATCGGAGCACAGCTTTATATCTACTGCACGGAACCAGCTGCATGCAGGGAATCGAGCGCGACTGGCGAGTGTGCGACGAAAATCCGACCGACCACAACACGAACATGTTTACGGTTGGAAGAACGACGGCGGCGGCGCAGACAAGCACTGGGCATGAAGAGCAGCAGGCAACGGAGATCAGGTGGGCTTCTCGATACTTCAACAAGGAGCTGTTCGTCGTGATGATGGAGTGGTTAGACATCCATGATCGCACCCTGATGGCGGATGAGCTGACGCAGGCGATGACGACTGCCTGCGACGCAACAATGCCGCGATTGCCGGCAGTCAGAGGGGCACGACGACCGGTGTGCTGGTGGACCGACGAGATTGCCCAGTTACGCCAGACGTACATCGGGATGCGGAGAAGGCTGAGGAGAGCCCGAACGGAGGAGCAACGCGACGAGAGGCGGCCGGCCTATACTGCAGCAAGGGCGGCGTTTGACCAAGCGGTCAAGTGCAGTAAAAAGGCCTGTGCAGACAAGCTTCCTGAACCGCTGCAGCAATGGGACCCCAGCAAGCTTCGCCAAACCGTCGGGGAACGCTTTCCGGACCGGCCGCCTATGGAGTGGCCAACATTTGAAGGATTGACCGGTCAGCGGGACACGGAGCGGGATCCAGTAACCGAAGAGGAGCTGTTGAGCATTGCCCAATCGCTCAACCCACAGCGTGCCCCTGGTGACGACAACATCCCGAACGTGGCTTTCATTACAGCGATGACGGCCTTTCCCGGTGTCTTCAGGAGAACGTTCCAACACTATATTCATTCCGGCCACTTCCCGGACGAGTGGAAGAGGCAACGGTTGATGCTGTTCGTTGCGGAACTACTCTGCCAAACGCACACTTCACTACGCGACGGATGAGCACCGCTGGGTTCGTTTTTCGGGGCCAACACTGTGGAACGCCATGTACAGCGCGTTGTCGCGAGGCTGGCAGGATGTACA
The DNA here is from genome assembly GCF_013141755.1 of Anopheles stephensi. Classification (NCBI taxonomy): domain Eukaryota; kingdom Metazoa; phylum Arthropoda; class Insecta; order Diptera; family Culicidae; genus Anopheles; species Anopheles stephensi. The sequence goes on from NC_050203.1 coordinate 50,605,895, forward strand.
GCAAACAAATCACTCGCACGAGCTTTCTTTCGTGCATTCGGTAACTGAATGGAGCGGAGCGTGTGTTTTGTGTTGATGTTGTTATGACTTTCTGTCTCAAATTGCACATGAGAAACTCGGCAGGCAAATCTGTTGAATGAGCAATTTCCTACCCCTCAAAAAGGTTTGACATACGTCTTGTCTAACCCGGGTTTAATTCCGCCAATGTTCTTTGTTATATAAAGACGTGCTTTAACTGAATACCGCTTCGCGTCGTGTGTTTCTCCCTTCTCCAACAAAATCTCTGTTCGCCTTCTAGACGACGACATTAGACAATTACAGTTTGAATTGTAACACATCTCAGCACACATTGGAAACCATTCCTTCCATTGGAATAATTAATAAGTAAAAGTCAGGCATGCGTTGAAATCATTATTTATCAAGCTGAAGTGTGCAACAGACACGCTTTTCCACTGTGCCTCTCCCCGTTCCGTATTTTGTCGAAAATTGAGATCGGAAACCGTCCTGATGATACGTTCCTGCAGCACCTGACGATTGGACTGAAGAAGACGCTGAACAAGCTTCCGCGAGTGAGCAACGTGACGATCGACGAAAATGGACCATGCAAAACGGCAGACCTAACGGCTTGGGAAAACAAGAACGGAGTACTTATGCCAGACGATATGAAGCGTTTCTACATGTCGACCGATGGGTTTCAATCGAGCTGGACTTACAAGTATTCGAAGCGCGAAAAACTACGTGTAGGCCACCTGTACATACCGAAACTGACGCACATCCGGAACCTCGACCTGGACGGACCGGGGGGAACTATGTTCGAGCTCGATTGCATAGGGGACATGGGGTTCGTTTTTCTGGTGTACAAGACGCATGGTACAACCCGTCCGGAAATTTATCTGTTGGAAATGGGATCGTTAAAGTGGACTCTGTTGGCGGACTCCTTCACCACATACTTACGCATGTGCATCGTGCATCTCGGGCTACCATGTTGGCAATTAGCCTTTGCCAGCTGTGGCCTGCCAGGGTGGGCTGAACAGCTATTTCTGGTGCTGGCTCCACATTTGCTACTGGACAAGGACGAAATGCCAAGACCGAAGAGGGCGCCGGTATACCAACGAGTGCAGCCCCCGTACAATGTGCTAGATCCGGCTGTATTTCGGACCACGGTACGACGCAAGCGCTCGGCAAACAAATAGACAACGACCAACCAGAACGAAGAGCACGAGGTGGCCAAGGAGCCATGGACCATTACTTTAGACCATTACTCATTTAAATCAAAAGGACAATAAATAGCGCACTGCACGGCCACTGTTTCAATTGCATAGAAATGTAGTTTCATTTCCATCTTAAGCTAGCTTTGTTTTCTTCCCATTCCCATTCCTTTTTCCAGAGACCAGCTTTGCCCGTGAGCAATGCAACGCACATGGTTTGGTCTGTTAATAGTACACAGTTTACGATTGTATCGAAGGATCGAATAGAAATGCTTCACAAACTGCACCAACCACCACCCAGAAGAGGGTTCCTTGACTGTTTGTTTACCCGTAGCAGCAAATGGGCACCTGGGCAATACACAGTGCTGGACAGACAGCACTGGCCAGTATGAAAGCGGATCGTTTATAACGCGTGATTGAATACGCGCGTGTTTGCATCACTACTGTAAGGCAAAACTAACAACGACGCCGGCGTTTCGCGATGATGGGAAAAGGTGCGTCAGTGGGAATGATGGCTTGTACAGCGCGCAGAAATGCTAGTATTGTTCGCTGCATGAGATAAACCCGATCAACGGAGACGGGTTTGTATGGCCGATCGGTTTATAGGGCAGTGTTGAAAATTGGTGATTTTTTCACAACTACCCCCAGGCTAGACTAAAAACGACGGCGATGGGAACAGGAGTGCCAATGGGAATGATGGCTTGAACAACGCGTACTGCTGCTACAAATGCTGCTCGCTGCATGAGATAATACCGACCAGCGCGGTCAGGTTTATATGGCCGATCGTTTTCTAAGGCAGTGTTGAATACGCGCGATGTGTGCACAACTACCGCCAGGCAGGACTAACAACGACGGCGGTGGGAAAAGGAATGCGAATGGGAGTGATGTGGTTGTTTGTGCAACGTGTACTTCGGTGCCTTCACTGGTGCTGGTAGCTTTCTGTTTTCCAAACGCTCGCTTTCTGCACAACTTGGTCAAATGCAGAAGAAGGAAAATATAAAACAGAAACACTATCGGTCGACCGCAACCGGTTGAATCTCTCTCTCTCTCTCTCTCTCTGTCTCTCTCTCGCTAAACAAGTGCGCCACGAACACAAACATAGCCACGCACGAATTAGCTATCCTTACTATTGTAGCGACCTTGGCTGGCACGCAATGATTTCGAGCGGCGGCGAGTTGTACCGCGGTTAACAACAGCGGAGACGAGAAGAAAGACACGACAAACTACGAAGAGAACGATACGAAGATTTTCGGGGTGGATCGAAGGATCGAAAGAAGAATAGCGCTTTCTCTTAGCTGGTGACGGCCTTAATGTGCGGATCGTATGGATCAATATAAAAAACAGATGCACTGTTGTTAACATATAAATTAACATTGGTTGTTTCATTGCCTATGCATGTCCATAGGCAACGACATAGTTTAATAAAAAAGAACAATGTCACTTATCGTCTGGAACCGTCGTCGTTGGCCTAAATAAACGCGTCCTCAAGGCGAAAATGCTCGTCTGCATTAAACGTCGGGTGTGTCCTAAAATATCATTTCATACCCACGTGTCCAATAAACATGCAGCTAAGGAGTTAGGAGGCACAATTAACGAGCCCGGTACAAGATAGGAAAAACATTTACAGTACCCAGCATGTCCAAATAAATCGAAGCTTAGACAAGCGTAGTTTAGTTAGGACGAACGCGACGCGTACCTAAACAGGTACAGCCTCCCACGTAGGATCTCACTAACACACTGCACCAATACAATTAACATTGTTAGCATAAAAGGACCCTTATATTTGTCAGCAAACTTCACTTGCAATCTTAAACCTTAACGCGACGGTTCATCATCCGATCTCCAGGCTAGTGCGAGAAGCGAAGAAGTTTCGTTAGTATTGTAATCGGAGCACAGCTTTATATCTACTGCACGGAACCAGCTGCATGCAGGGAATCGAGCGCGACTGGCGAGTGTGCGACGAAAATCCGACCGACCACAACACGAACATGTTTACGGTTGGAAGAACGACGGCGGCGGCGCAGACAAGCACTGGGCATGAAGAGCAGCAGGCAACGGAGATCAGGTGGGCTTCTCGATACTTCAACAAGGAGCTGTTCGTCGTGATGATGGAGTGGTTAGACATCCATGATCGCACCCTGATGGCGGATGAGCTGACGCAGGCGATGACGACTGCCTGCGACGCAGCAATGCCGCGATTGCCGGCAGTCAGAGGGGCACGACGACCGGTGTGCTGGTGGACCGAAGAGATTGCCCAGTTACGCCAGACGTACATCGGGATGCGGAGAAGGCTGAGGAGAGCCCGAACGGAGGAGCAACGCGACGAGAGGCGGCCGGCCTATACTGCAGCAAGGGCAGCGCTTGACCAGGCGGTCAAGTGCAGTAAAAGGCCTGTGCAGACAAGCTTCCTGAACCGCTGCAGCAATGGGACCCCAGCAAGCTTCGCCAAACCGTCGGGGAACGCTTTCCGGACCGGCTGCCTATGGAGTGGCCAACATTTGAAGGATTGACCGGTCAGCGGGACACGGAGCGGGATCCAGTAACCGAAGAGGAGCTGTTGAGCATTGCCCAATCGCTCAACCCACAGCGTGCCCCTGGTGACGACAACATCCCGAACGTGGCTTTCATTACAGCGATGACGGCCTTTCCCGGTGTCTTCAGGAGAACGTTCCAGCACTATATTCATTCCGGCCACTTCCCGGACGAGTGGAAGAGGCAACGGTTGATGCTGTTCGTTGCGGAACTACTCTGCCAAACGCACACTTCACTACGCGACGGATGAGCACCGCTGGGTTCGTTTTTCGGGGCCAACACTGTGGAACGCCATGTACAGCGCGTTGTCGCGAGGCTGGCAGGATGTACAGCAAACAAATCACTCGCACGAGCTTTCTTTCGTGCATTCGGTAAGTGAATGGAGCGGAGCGTGTGTTTTGTGTTGATGTTGTTATGACTTTCTGTCTCAAATTGCACATGAGAAACTCGGCAGGCAAATCTGTTGAATGAGCCATTTCCTACCCCTCAAAAAGGTTTGACATATGTCATTCGCAACTTGTCTAACCCAGGTTTAATTCCGCCAATGTTCTTTGTTATATAAAGACGTGCTTTAACTGAATACCGCTTCGCGTCGTGTGTTTCTCCCTTCTCCAACAAAATCTCTGTTCGCCTTCTAGACGACGACATTAGAAAATTACAGTTTGAATTGTAACACATCTCAGCACACATTGGAAACCATTCCTTCCATTGGAATAATTAAAAAGTAAAAGTCAGGCATGCGTTGAAATCATTATTTATCAAGCTGAAGTGTGCAACAGACACGCTTTTCCACTGTGCCTCTCCCCGTTCCGTATTTTGTCGAAAATGGAGATCGGAAACCGTCCTGATGATACGTTCCTGCAGCACCTGACGATTGGACTGAAGAAGACGCTGAACAAGCTTCCGCGAGTGAGCAACGTGACGATCGACGAAAATGGACCATGCAAAACGGCAGACCTAACGGCTTGGGAAAACAAGAACGGAGTACTTATGCCAGACGATATGAAGCGTTTCTACATGTCGACCGATGGGTTTCAATCGAGCTGGACTTACAAGTATTCGAAGCGCGAAAAACTACGTGTAGGCCACCTGTACATACCGAAACTGACGCACATCCGGAACCTCGACCTGGACGGACCGGGGGGAACTATGTTCGAGCTCGATTGCATAGGGGACATGGGGTTCGTTTTTCTGGTGTACAAGACGCATGGTACAACCCGTCCGGAAATTTATCTGTTGGAAATGGGATCGTTAAAGTGGACTCTGTTGGCGGACTCCTTCACCACATACTTACGCATGTGCATCGTGCATCTCGGGCTACCATGTTGGCAATTAGCCTTTGCCAGCTGTGGCCTGCCAGGGTGGGCTGAACAGCTATTTCTGGTGCTGGCTCCACATTTGCTACTGGACAAGGACGAAATGCCAAGACCGAAAAGGGCGCCGGTATACCAACGAGTGCAGCCCCCGTACAATGTGCTAGATCCGGCTGTATTTCGGACCACGGTACGATGCAAGCGCTCGGCAAACAAATAGACAACGACCAACCAGAACGAAGAGAACGAGGTGGCCAAGGAGCCATGGACCATTACTTTAAACCATTACTCATTTAAATCAAAAGGACAATAAATAGCGCACTGCACGGCCACTGTTTCAATTGCATAGAATTGTAGTTTCATTTCCATCTTAAGCTAGCTTTGTTTTCTTCCCATTCCCATTCCTTTTTCCACAGACCAGCTTTGCCCGTGAGCAATGCAACGCACATGGTTTGGTCTGTTAATAGTACACAGTTTACGATTGTATCGAAGGATCGAATAGAAATGCTTCACAAACTGCACCAACCACCACCCAGAGGAGGGTTCCTTCACTGTTTTTCTACCCGTAGCAGCAAATGGGCACCTGGGCAATACACAGTGCAGGACAGACAGCACTGGCCAGTATGAAAGCGGATCGTTTATAACGCGGGATTGAATACGCGCGTGTTTGCATCACTACTGTAAGGCAAAACTAACAACGACGCCGGCGTTTCGCGATGATGGGAAAAGGTGCGCCAGTGGGAATGATGGCTTGTACAGCGCGCAGAAATGCTAGTATTGTTCGCTGCATGAGATAAACACGATCAACGGAGACGGGTTTGTATGGCCGATCGGTTTATAGGGCAGTGTTGAAAATTGGTGTTTTTTTCACAACTACCCCCAGACTAAACTAAAAACGACGGCGATGGGAAAAGGAATGCCAATGGGAATGATGGCTTGAACAACGCGTACTGCTGCTACAAATGTTGCTCGCTGCATGAGATAACACCGACCAGCGCGGTCAGGTTTATATGGCCGATCGTTTTCCAAGGCAGTGTTGAATACGCACGATGTGTGGACAACTACCGCCAGGCAGGACTAACAACGAAGGCGGTGGGAAAAGGAATGCCAACGGGAATGATGTGGTTGTTTGTGCAACGTGTACTTCGGTGCCTTCACTGGTGCTGGTAGCTTTCTGTTTTCCAAACGCTCGCTTTCTGCACAACTTGGTCAAATGCAGAAGAAGGAAAATATAAAACAGAAACACTATCGGTCGACGACAACCGGTTGAATCTCTCGCTTTCTCTCTCTCTGTCTCTCTCTCTCTGTCTCTTTCTCTCTCTCGCTAAACAAGTGCGCCACGAACACGAACATAGCCACGCACGAATTAGCTATCCTTACTATTGTAGCGACCTTGGCTTGGACGCAATGATTTCGAGCGGCGGGGAGTTGTACGGCGGCGAGTTTGAACGGCGGCTAACGACAGCGGAAACGAGAAGAAAGACACGACAAACTACGAAGAGAACGATACGAAGATTTTCGGGGGGGATCGAAGGATCGAAAGAAGAATCGCGCTTTCTCTTAGCTGGTGACGGCCTTAATGTGCGGATCGTGTGGATCAATATAATAAACAGATGTACTGTAGTTAACTATAAATTAACATTGGTTGTTTCATTGTCTATGCATGTCCATAGGCAACGATATAGTTTAATAAAAAAGAACAATGTCACTTATCGTCTGGAACCGTCGTCGTTGGCCTAAATAAACGCGTCCTCAAGGCGAACATGCTCGCCTGCATTAAGCGTCGGGTGTGTCCTAAAATATCATTTCATACCCACGCGTCCAATAAACATGCAGCTAAGGAGTTAGGAGGCACAATTAACGAGCCCGGTACAGGATAGGAAAAACATTTACAGTACCCAGCATGTCCAAATAAATCGAAGCTTAAACAAGCGTAGTTTAGTTAGGACGAACGCGACGCGTACCTAAACAGGTACAGCCTCCCACGTAGGATCTCACAAACACACTTCACCAATACAATTAACATTATTAGCATAAAAGGACCCTTATATTTGTCAGCAAACTTCACTTGCAATCTTAAACCTTAACGCGACAGTTCATCATCCGATCTCCAGGCTTGTGCGAGAAGCGAAGAAGTTTCGTTAGTATTGTAATCGGAGCACAGCTTTATATCTACCGCACGAAACCAGCTGCATGCAGGGAATCGAGCGCGACTGGGCGAGTGTGCGACGAAAATCCGAGCGACCACAACACGAACATGTTTACGGTTGGAAGAACGACGGCGGCGGCGCAGACAAGCACTGGGCATGAAGAGCAGCAGGCAACGGAGATCAGGTGGGCTTCTCGATACTTCAACAAGGAGCTGTTCGTCGTGATGATGGAGTGGTTAGACATCCATGATCGCACCCTGATGGCGGATGAGCTGACGCAGGCGATGACGACTGCCTGCGACGCAGCAATGCCGCGATTGCCGGCAGTCAGAGGGGCACGACGACCGGTGTGCTGGTGGACCGAAGAGATTGCCCAGTTACGCCAGACGTACATCGGGATGCGGAGAAGGCTGAGGAGAGCCCGAACGGAGGAGCAACGCGACGAGAGGCGGCCGGCCTATACTGCAGCAAGGGCGGCGTTTGACCAAGCGGTCAAGTGCAGTAAAAAGGCCTGTGCAGACAAGCTTCCTGAACCGCTGCAGCAATGGGACTCCAGCAAGCTTCGCCAAACCGTCGGGGAACGCTTTCCGGACCGGCCGCCTATGGAGTGGCCAACATTTGAAGGATTGACCGGTCAGCGGGACACGGAGCGGTATCCAGTAACCGAAGAGGAGCTGTTGAGCATTGCCCAATCGCTCAACCCACAGCGTGCCCCTGGTGACGACAACATCCCGAACGTGGCTTTCATTACAGCGATGACGGCCTTTCCCGGTGTCTTCAGGAGAACGTTCCAGCACTATATTAATTCCGGCCACTTCCCGGACGAGTGGAAGAGGCAACGGTTGATGCTGTTCGTTGCGGAACTACTCTGCCAAACGCACACTTCACTACGCGACGGATGAGCACCGCTGGGTTCGTTTTTCGGGGCCAACACTGTGGAACGCCATGTACAGCGCGTTGTCGCGAGGCTGGCAGGATGTACAGCAAACAAATCACTCGCACGAGCTTTCTTTCGTGCATTCGGTAAGTGAATGGAGCGGAGCGTGTGTTTTGTGTTGATGTTGTTATGACTTTCTGTCTCAAATTGCACATGAGAAACTCGGCAGGCAAATCTGTTGAATGAGCCATTTCCTACCCCTCAAAAAGGTTTGACATATGTCATTCGCAACTTGTCTAACCCAGGTTTAATTCCGCCAATGTTCTTTGTTATATAAAGACGTGCTTTAACTGAATACCGCTTCGCGTCGTGTGTTTCTCCCTTCTCCAACAAAATCTCTGTTCGCCTTCTAGACGACGACATTAGACAATTACAGTTGTAAAAATTAAATTGTAACACATCTCAGCACACATTGGAAACCATTCCTTCCATTGGAATAATTAATAAGTAAAAGTCAGGCATGCGTTGAAATCATTATTTATCAAGCTGAAGTGTGCAACAGACACGCTTTTTCCACTGTGCCTCTCCCCGTTCCGTATTTTGTCGAAAATGGAGATCGGAAACCGTCCTGATGATACGTTCCTGCAGCACCTGACGATTGGACTGAAGAAGACGCTGAACAAGCTTCCGCGAGTGAGCAACGTGACGATCGACGAAAATGGACCATGTAAAACGGCAGACCTAACGGCTTGGGAAAACAAGAACGGAGTACTTATGCCAGACGATATGAAGCGTTTCTACATGTCGACCGATGGGTTTCAATCGAGCTGGACTTACAAGTATTCGAAGCGCGAAAAATTACGTGTAGGCCACCTGTACATACCGAAACTGACGCACATCCGGAACCTCGACCTGGACGGACCGGGGGGAACTATGTTCGAGCTCGATTGCATAGGGGACATGGAGTTCGTTTTTCTGGTCTACAAGACGCATGGTACAACCCGTCCGGAAATTTATCTGTTGGAAATGGGATCGTTAAAGTGGACTCTGTTGGCGGACTCCTTCACCACATACTTACGCATGTGCATCGTGCATCTCGGGCTACCATGTTGGCAATTAGCCTTTGCCAGCTGTGGCCTGCCAGGGTGGGCTGAACAGCTATTTCTGGTGCTGGCTCCACATTTGCTACTGGACAAGGACGAAATGCCAAGACCGAAGAGGGCGCCGGTATACCAACGAGTGCAGCCCCCGTACAATGTGCTAGATCCGGCTGTATTTCGGACCACGGTACGACGCAAGCGCTCGGCAAACAAATAGACAACGACCAACCAGAACGAAGAGAACGAGGTGGCCAAGGAGCCATGGACCATTACTTTAGACCTTTACTCATTTAAATCAAAAGGACAATAAACAGCGCACTGCACGGCCACTGTTTCAATTGCATAGAATTGTAGTTTAATTTCCATCTTAAGCTAGCTTTGTTTTCTTCCCATTCCCATTCCCATTCCTTTTTCCAGAGACCAGCTTTGCCCGTGAGCAATACAACGCACATCGGTTGGTTTGATAATTGTACACAGTTTACGATTGTATCGAAGGATCGAATAGAAATGCTTCACAAACTGCACCAACCACCACCCAGAAGAGGGTTCCTTGACTGTTTGTTTACCCGTAGCAGCAAATGGGCACCTGGGCAATACACAGTGCTGGACAGACAGCACTGGCCAGTATGAAAGCGGATCGTTTATAACGTGTGATTGAATACGCGCGTGTTTGCATCACTACTGTAAGGCAAAACTAACAACGACGCCGGCGTTTCGCGATGATGGGAAAAGGTGCGCCAGTGGGAATGATGGCTTGTACAGCGCGCAGAAATGCTAGTATTGTTCGCTGCATGAGATAAACCCGATCAACGGAGACGGGTTTGTATGGCCGATCGGTTTATAGGGCAATGTTGAAAATTGGTGTTTTTTTCACAACTACCCCCAGGCTAGACTAAAATCGACGGCGATGGGAACAGGAGTGCCAATGGGAATGATGGCTTGAACAACGCGTACTGCTGCTACAAATGCTGCTCGCTGCATGAGATAACACCGACCAGCGCGGTCAGGTTTATATGGCCGATCGTTTTCTAAGGCAGTGTTGAATACGCGCGATGTGTGCACAACTACCGCCAGGCAGGACTAACAACGACGGCGCTGGGAAAAGGAATGCCAATGGGAGTGATGTGGTTGTTTGTGCAACGTGTACTTCGGTGCCTTCACTGGTGCTGGTAGCTTTCTGTTTTCCAAACGCTCGCTTTCTGCACAACTTGGTCAAATGCAGAAGAAGGAAAATATAAAACAGAAACACTAACATAAACACGGTTGAATCTCTCTCTTTCTCTCTCTCTCTCTCGCTAAACAAGTGCGCCACGAACACGAACATAGCCACGCACGAATTAGCTATCCTTACTATTGTAGCGACCTTGGCTGGCACGCAATGATTTCGAGCGGCGGCGAGTTGTACGGCGGCTAACAACGGCGGAGACGAGAAGAAAGACACGACAAACTACGAAGAGAACGATACGAAGATTTTCGGGGGGGATCGAAGGATCGAAAGAAGAATCGCGCTTTCTCTTAGCTGGTGACGGCCTTAATGTGCGGATCGTGTGGATCAATATAAAAAACAGATGCACTGTAGTTAACTATAAATTAACATTGGTTGTTTCATTGCCTATGCATGTCCATAGGCAACGACATAGTTTAATAAAAAAGAACAATGTCACTTATCGTCTGGAACCGTCGTCGTTGGCCTAAATAAACGCCTCCTCAAGGCGAAAATGCTCGCCTGCATTAAACGTCGGGTGTGTCCTAACATATCATTTCATACCCACGCGTCCAATAAACATGCAGCTAAGGAGTTGGGAGGCACAATTAACGAGCCCGGTACAAGATAGGAAAAACATTTACAGTACCCAGAATGTCCAAACAAATCGAAGCTTAGACAAGCGTAGTTTAGTTAGGACGAACGCGACGCGTACCTAAACAGGTACAGCCTCCCACGTAGGATCTCACTAACACACTGCACCAATACAATTAACATTGTTAGCATACAAGAACCCTTATATTTGTCAGCAAACTTCACTTGCAATCTTAAACCTTAACGCGACAGTTCATCATCCGATCTCCAGGCTTGTGCGAGAAGCGAAGAAGTTTCGTTAGTATTGTAATCGGAGCACAGCTTTATATCTACGGCACAGAACCAGCTGCATGCAGGGAATCGAGCGCGACTGGGCGAGTGTGCGACGAAAATCCGAGCGACCACAACACGAACATGTTTACGGTTGGAAGAACGACGGCGGCGGCGCAGACAAGCACTGGGCATGGAGAGCAGCAGGCAACGGAGATCAGGTGGGCTTCTCGATACTTCAACAAGGAGCTGTTCGTCGTGATGATGGAGTGGTTAGACATCCATGATCGCACCCTGATGGCGGATGAGCTGACGCAGGCGATGACGACTGCCTGCGACGCAACAATGCCGCGATTGCCGGCAGTCAGAGGGGCACGACGACCGGTGTGCTGGTGGACCGACGAGATTGCCCAGTTACGCCAGACGTACATCGGGATGCGGAGAAGGCTGAGGAGAGCCCGAACGGAGGAGCAACGCGACGAGAGGCGGCCGGCCTATACTGCAGCAAGGGCAGCGTTTGACCAAGCGGTCAAGTGCAGTAAAAAGGCCTGTGCAGACAAGCTTCCTGAACCGCTGCAGCAATGGGACCCCAGCAAGCTTCGCCAAACCGTCGGGGAACGCTTTCCGGACCGGCCGCCTATGGAGTGGCCAACATTTGAAGGATTGACCGGTCAGCGGGACACGGAGCGGGATCCAGTAACCGAAGAGGAGCTGTTGAGCATTGCCCAATCGCTCAACCCACAGCGTGCCTCTGGTGACGACAACATCCCGAACGTGGCTTTCATTACAGCGATGACGGCCTTTCCCGGTGTCTTCAGGAGAACGTTCCAGCACTATATTAATTCCGGCCACTTCCCGGACGAGTGGAAGAGGCAACGGTTGATGCTGTTCGTTGCGGGACTACTCTGCCAAACGCACACTTCACTACGCGACGGATGAGCACCGCAGGGTTCGTTTTTCGGGGCCAACACTGTGGAACGCCATGTACAGCGCGTTGTCGCGAGGCTGGCAGGATGTACAGCAAACAAATCACTCGCACGAGCTTTCTTTCGTGCATTCGGTAACTGAATGGAGCGGAGCGTGTGTTTTGTGTTGATGTTGTTATTGTTTTCTGTCTCAAATTGCACATGAAAAACTCGGCAGGCAAATCTCTGTTCGCCTACTAGACGACGACATTAGACAATTACAGTTGTAAAAATTAAATTGTAACACATCTCAGCACACATTGGAAACCATTCCTTCCATTGGAATAATTAATAAGTAAAAGTCAGGCATGCGTTGAAATCATTATTTATCAAGCTGAAGTGTGCAACAGACACGCTTTTTCCACTGTGCCTCTCCCCGTTCCGTATTTTGTCGAAAATGGAGATCGGAAACCGTCCTGATGATACGTTCCTGCAGCACCTGACGATTGGACTGAAGAAGACGCTGAACAAGCTTCCGCGAGTGAGCAACGTGACGATCGACGAAAATGGACCATGTAAAACGGCAGACCTAACGGCTTGGGAAAGCAAGAACGGAGTACTTATGCCAGACGATATGAAGCGTTTCTACATGTCGACCGATGGGTTTCAATCGAGCTGGACTTACAAGTATTCGAAGCGCGAAAAATTACGTGTAGGCCACCTGTACATACCGAAACTGACGCACATCCGGAACCTCGACCTGGACGGACCGGGGGGAACTATGTTCGAGCTCGATTGCATAGGGGACATGGGGTTCGTTTTTCTGGTCTACAAGACGCATGGTACAACCCGTCCGGAAATTTATCTGTTGGAAATGGGATCGTTAAAGTGGACTCTGTTGGCGGACTCCTTCACCACATACTTACGCATGTGCATCGTGCATCTCGGGCTACCATGTTGGCAATTAGCCTTTGCCAGCTGTGGCCTGCCAGGGTGGGCTGAACAGCTATTTCTGGTGCTGGCTCCACATTTGCTACTGGACAAGGACGAAATGCCAAGACCGAAGAGGGCGCCGGTATACCAACGAGTGCAGCCCCCGTACAATGTGCTAGATCCGGCTGTATTTCGGACCACGGTACGACGCAAGCGCTCGGCAAACAAATAGACAACGACCAACCAGAACGAAGAGAACGAGGTGGCCAAGGAGCCATGGACCATTACTTTAGACCTTTACTCATTTAAATCAAAAGGACAATAAACAGCGCACTGCACGGCCACTGTTTCAATTGCATAGAATTGTAGTTTAATTTCCATCTTAAGCTAGCTTTGTTTTCTTCCCATTCCCATTCCCATTCCTTTTTCCAGAGACCAGCTTTGCCCGTGAGCAATACAACGCACATCGGTTGGTTTGATAATTGTACACAGTTTACGATTGTATCGAAGGATCGAATAGAAATGCTTCACAAACTGCACCAACCACCACCCAGAAGAGGGTTCCTTGACTGTTTGTTTACCCGTAGCAGCAAATGGGCACCTGGGCAATACACAGTGCTGGACAGACAGCACTGGCCAGTATGAAAGCGGATCGTTTATAACGTGTGATTGAATACGCGCGTGTTTGCATCACTACTGTAAGGCAAAACTAACAACGACGCCGGCGTTTCGCGATGATGGGAAAAGGTGCGCCAGTGGGAATGATGGCTTGTACAGCGCGCAGAAATGCTAGTATTGTTCGCTGCATGAGATAAACACGATCAACGGAGACGGGTTTGTATGGCCGATCGGTTTATAGGGCAGTGTTGAAAATTGGTGATTTTTTCACAACTACCCCCAGGCTAGACTAAAATCGACGGCGATGGGAACAGGAGTGCCAATGGGAATGCTGCTCGCTGCATGAGATAACACCGACCAGCGCGGTCAGGTTTATATGGCCGATCGTTTTCTAAGGCAGTGTTGAATACGCGCGATGTGTGCACAACTACCGCCAGGCAGGACTAACAACGACGGCGGTGGGAAAAGGAATGCCAACGGGAATGATGTGGTTGTTTGTGCAACGTGTACTTCGGTGCCTTCACTGGTGCTGGTAGCTTTCTGTTTTCCAAACGCTCGCTTTCTGCACAACTTGGTCAAATGCAGAAGAAGGAAAATATAAAACAGAAACACTATCGGTCGACGACAACCGGTTGAATTTCTCTCTCTCTCTCTCTCTGTCTCTCTCTCGCTAAACAAGTGCGCCACGAACACGAACATAGTCACGCACGAATTAGCTATCCTTACTATTGTAGCGACCTTGGCTGGGACGCAATGATTTCGAGCGGCGGGGAGTTGTACGGCGACTATTTGTCCGGCGGCGAGTTTGAACGGCGGCTAACGACAGCGGAGACGAGAAGAAAGACACGACAAACTACGAAGACAACGATACGAAGATTTTCGGGGGGGATCGAAGGATCGAAAGAAGAATCGCGCTTTCTCTTAGCTGGTGACGGCCTTAATGTGCGGATCGTGTGGATCAATATAATAAACAGATGTACTGTAGTTAACATATAAATTAACATTGGTTGTTTCATTGTCTATGCATGTCCATAGGCAACGATATAGTTTAATAAAAAAGAACAATGTCACTTATCGTCTGGAACCGTCGTCGTTGGCCTAAATAAACGCGTCCTCAAGGCGAAAATGCTCGCCTGCATTAAACGTCGGGTGTGTCCTAAAATATCATTTCATACCCACGCGTCCAATAAACATGCAGCTAAGGAGTTAGGAGGCACAATTAACGAGCCCGGTACAGGATAGGAAAAACATTTACAGTACCCAGAATGTCCAAACAAATCGAAGCTTAGACAAGCGTAGTTAAGTTAGGACGAACGCGACGCGTACCTAAACAGGTACAGCCTCCCACGTAGGATCTCACTAACACACTGCACCAATACAATTAACATTGTTAGCATACAAGAACCTTTATATTTGTCAGCAAACTTCACTTGCAATCTTAAACCTTAACGCGACAGTTCATCATCCGATCTCCAGGCTTGTGCGAGAAGCGAAGAAGTTTCGTTAGTATTGTAATCGGAGCACAGCTTTATATCTACGGCACAGAACCAGCTGCATGCAGGGAATCGAGCGCGACTGGGCGAGTGTGCGACGAAAATCCGAGCGACCACAACACGAACATGTTTACGGTTGGAAGAACGACGGCGGCGGCGCAGACAAGCACTGGGCATGGAGAGCAGCAGGCAACGGAGATCAGGTGGGCTTCTCGATACTTCAACAAGGAGCTGTTCGTCGTGATGATGGAGTGGTTAGACATCCATGATCGCACCCTGATGGCGGATGAGCTGACGCAGGCGATGACGACTGCCTGCGACGCAACAATGCCGCGATTGCCGGCAGTCAGAGGGGCACGACGACCGGTGTGCTGGTGGACCGACGAGATTGCCCAGTTACGCCAGACGTACATCGGGATGCGGAGAAGGCTGAGGAGAGCCCGAACGGAGGAGCAACGCGACGAAAGGCGGCCGGCCTATACTGCAGCAAGGGCAGCGTTTGACCAAGCGGTCAAGTGCAGTAAAAAGGCCTGTGCAGACAAGCTTCCTGAACCGCTGCAGCAATGGGACCCCAGCAAGCTTCGCCAAACCGTCGGGGAACGCTTTCCGGACCGGCCGCCTATGGAGTGGCCAACATTTGAAGGATTGACCGGTCAGCGGGACACGGAGCGGGATCCAGTAACCGAAGAGGAGCTGTTGAGCATTGCCCAATCGCTCAACCCACAGCGTGCCTCTGGTGACGACAACATCCCGAACGTGGCTTTCATTACAGCGATGACGGCCTTTCCCGGTGTCTTCAGGAGAACGTTCCAGCACTATATTAATTCCGGCCACTTCCCGGACGAGTGGAAGAGGCAACGGTTGATGCTGTTCGTTGCGGGACTACTCTGCCAAACGCACACTTCACTACGCGACGGATGAGCACCGCAGGGTTCGTTTTTCGGGGCCAACACTGTGGAACGCCATGTACAGCGCGTTGTCGCGAGGCTGGCAGGATGTACAGCAAACAAATCACTCGCACGAGCTTTCTTTCGTGCATTCGGTAACTGAATGGAGCGGAGCGTGTGTTTTGTGTTGATGTTGTTATTGTTTTCTGTCTCAAATTGCACATGAAAAACTCGGCAGGCAAATCTCTGTTCGCCTACTAGACGACGACATTAGACAATTACAGTTGTAAAAATTAAATTGTAACACATCTCAGCACACATTGGAAACCATTCCTTCCATTGGAATAATTAATAAGTAAAAGTCAGGCATGCGTTGAAATCATTATTTATCAAGCTGAAGTGTGCAACAGACACGCTTTTTCCACTGTGCCTCTCCCCGTTCCGTATTTTGTCGAAAATGGAGATCGGAAACCGTCCTGATGATACGTTCCTGCAGCACCTGACGATTGGACTGAAGAAGACGCTGAACAAGCTTCCGCGAGTGAGCAACGTGACGATCGACGAAAATGGACCATGTAAAACGGCAGACCTAACGGCTTGGGAAAACAAGAACGGAGTACTTATGCCAGACGATATGAAGCGTTTCTACATGTCGACCGATGGGTTTCAATCGAGCTGGACTTACAAGTATTCGAAGCGCGAAAAATTACGTGTAGGCCACCTGTACATACCGAAACTGACGCACATCCGGAACCTCGACCTGGACGGACCGGGGGGAACTATGTTCGAGCTCGATTGCATAGGGGACATGGGGTTCGTTTTTCTGGTCTACAAGACGCATGGTACAACCCGTCCGGAAATTTATCTGTTGGAAATGGGATCGTTAAAGTGGACTCTGTTGGCGGACTCCTTCACCACATACTTACGCATGTGCATCGTGCATCTCGGGCTACCATGTTGGCAATTAGCCTTTGCCAGCTGTGGCCTGCCAGGGTGGGCTGAACAGCTATTTCTGGTGCTGGCTCCACATTTGCTACTGGACAAGGACGAAATGCCAAGACCGAAGAGGGCGCCGGTATACCAACGAGTGCAGCCCCCGTACAATGTGCTAGATCCGGCTGTATTTCGGACCACGGTACGACGCAAGCGCTCGGCAAACAAATAGACAACGACCAACCAGAACGAAGAGAACGAGGTGGCCAAGGAGCCATGGACCATTACTTTAGACCTTTACTCATTTAAATCAAAAGGACAATAAACAGCGCACTGCACGGCCACTGTTTCAATTGCATAGAATTGTAGTTTAATTTCCATCTTAAGCTAGCTTTGTTTTCTTCCCATTCCCATTCCCATTCCTTTTTCCAGAGACCAGCTTTGTCCGTGAGCAATACAACGCACATCGGTTGGTTTGATAATTGTACACAGTTTACGATTGTATCGAAGGATCGAATAGAAATGCTTCACAAACTGCACCAACCACCACCCAGAAGAGGGTTCCTTGACTGTTTGTTTACCCGTAGCAGCAAATGGGCACCTGGGCAATACACAGTGCTGGACAGACAGCACTGGCCAGTATGAAAGCGGATCGTTTATAACGTGTGATTGAATACGCGCGTGTTTGCATCACTACTGTAAGGCAAAACTAACAACGACGCCGGCGTTTCGCGATGATGGGAAAAGGTGCGCCAGTGGGAATGATGGCTTGTACAGCGCGCAGAAATGCTAGTATTGTTCGCTGCATGAGATAAACACGATCAACGGAGACGGGTTTGTATGGCCGATCGGTTTATAGGGCAGTGTTGAAAATTGGTGATTTTTTCACAACTACCCCCAGGCTAGACTAAAATCGACGGCGATGGGAACAGGAGTGCCAATGGGAATGCTGCTCGCTGCATGAGATAACACCGACCAGCGCGGTCAGGTTTATATGGCCGATCGTTTTCTAAGGCAGTGTTGAATACGCGCGATGTGTGCACAACTACCGCCAGGCAGGACTAACAACGACGGCGGTGGGAAAAGGAATGCCAACGGGAGTGATGTGGTTGTTTGTGCAACGTGTACTTCGGTGCCTTCACTGGTGCTGGTAGCTTTCTGTTTTCCAAACGCTCGCTTTCTGCACAACTTGGTCAAATGCAGAAGAAGGAAAATATAAAACAGAAACACTATCGGTCGACGACAACCGGTTGAATTTCTCTCTCTCTCTCTCTCTGTCTCTCTCTCGCTAAACAAGTGCGCCACGAACACGAACATAGTCACGCACGAATTAGCTATCCTTACTATTGTAGCGACCTTGGCTGGGACGCAATGATTTCGAGCGGCGGGGAGTTGTACGGCGACTATTTGTCCGGCGGCGAGTTTGAACGGCGGCTAACGACAGCGGAGACGAGAAGAAAGACACGACAAACTACGAAGACAACGATACGAAGATTTTCGGGGGGGATCGAAGGATCGAAAGAAGAATCGCGCTTTCTCTTAGCTGGTGACGGCCTTAATGTGCGGATCGTGTGGATCAATATAATAAACAGATGTACTGTAGTTAACATATAAATTAACATTGGTTGTTTCATTGTCTATGCATGTCCATAGGCAACGATATAGTTTAATAAAAAAGAACAATGTCACTTATCGTCTGGAACCGTCGTCGTTGGCCTAAATAAACGCGTCCTCAAGGCGAAAATGCTCGCCTGCATTAAACGTCGGGTGTGTCCTAAAATATCATTTCATACCCACGCGTCCAATAAACATGCAGCTAAGGAGTTAGGAGGCACAATTAACGAGCCCGGTACAGGATAGGAAAAACATTTACAGTACCCAGCATGTCCAAATAAATCGAAGCTTAGACAAGCGTACTTTAGTTAGGACGAACGCGACGCGCACCTAAACAGGTACAGCCTCCCACGTAGGATCTCACAAACACACTTCACCAATACAATTAACATTATTAGCATAAAAGGACCCTTATATTTGTCAGCAAACTTCACTTGCAATCTTAAACCTTAACGCGACAGTTCATCATCCGATCTCCAGGCTTGTGCGAGAAGCGAAGAAGTTTCGTTAGTATTGTAATCGGAGCACAGCTTTATATCTACGGCACAGAACCAGCTGCATGCAGGGAATCGAGCGCGACTGGGCGAGTGTGCGACGAAAATCCGAGCGACCACAACACGAACATGTTTACGGTTGGAAGAACGACGGCGGCGGCGCAGACAAGCACTGGGCATGAAGAGCAGCAGGCAACGGAGATCAGGTGGGCTTCTCGATACTTCAACAAGGAGCTGTTCGTCGTGATGATGGAGTGGTTAGACGTCCATGATCGCACCTTGATGGCGGATGAGCTGACGCAGGCGTTGACGACTGCCTGCGACGCAACAATGCCGCGATTGCCGGCAGTCAGAGGGGCACGACGACCGGTGTGCTGGTGGACCGACGAGATTGCCCAGTTACGCCAGACGTACATCGGGATGCGGAGAAGGCTGAGGAGAGCCCGAACGGAGGAGCAACGCGACGAGAGGCGACCGGCCTATACTGCAGCAAGGGCGGCGTTTGACCAAGCGGTCAAGTGCAGTAAAAAGGCCTGTGCAGACAAGCTTCCTGAACCGCTGCAGCAATGGGACTCCAGCAAGCTTCGCCAAACCGTCGGGGAACGCTTTCCGGACCGGCCGCCTATGGAGTGGCCAACATTTGAAGGATTGACCGGTCAGCGGGACACGGAGCGGTATCCAGTAACCGAAGAGGAGCTGTTGAGCATTGCCCAATCGCTCAACCCACAGCGTGCCCCTGGTGACGACAACATCCCGAACGTGGCTTTCATTACAGCGATGACGGCCTTTCCCGGTGTCTTCAGGAGAACGTTCCAGCACTATATTAATTCCGGCCACTTCCCGGACGAGTGGAAGAGGCAACGGTTGATGCTGTTCGTTGCGGAACTACTCTGCCAAACGCACACTTCACTACGCGACGGATGAGCACCGCAGGGTTCGTTTTTCGGGGCCAACACTGTGGAACGCCATGTACAGCGCGTTGTCGCGAGGCTGGCAGGATGTACAGCAAACAAATCACTCGCACGAGCTTTCTTTCGTGCATTCGGTAAGTGAATGGAGCGGAGCGTGTGTTTTGTGTTGATGTTGTTATGACTTTCTGTCTCAAATTGCACATGAGAAACTCGGCAGGCAAATCTGTTGAATGAGCCATTTCCTACCCCTCAAAAAGGTTTGACATATGTCATTCGCAACTTGTCTAACCCAGGTTTAATTCCGCCAATGTTCTTTGTTATATAAAGACGTGCTTTAACTGAATACCGCTTCGCGTCGTGTGTTTCTCCCTTCTCCAACAAAATCTCTGTTCGCCTTCTAGACGACGACATTAGACAATTACAGTTGTAAAAATTAAATTGTAACACATCTCAGCACACATTGGAAACCATTCCTTCCATTGGAATAATTAATAAGTAAAAGTCAGGCATGCGTTGAAATCATTATTTATCAAGCTGAAGTGTGCAACAGACACGCTTTTTCCACTGTGCCTCTCCCCGTTCCGTATTTTGTCGAAAATGGAGATCGGAAAACCGTCCTGATGATACGTTCCTGCAGCACCTGACGATTGGACTGAAGAAGACGCTGAACAAGCTTCCGCGAGTGAGCAACGTGACGATCGACGAAAATGGACCATGTAAAACGGCAGACCTAACGGCTTGGGAAAACAAGAACGGAGTACTTATGCCAGACGATATGAAGCGTTTCTACATGTCGACCGATGGGTTTCAATCGAGCTGGACTTACAAGTATTCGAAGCGCGAAAAATTACGTGTAGGCCACCTGTACATACCGAACTGACGCACATCCGGAACCTCGACCTGGACGGACCGGGGGGAACTATGTTCGAGCTCGATTGCATAGGGGACATGGGGTTCGTTTTTCTGGTCTACAAGACGCATGGTACAACCCGTCCGGAAATTTATCTGTTGGAAATGGGATCGTTAAAGTGGACTCTGTTGGCGGACTCCTTCACCACATACTTACGCATGTGCATCGTGCATCTCGGGCTACCATGTTGGCAATTAGCCTTTGCCAGCTGTGGCCTGCCAGGGTGGGCTGAACAGCTATTTCTGGTGCTGGCTCCACATTTGCTACTGGACAAGGACGAAATGCCAAGACCGAAGAGGGCGCCGGTATACCAACGAGTGCAGCCCCCGTACAATGTGCTAGATCCGGCTGTATTTCGGACCACGGTACGACGCAAGCGCTCGGCAAACAATAGACAACGACCAACCAGAACGAAGAGAACGAGATGGCCAAGGAGCCATGGACCATTACTTTAGACCTTTACTCATTTAAATCAAAAGGACAATAAACAGCGCACTGCACGGCCACTGTTTCAATTGCATAGAATTGTAGTTTAATTTCCATCTTAAGCTAGCTTTGTTTTCTTCCCATTCCCATTCCCATTCCTTTTTCCAGAGACCAGCTTTGCCCGTGAGCAATACAACGCACATCGGTTGGTTTGATAATTGTACACAGTTTACGATTGTATCGAAGGATCGAATAGAAATGCTTCACAAACTGCACAACCACCACCCAGAAGAGGGTTCCTGAGCTGTTTGTTACCCGTAGCAGCAAATGGGCACCTGGGCAATACACAGTGCTGGACAGACAGCACTGGCCAGTATGAAAGCGGATCGTTTATAACGTGTGATTGAATACGCGCGTGTTTGGAGCAACTACTGTAAGGCAAAACTAACACGACGCCGGCGTTTCGCGATGATGGGAAAAGGTGCCTAGTGGAATGATGGTTTGTACAGCGCGCAGAAATTCTAGTATTGTTCGCTGCATGAGATAAACCCGATCAACGGAGACGGTTCGTATGGCCGATCGGTTTATAGGGCAGTGTTGAAAATTGGTGATTTTGTTTCACAACTACCCCCAGGCTAGACTAAAATCGAACGGCGATGGGAACAGGAGTGCCAATGGAATGCTGCTCGCTGCATGAGATAACACCGACCGAGCGCGGTCAGGTTTATATGGCCGATCGTTTTCTAAGGCAGTGTTGAATACGCGCGATGTGTGCACAACTACCGCCAGGCAGGACTAACAACGACGGCGGTGGGAAAAGGAATGCCAACGGGAGTGATGTGGTTGTTTGTGCAACGTGTACTTCGGTGCCTTCACTGGTGCTGGTAGCTTTCTGTTTTCCAAACGCTCGCTTTCTGCACAACTTGGTCAAATGCAGAAGAAGGAAAATTAAA